>NC_060119.1:527831988-528145202 GCF_021461395.2 Schistocerca americana
AAGTTGATCTGGTAGCTTCTGGTATTATTTTGAGCACTAAATTTTCCCACAAGATTTTCCAGTTCTGCTGCGGTAGTTGCAGCTTTCATTTATTAGGAATTGGTTTTCCGTTGAGAGCTATGGCCATGTTACAGACTTTTCCTTTTCTCAGGACACCTGTTGGTATGTAGCATTCAGTGACAGAACAATTTTGGACAAAGTGTCATGAACATGGGATATTGACAATATTGTGAGACAGTACAGCAATTGGCAAGTGTGACCCCTTTTCTATCACACACTTAGTTCTGGTGACGAGTAGTGCTGCACATTTTGTGTGCCAGTCTGTTAGTCCCAGTCCACCCCCTCCATATAAACCAGTATATCGCTTGCTGTATAGCTCTCTCTACCTTTTTGGGTGTTGGGAGGACCTGAGTCCATAATCAGTTGCTGACTTTGCATACTTCTATCTCCAAATGTCATACTGAATAATGTTTTAGAACAATTCTGTGTTTAGACACAAAGCATTCCTTGCAAAAAAGCATATTTTATATGAGAACTGTGCATCCTTGGTGCTTGTCAGTTTCTCTCTCTTTGTTCTCTTGTATTTTGTATTTTGTGAGTATTTGTGGGTTGCTCAGCTTGATTTTTTCTGTCATTGTTAAATTTCTACCTGCCTGGATTTTTACTATCACTCTTATTTTATGTAGTGTTGTCACCAATTGAGAGCCTCAATTCTTTGTGGGTATTTGCTGTAATGACAACTAACATTTAGTGTTAATTTTTGGCAGTAAATCAATTCTGCTGTATATTCCATTTATTATTTGCAGTTTGCAACATCACATTCTTTTTAGTGTTAACAATAGCACCAGTAGCATTTTTATACCATCAGAGGATGTTATGTAAGATGTCAACATCTTGTGAACTTTTATTGAAAACACCCAAGTCATCACCATAAGCTCTGGATGTGAGCCTTTTATTTCCTATTGAAAGTCCTTGTCACTCTCAACATATGATGTGGAGGAGAGGATTTCAAGCTATTGTGTAGAACACTGTAGTAACAGACAACCTTGTCTGACCAATCTGTTGATGGGAATTTTCTCCTTTGATCTACCATTAACAATGACTTGTGACACAGCATTGCTCAAAAATTCTGAATTGCAGTCAGGAAATTGGTGTCTTCTTCTTGATAGGCAGTTGTGCTAACCACTACACCACCATAGCATTGTGGCTACCACAGTTGCACGGACTACCCTAGACCAGTGCCTTCCCTACTGGTTTGGATCTGCCCTGCAGATCATATTTAGATCTGGCACCACAATGTGCTGTTTGTCAACAGTGGTATGAATGATACCGAAGGGAATCTGCAGGACAGAATTAAACCATGCACCATAAGTAAAAGAAAAAAGTGATCCAGATAGTGTTTTTTGATTTAATACAAGTAACTGATGTCACCTTAATTAGCTTACTTCTATTTTTCATTTGATCTTTCTCCTTCATCCCTGCATCATCTTCAAATTATTCACACTCATCTTCATTTCCATTTCTTCATGTGTTAATATGCAGCCTTGGAGCACTCCTCAAACATTTAGTTAATTGAAAGTTAAAGTATGTAAGCCATCAGCACTTTTAAAGTATTCTTTTCATTCATGACAGTTTTATCTGTAGTTGACTGGTGGTTGTTCAGGTTGCATTTTATTTACAATATATTTTTATAGCATAGGTCTCAGAAATAAAACAGTCAAGTGTTTGACAGTATTACAATATTTCTTACTTTTTCCCAATTGATTGGGGAGTGGCTGAATGGATATACACTTTTCAGTCAGTATTGTCAATTGTTGTAGATACGTTGTGATGTAGTTCCTTGTAACACATACTACATGTAACATTTGAGTTTCTGAAGAATCTTGGATCAGATTAATAAAGTGCAGGAAATAAATCATAGAAGTGTGACCTCTGTATTTTTTATGTTTATTTTGAAACAATTACATAACAGTCATTTCAGAATATTCTGTTTTCCATGTTTCATCTAAACTTTTATTCAAATGAAGTCACACTGTCTCACTTATACATCATTTTGAAATAATTCCTGCTGCAGCCTAACAAATACTGCCGACTATAATTTGCAAGCTAATTATATTATATTTGTAGTTTAGAGTAAATTAAGCTTTTTGTACAGATCATTAACACTGTTTGTATGTTCCAGTTTCTGATACTGCTATATTGTTATAGACTGACTCAGTAGCATTGTTTTGCAACAAAATTTGTTCAATCCATTTCTTTGCAAATATACATTTTTTTAGCACTAATGAAAATACATTATAACAGACAGTACCTTTTCTCTTATTGAAAGCTACCCTAAAGTTATTGTTAGCTGAGCTAATTATGAAACATTTGGTGTGTACATGTAATGTTAAATGGCTCTTTTCCCCTCTTTTGTACAATTTCTATGGATATTTCTTTCAATTGGTAAGTTATTTCTTTTTAAATGCATGGAAAAATTATTAAAAAAAAATGTTTGGACACAAAATTTAGCTTCACTGTAGAAGTGATGTATCCTTTTTTTAAAAAGACAGTTGACTTGTAGAAAGGTTCTTGTATCTTAAAGAGTTCTGCAACAGCTGGTGCATGCATATTTGTATTGGTTTTGCTGGATATATAGAAACATTATGTAAAATTCTGAATTATTATATGCTGTGATAAGTGGAGAAACAATCCAGCTCTGTTGCACAAGATAACTGTTGTAACTAACTGTGGCATAGAGTTTCACAATTTTCCTTTTTTTGTAAAATATTTCTGTTGATGTGCACCTACTACGCATGCATCATGATTTCGAGAATACATAAGAAGAAAAAATAAATCAGTTAAATGTTATGTTTGCACATCTGTATTTGGTGAAGTAGAAAATGTGACATTATGTTGAAAATAGCAAACTTGGAAAACAATACGGTTAGTCAGTGGGATGTATGTGTACCATCTATGCCCCTTGTTTTATAAAAATTTGATGAATAACAGCTGTATTTATGAGTGATGAGATTTTATGGGCAATCATTTTGTCAGAAGATGACAGGATATGACACACAAAAACAACAGGACTTATCAAAGCTTCTTTGCCTGGGAATGTCTACGTTTAGATATTGTAAACTGTTGTTTTCAGAAGGTAATCTGCTTTTATAGTAAGTTCCCAGTATTGGCATTATACATACCATTAAAGTTTTAGCTCACATCTTCATTTGAAGGCTTTTACATATGTAAAAAAGATACTTTAAATTTATGAAGTGAAGTGTATTGTAACATGATATGTTAAATGGTTGGCCGGCCGGAGTGGCCGTGCGGTTCTAGGTGCTACAGTCTGGAAGCGCGTGACCGCTACGGTCGCAGGTTCGAATCCTGCCTCGGGCATGGATGTGTGTGATGTCCTTAGGTTAGTTCGGTTTAAGTAGTTCTAAGTTCTACGGGACTGATGACCACAGCAGTTAAGTCCCATAGTGCTCAGAGCCATTTGTTAAATGGTAATATACTCTTCATCTTAGTTCAAGAAATATGGCGAAAGTATTTCTTTGCTGCTACATCCTAGTAGATCTGTTATTTCCAGTAGCATTTGCTGAAAATATTGGATATCAAAATCAAGAATGCAGAGCATGTCAAAAATTTATAACAGTTTGTTTTTAAACCGATTTCTTTTTAATCATTCTTCATTTTCTCATTGTAATGTCCATGAGCATCTGCATATACTTACACACATTTATGTTTATGGAAACTGCATTATTTGTAATTTTAAACAAATAAGAACATCTTCATTGAATGTAGCTTCACTGAATTTTGTTGAACATTCAAACTCACTCTCAGTGCAAAACATCCCAGCCCAGTGCATGGAAAACACAACACCTTGACCTGGTTTTGTTTTAGAACAGTGGTCTTTTCATTATTGGAAAACACTAGCAAAAACTGGCAAAATAAACTTGCTTGTACCATCCAATATTTATTTTGCAGTGGTGTAATTGGCACACCATGTCATGTATGAAAAGGAATGAGCATTTGACCATCATCTTTATGGTGTTGTAACCTTTCCCTTCATTTTCACAGGCTCATAATATTCAAAGCACATCACTGGGAAGACTGTTTTGTTAACAGCACTTCTCAGCACCTGTGGCAGTTTTACAAACAGTCTCAAGTCAAAATAAGTACGGTCTGTGTCAGAAACAAGTGAGTTGAGACTAGGTATTGGACACTGTCTTCAATTTGTTTCTGATGATGAGTGTGTACAAAATCATGATATGTAACTGGAATTAAATAAATTAAAGGTGCAATCTAGATGGAAATTGGAATACAGAATCCAAACATGTTCACAGAATTGTGGAATTTATTTCCTTTATTGACAGTATTATAAATATCGTGAAGTGCACATTGGTTGAGCTTTTGCAATATGATGTAGTGCCATTTTCACTCTTGCTTCAGTTTCATTCTGCAAGCAAAATCAGTGTCCAATGAAAAATCGCTTTTATAAGAAACAGTCATTAACTACTGTTTGTACCACTACCACTGAGGCACAGAAACACTCCTTTCCTTACAAAGATGATCACTATTGTGAATTTCTGTCACTATTTTCCTTGCATCACCTGTGTTCTCTGTCATCATTACAAAGTACTGCCAGCCAGAGCAAGGCTTACTATTTGTTAACAGTATCTTTTGTTCTGGGCTCTCTAATTCAGAATCACCAGAAGTCATTGGGCAAATAATGTACATGCTTTGGGATTGCCAACTTGTGTACAAAAATACAGTGCAGTAACTATTTTTATTACTGAATGTTACTGTCATTTCACTGTATTGTATTAGATTATTCTTAGGTTTCCTTGATACAAAAATATTTAACCTCTTTCTTGACCACTGTAGAACAAATGTAAATCAATAGCCATCATTTTGCAGGTAGGTTGCCAGCATTGCAGGGGTTTGGTGGCACTTATTACCTTGCCCCTCACCTTCTCAGTCTGTATGCTAGGTGCAGGCTTCTCTGTCCACGTTCCTGTGCAGCTACAGTATCTTGCATGACGAAAGCTAAAACCTTCTACTGTCCACACCCCTGTATAACAGGGCTAAACAAATGTGAAGAAACAGTTAGTTAAAATATTTGACCTCTTCTAAATTTGATAGCATTTTATAATCATGCTCAATTAGGAAAGATATCTTGAATATATTCATTGACTTTAAACCTTTTTTAAATTATGCAGCTCATTGTACTGTTGTACTCTCTCACTGATTTTATCAGAAGTAGAATTGTAGACAACAGCACTACCAAACAAATTTGATTCTGCTGACTAGTGTTAATGTTTTACCTTGGATTCAAGCAGACTTCACCTAACAGTGTATTCTGCAGTTGTGGCCTTATGAGTAACAGGAAATTAGTGCATATTTGGTGAGTGGTAAATTCACATAGTGAAATAACACATACATTTATACTGTAGGGTTCATATTTTAGTCAGAACAGTAGATTGAAATGCCTTGAATGGATGAAGATAAAATCTCTATACATTGCTGCCTTCTGATTATTGGTGTCCTTACAATCACAGGATGCAAATAAGCAGCACCTTTGTCATTTGGCTCATTCTTTTTGATTCACATTTTAAAAAAAAAGAAACATTCCACATGGGGAAAATATATATAAACAACAAAGATGCTGTGACTTACCAAACGAGAAAGTGCTGGTACATAGCCACAATAAAAAACACACAAACACACACACAAATTTCAAGCTTTTGCAACCCGAGGTTGCTTCATCAGGTAAGAGGGAAGGAGAGGGAAAGACGAAAGGATATGGGTTTTAAGGGATATGGTAAGAAGTCTCGTTTGGTAAGTCACAGCATATTAGGAGAGTTATTGTAATTAATTGTTTTAATATGAGGATGGATCAAAAAGTAATGCCCCATGTCATGAAAAACTTAATAGTTCACATACAATAGCACAATTAGTACATATCATAGCCTGAACTGCCCACTGCACAGTACTATGATTGAACATAGTCACCATGCATTTGTACACATTTATATCATTTAAACCAGGTATCAAAACCAGTTTGGCAGAAATTCAGGGTTTTGCTCCTTGACCCATGATTTTAAAGATGTTTTAATCTTGACCAAAGCATTCAGCCTGTAACCACACAGGTTGTCTTTCATAGGTCCAAACAGGTAGAAGTTAGTTGGGCCAAAACAGGGCTGTAGGATGCATGAGGCACCACTGACCAGCCCATTTTTGCAATCACTTGGGTTGTGAAAAAGGATGTGTGATTGTGTGTGTGTGTGTGTGTGTGTGTGTGTGTGTGTGTGTGGAGGGGGGGGGGGGGGCTGCATTATCAAGATGGAGCTTGCTGGCATGAAAGTTGTTTGGTAATCTCTTCTTTCGTATTGCCCCCTTAAGATTCTTAAGTGTGGTTACAAAGATTTTGCTGTTGATTGCGAATGCTAATTGTCTTCTTGAATGACTTCATCAGCATGTCTTCCATTGGCACCTGTGACATACATTATCAGCTGGCTGCTGTGCAGTTAATCTGCAATGTCTTTTTCCCATTATGAAGCTTCTTCGCCCAGTGCTGCACATTGCTGACGTCCATTAAAACCTCCCTGTAGACTTTCTTTATGGAAGACTCTAAAACAGCTTTAAAATTAACTGCTTTTGATACCTGGGTTCAGTGATGGTACAAATGTAAACAAATGGATGGTAACTATGTTGAATGGCACTGTTGTGCAGAGGACAGCTCAGGCTATGATGTATAGTAATTTCACTGCTCTGTGTTCATTATTACATTTCTTATGGCAAAGGAGGCATTACTTCTTGATCTACTTTGTACCTATGTGTTTAGATGCTCACCATATTTCAGTAACTTCCAGATTCCTACTCCTCAGAAAGGAGCTAATGCTTCCATAACAGCAATGTTTGGTGTTTACTTTCCACACATGTAGTTATTTTCTTGATCAGTTTATCGTTCTGCAATGGTTCTCTCCATCTTGAAGTGATCTTCTCACTCGTTTCAGAGGGCTCCACCTTCCAAAAGATTTTTCCTGTGAAATGACTGCCATTACGTAGTAACAGGTGCTCGTAGGTTAAGAAACAGAGTTTAGTATCCCAATTACAAATCATTTTAATTTCAGATTGACAATAATTTCTTACAGGTGAACACACTTTCATTATGGTTTCGAGTCAAATTTAGTTCTGTGTTATATATAGATCTCCCTAGTTACCAAGTCCCATAATGACAGAACTTTGCCATAGATGGAGCTCCATGGCCCACTGCATTGCTTTGCAAACTTTGAGTCCCTGCCTGCTCTGACATCACAAGCATCTGCCTGGTGCCCCTGGGATCTCCAACATAAATCACCACACCAATCCAAACAGAACCTAATTTCCTTTTACTTGTAACTATTAGAACTTCAAACTAGTCTTTTGCAATTCAGTTCTCAGCCTTGTATATATTTTTATGAACACCAATTCTTACAATCTCGCAGTGGTTAGCACACTGGACTCGCATTCAGGAGGACGACGGTTCAATCCCGTCTCCAGCCATCCTGATTTAGGTTTTCCGTGATTTCCCTAAATCGTTTCAGGCAAATGCCAGGATGGTTCCTTTGAAAGGGCACGGCCGATTTCCTTCCCAATCCTTCCCTAACCCGAGCTTGCGCTCCGTCTCTAATGACCTCGTTGTCGATGGGACGTTAAACACTAACCACCACCACCTCTTACAATCTCGCAATTTCAAATCAGCGATAAGAGTGCATATCACCAACTGCCATGGATCACTGCATTTGTACCCTTACATCTGCTGCCACTCAAGGATGCGTGATCGTATCAGCTTGCATACATGGTGATGATAACAGAGGATATCCTGTAACTTGCTTAATTACTACTCATTTATTCACAACATATGCTTATTCCCCTATATCTTATTACACCAATAAAATCTTGCAGTACTACTGAGAGAAACTATCTGTTCATAAAACCACTGCTCATATAGCATAGCCACTATAATCTTATTGCTTTTCAAGTCCTCAACTGTTCATGTATTAAAATCCTTGTTCTTAGATACACAGTTACTTCATAGCATTCTCTCTGTTGTAGTACAGATCCACTTACTGTCATACCTATATCACGCATCTGATGGGTCCCTTATGTTAACCACATCTGTCACAATTATTATTCTAATCAAAAATGTAATGTCCATCAAGTTTGAACTGTGCCAAACTTCAGGTAGAAACGATGAGAAATCATTTCTGATGGGCTGATTTGGATTACATCTCCTTATCTACTAAAAATTCCTTCACATGTTGTATTTAACAACAGTACCATGTATTTTTAATCTAAATTGATTGAATAAACAATGCAATCTTAAGTAATATATCCTGTCCATGCAAAAGGTGAAAAAAAAGAAATGTAGACATTTCAAATCTTAAAAGAACACCATACTGGACACTTAATAACTATTTTTAATAGTAACTGTAATGTTAATACTTAATTCTTCTTTAAAAAGTTCCTCACAAGTTGATATTAACTGTCACTTTCATAGTTGCCTTTCCATTCAACGCATATTCTGTTCATCAATTGATTGCTATTTAATTTTTGTAATTTATTTCTTCACTGCTTTACATACAGACTAGTGTTGAGTGCTCCCTTGCCTTTGATATCATACTCACTAACCTGAAAAATGGTTGTGAGGTTTCATTGAATCCCACTTTGCCTTAAATTTGAACATAATACAGTGAAGAATTTATTCCTGACTGATTACAAAGGATTAAAATCTTGCCTGTTAAACATCCCTTTTTCTTTCCTTGTAATCAGGCAGTTAGCACAGTTGCTTTCAGATGAGGTATACATGTTACTGCTTATGGTCCTTTGTAGAGACATTGAAACTTGGATGTTAGTCCTTCAGTCTATGAACTTCTACTATGCTTCTTTACTAATGTCATGTCCCCTAATTTGTACACTATTGGGGCGCTCTCTTCCCATATTTTTCTCTCTTGTTACCCGTTTTAATTACTGTCTCTTTGATATTTGATTGTGATACTGCTTCAGGCCAGTTGATATATTTTAAAAAAAGGTTCACCTTCACTTTGCTTGCCTAAAATCTCTTTGGGTGCTACCATGGTAAACAAATGGGTGAGTTAGTTCATAATTCCTTCAAAATACCAGCACAGTATGTTCAGCATAAGCGTCCTAATTCCTGCATCACAGATTTGGTGGGGTTAGCTTGTGTGTGGTACTGCGGTATGAGGACATGATTGATTTTTTCCCATGTTAGGAACTCATGCCATAAATTGTGTACCACTATCTGACAATAAATGTTTTCATCTCCCTACTTGTTTTATATAATGATCTCTCAGCTTTGGCATGACATTATGAGTCATAGCTTTTCTCAAGGGGTACAATTCAATTAATTTTGACCAGCATTCCATACCACCCCATCACAGAGGTAGTGGATCATAGAAGTCCACTGCTACTAAATCTCAAACTCGTTGGGTATTATGGCATGAAATAAGGTGTGCAGTTTTGTCATCTGTTTTTTCACCTTCTGACGTGTCTCACACTGTTGCAAAATTTTTTTATCCCTTTGGTGCTTATTTTCAAAGTAATAATACTCTCTAATGTGATGGTATATTTCTTAGTGCCAAAGTGACCATACCCAAGATCTATGTACCATGTTATGAATTCTATATGGCTGTAGGGAATACAGATCAACCAGTCACTTGACATGTGAATTTTATGATACAGTATCCCTCTGTAAAGCTTCAATGTGGTATTTTAACTCATCACTCGCACTTTCTATCCATTGAAAATGTTTAAGTAGTGTTTGACCTCTGCATTGCAAAAATTTATAAGACCCTTATCTAAACTGTTTGTTTTTAAAAAATATATTGCAAAAGTGCCATGTTCTCTGATGTCTTATTGTGGCCGTAAATCTATTGGAAGCTGGAAAATACACCCAGTACTATATCTTCATTGCCTTTGACATAACTTAAAGAAAAACTGAATTCCTGCAAGAACAACATGTACTTAGTGAGACTACTGTGTAGCAACTATTTTTTGAGAGTAGTATTAATGATGTGTGATCCCTGTGGATGATGGTCTCACGTCCTACTAATAGGTGTTTACACTTTTTAAAAGTCCATACTACTGCTTATCTGATGCCCCTCCTTTAGTCTTTTTCTTCTTTTTATTTATCCCGGCTTCTTGAGATCTCTTGTGAAGAGACACAATATAACAAGTTCAGTAGTGGTGTAAGACAACCAATGAAGTTTCAAAACAGTTTTGAAACTGCCACTTTATTGGCCTTTATGGAAAGAAAAACACTCTCACGTGGTCAGCAAACATTAAGCTGCTTTACAGTGTTGCTAGGCAATGTAACCAACTAGGTGATATGTGCCTCAATTAATTTCCAACTTTGTGCATTAAGTTCAACCCATTTGTAACTATTGTATGCGATTTACTGGACAGCTCAATCATGCACTGGCATGTAATGTATTTCAAATGGAGTGCGCAGGTTTCAGTTTTCCCTAATGGGCTAAATGACTCTTTTGTAATAACGTGATGTGGGATTACAGAAGTGTCCAAGTCCAACCGTCTGCTCTGACGCATGACATCATCGGGTCAATGGATATGTCCGATTTCACCTGTCTGCTTTGTCCTGTGACATAAGGGAGTTGTGGTGTGTGACATCATAATGGCACGGTGTTTTTTTTTGGTTGTGTTTGTAGATGTCTTGTTTCATGGTGCCCTCTGGTGAGGTGTGTGTGTATATGGTGATTGTAATGTGTTGTATTGGGTTTATTTGAGACTTGGTGTCGGATGTGTGAAATTGTTGGCAGCAGTGTTTGTAATTCCAAACGTAAGGTTTGGAAGTTTTTGCAATGGGTTATCAATTTTTTCGTTTATGTGTTTGGTGTTTTTGTTAGGTGTTTTTGGTTTGTTGTTTGCAGTGTGGTAAGATGTTAAATGTGTGTGTGTGTTGGAGGGGTTGGGTGGGGGGTTGAGCTGGCTGATCTAGTTTTCAGTGTCAGAATTTGCTGGTAGTAAGTAATTGTTTTTTTCCCCCTTCGAGTTGTGATGTTTTATGTATTTAGGGGGTATTAAATGTGTTTTAATTTATGTGGGGACGTTTGATTTGTGGATTTTTGAGGTTGTGGCTTTGGTTTTATTTTTCGTAGTTGTAGGTGTTGGTTTTTTGGTATCAAAAGTTGTGGTTGACATATATAGGTCACCGGAAATGACTGATTCCCATTTTTGTAAGTGTTGGTGTTTTGGTATCGTCACCTGTGGTTGACCTATTTAGGTCAAGGGAAGTGTCCGATTCCTGCAGATTTTGTTGGTGTAGTGCAATGTTGTAATTTTTTTTCTTTTTGTCCATTTTGTGTTTTGGGATCATGGTGTTTTTTTTTTACCATTATATTTATCTTGTCCTCATTTTGTGATGTGTCTATCTCATGTAAAGTTTAAATGAAACTGGATTTACTCTCCATTGGGGTCAAGATCACAAAATAAAACTCACCACATAGGTCTGCGAACTGTACACGCAAACTTTTAGCACTCTGAGTGATAACTCGTCTCAGAGTAAAAGATGCACATAAATTCACTTTTTTTATGCATACAAAATTAAAAACACTTTTATATTAAACAAATAAATTATGGCATGCAATTACTAATTAAACATTTCTGATTCTGAATAAACTTCAAGAACTTGTATTTCATAATCAATAAAATCTTATTGCTTGAGAGAAATAATTAGTTTGCTAAAATGGATTCAGATTACAGTCAACTCATGTCTGGACGATGACATCATGAATCAACACTTGCTTAGAATGAATGAAATACCTGTACTGAAAAATACTGTCCATTGAGTAATTTACTGACTTTTATAACAAATTTAGTACCCCCTGCATCACTACACTGCCCCCACCCCCTCCCCCAATCTGTAATGTCACGATAAGATTGAAGATGTTAGAGGATTTGTAATGTCACGATAAGATTGAAGATGTTAGAGGATTCACTGGAGTGTGCTAGGGTTGTGTACGTAGTTCAGCCATCCCAAGATTCATACCCTTTACATCAAATTTTATGTGAATAATTGCAAATGAGGGCCTAACAGAAATTGCCCGTTTAAATGAATCTCCAAAAGTCAATGAATTTGTTCGAATTTCACTTTCTGACATGATGCACTTCACACTCACTACACAACACACACACAACACTTCACTATTTGGTGAGAGGCCCTTTCAACTGGCTGCATAAGGCAGGGATTGCAGCCAGTTCCATAGAAAATGGATAGAACTGCGACGTCCACCGAGCCATATGCAGCTATAGTCAGCTCAGTCATCTTCTTCTTTCTTGCTTTAAGGCTTTTCAAATGAGTTGCGTACAGTGTCGGGTCAAATGACATATCAGCTGGTAACATCATCCCTGCTTCTCCACTGTGTGTTTTGCAATTCTCTCTGGAGAAAGTGTTGTGTCTTTGCCTGATATTGCTGTGTTAACAGAAAAATGAAGTGAATGCGCAATTCTTCCAGTTATTTGGTGAATGTGTTTCATAATTTGTTTAATAAAGATTATTTCCTTGAAATTTGGATACAGCATTTTTTGTCTGTTTCACGGCTTGAAGTTGCTTACTGCAGGTTGGGAATATTCTCGTTGATGTGTGTATCGTGATATACTTCTGTGTTTAAAAGGTTTCATTCATTAACCGTCAAGTGCTGGTTTATTGTTATAGAAGCGTGCTACAGATTTGCTTATGTGTTTTTCCCTTATTATGCAGATTTGCATTTTCATCGTAAATACTGTGAGTATTGTTCACCTGTGCTTCTTTTGGCGTACTTTTCTTTTTCGTATACGTTGTCATCCAATATTGAAGTTTTTTCTGTCACATAATTGTCCTCAGTTTATATTACACAATAGTCCTTCCATCTTCCTACCATCGTACCTTCATGAGATTGTATTGATTTTCCTTACCATAATGGTTATCAGTTCATCACGAAATTCAAATAATTATTTCCATATATTTTGTATCATACTTTCATTGTCTTCAACACATGGTTTTCTTCTTATTATGTTTTCCAGATTATAATGTCGATTAGACAGTTACACATCAGCTTCTTTTTCATTCCTTTCTCTTATTTCCTTTAGCTTTGATCGTGCCCATTACACATACATGAAATATACTTTCTACCATTATTACATATAAAATTCCTTCAACAATTCATAAACATAAAATACTTATGCCTCTATGGTAGCATTCTTTTAAACTTATCTAACAATCCTGGAGTCAGTTAATCTTGCTTTCTCTTGTTCTTCAATCTATTAACTGATTCTTTCTCTTTTCAGAAATTATCTTTTCTGCAAACTTTTTCATTTTAATCTTCTTAAATTATATTATTGTGGTATGTTTACCATAACACATACATTGTATTTAATAATAACTGAATAAAATAATCCTCTTAATTATATATAAAATAATGAACAAAATTATACATCTTGTAGCTCATCCTGTTCAAGTCTAATTCGGTGTCCTGTTAGTAAATACTCTTCTCATTCTCTTTTCCTTCATTTTCTCTTCATAAATGGTACATACCTTCTCACTGATAATATTTCATTGTCTCTGTGTGGTGGAATTAACCTTTTATCACATCAGAATTACAGTCAGCAAGTATATAACTTCCTTCATGGGGAATTTGCATTATTCTTTATGATCCAGTATATAAATTTTTCTTTATCGAGGTCTTTGGATGGTTTCTCATCAATATTTCTTCTCCAACAGCATAGGTTATTACCTTCTTCACATTTTTATCAAATTTTGCTTTTCATAATTGAGCTTGATGTTGCAGATTTAAGTAAACTTTCTTTAAGTAAACTTGAGATGTCCTCCTTAGTGAGATTATCTCCTTCAATTTGTGGCCATCCCTTCAGCCAGTCTTGAGAATCATCCTTGCCATACATCACTTGGTTGGGAAAAATACTGTAGAAGTATGAGGCAAGTCATTATAAATCCTGTCAAATTCTGATAACCACTCGATCCATTTGTAATGTTGGTGTGTGGTATAGGTACATAGAAGTTGATGTAATTTGTGGAACAATCTTTCGATTAGATTTGCACAAGGATAAAAACATTATATATAGCATTGGTACGTTGATAGAGACAATAAAAAACACAAACACACACACACAAATTTCTAGCTTTCACAACCCACAGTTGCTTCATCAGGAAAGAGGGAAGGAGAGGAAAAGACAAAAGGATGTGGGTTTTAAGGCAGAGGGCAAGGAGTCATTCCAATCCCAGGAGCAGAAAGACTTATCTTAGGGGGAAAAAGGGTCAGGTATACACTCGCGCACACACACACATATCCATCCGCACATATACAGACACAAGCAGACATATGTAAAGGCAAAGAGTTTGGGCAGAGATGTCAGTCGAGGCGGAAGTACAGATTGACATCTCTGCCCAAACTCTTTGCCTTTACATATGTCTGCTTGTGTCTGTATATGTGTGTGTGTGCGCGAGTGTATACGTGTCCCTTTTTCCCCCTAAGGTAAGTCTTTCTGCTCCCGAGATTGGAATGAGTCCTTGCCCTCTCCCTTAAAACTCACATCCTTTTGTCTTTCCCTCTTTCCTGATGATATATATATCGTAGTCTCTCTCCAGATTCTGCTGGTGTAATAGGCAGCATTGTCTGTCAATATCATCTTCGGTTTTCCAATCTCTGTTCTGAAATCACTGACAAATTTCTTTAACATAGGATGCACGTGTAGGTTCCTCAAAGGATAAAATTTCACATACTTCAAAAAAATATTGTAGAATGCCAGAATATACTAAAATCCACAAGTAGAAGGACATGGTTCACATGCATCACAAGATATCAGTATCAAAGGTTGGTGTGGTATGATTGGATGTAATTCAGTTTTTTGGGAATAGTTGATGGATTTAGTTTTCTGGCAAATCTTACAATTCTTTATAATATCACTAGCCAAGCGTTCTAAGTTTGGGTGGTAGCAACATTGGGCTAACTTGGCTTTGCATTTTAAATATCCAAAGTGTCCTCACTTCAGATGTGTATACCACAGATTCCAGACGTTCCTTTGGAACGCATACTTTCCATGGTTCATCATGAGTTTTTCTTCTAAATAATATATTAGATTGTAAAGTATGTAGACTACCAGAATAATTTGTAACTCCTTGGCTGAATACATCTCGAACAGATATCCAATAAGGATCTTGTTCTTGCAACTGTGGCATATTGTGACACAACTTTGAAATTTGTTTCTCACAGAATGCAGTAGACAGATTCGCTACTTTGAAATCTAAAGTGCATTCCTCAAATTCTTAATTATTCTGTCTTCTAGGGAAATGAGATAGAGCATCTGCTGCAACGTTGTCCTTCACTTTTATATATGGCACTGAAATGTTATATTCTTGAAGTAACAAGGCCCATCTGGTTAACCTCGAGTGAAACATTCTTCCCGTTAAAATATAAGACAAAGCTTTATGGTCACAAAAAATGGTTATTCGTTTCTCATAGACAAAATATCAAAACTTTTTAAATGCCCATACCACAACTAGTACCTCTAACTCTGTGGTACAGTATGGCCTTTCACATTTAGAGAGTGTTCTACTTGCAAATCCTATAATCTTAATGATATTCATATCTTGTGGATCATCCATTTGCAAAAGTGTGGTGCCTAGGCCCGTTTCAGAAGCATCAGTGGCAATGCAAAAATCCTGTTCAAGTTTTGGATGATGTAAAAACAGGGCATTAACTAAAGCATCTCGGATTCTGTCAAATGCTTGACTACACTCAGGAGTCCATTTCCACCTGATGTTCTTTCGCAATAACTGTAATAAACATTCTTGGTTGCTTAATTGATTAGGCGAAAATTGGCAGAAAAATGAGGCTAATCCCATGAAAGATTTTAATTCCTTTTTATTTTTAGGAAGGGACACTCTTTGATAGCACTAAATTTCTTAGGATTCGGCATAGTACCATTTAGCATAATTTTATGTCCTAGGAACTTCAGGACAATCTAGATTTCATTAAATTTACTGTTACTCCCTACTCTAAGAATTTTGCAAATACTTTTTCAAGCAGATCGAGATGCTCCTCCCGTGTTTCGGTAGCGACCAATTAAGTCATCCACATACAAGGTAATTCTATCGAGCAAATCTCATTCAAGTACAGTGTCTAGCACCAATATAAATACGCCTCCTCTAATATTTAGTCCAAATGGCGTACAGTGAATTGGTAACTTCTGCCCGTAAAAATAAAAGCAGTATGCTTTCAAGATTCAATAGAGATTTTCATTTGCCAGTATGAACTTCTCATATCAAGGGATGTCAAGAAGCGGGCACCACAGAATTTCTGAATTAACTCATCCAAATTCTCAGGTCTTGTCTGTACCACCGGTATGATTAGCTTGTTTATCTCCCTGGCATCTAGAACTAATCTGATGTCACCATTCGCTTTGAGGACCACCAAAAGAGGGTTACAATATTTAGAATGAGAGACCTCTGTAATTCCCCACTCTTATCGTTTTGTTAATTTCTTTCTTGACTGCCTTTCTCTTTGACCAGAATAGGAACAGAATAGGAATAGGAAGTGCGACAAAAAGATTCATGTGGATAGATCTTAATGTCGTATTTTTTATTTATTTAATCATATGACTAGGGCCCCTTGTCGGGCAAACTGTTCGCTGGGTGCCAGTCTTTCAATTTGATGCCACTTCGGCGACCCGCAGTCAATGAGGAGGATGATGAGGACAGCGTAGCACCCCAGCCAGGAATTGAACCTGGGCCCAGAGGATTGACAATCCGTCACGCTAACCATTCAGCTACTGCAGGGGGGTGGGGGGGGGGGGGGGGGGCAGGGGCAATGTCGTATTCAAAACCTTTGATTATTCCAGGACGTTTGCTAAATATGGACAGATAATTACTTAACAAGCAACACAAATCTTCTCGTTGACTTGCAGATAGGTATTCGGATTCGGAGATTTTCTCCTGAAGTGTAACTTGACTTATTTCTTATTCAATATAGAAAATATCACCAACTAAATTACAGTCAGTACCAATATAGCTAACCATTAACTTAATGCAATACTGATCCAGGACTATTTTGCCGTTTATGATACAGACTGTCAAAATGTCGCCTTCAAAGTCCAATTTATATGTTCCTTCTTTTAAATTGATGACTGCTTAAGCATTACACAAAAAAATCTAGACCCCAAACACATGGTATGGTCATTCTTGGAACAATCAAGAAGGTACTTTCTATTGAAGCCCCCCGCATTATAAAGTTGACTCGTGCCTGCTTTGAGACCTTTTGCACTTTTGCACTGAATGCTCCAGATACAGTACATCCAATAACAGGAAAGGTAAGCACTTATGCTCCTCAACTAGTTTGTTTAAAACAATCTTGCAATATTACACTTATAGTTGCTCCAGTATCAGTCAAAATTTCAACATCAATACCATTTAATACTGCTTGAACTGCTGCTTGCAAAATTCATCCACACTTATTGGAAATGTAAGGTGTTTCTTCAGTCAGTTCCTCCCTTAGATCCAAATCATCATCATACCTCTGTACATTCACTTTAAAATGGTGCCTACCCTCCTCAACCTCTCCAGTCATCCTAGGAAGGCTTTCAGTGACCAGTTCTAATTTAATCTTTCGATAGATGTCATATTCAGTGGTTCATGTACTTCAACAATACGTACCATATGGTCGGAATTTGGTAGTTGTTCCCATTGCCACTTTTTTATTTCTCCGTTACCAAGTGGTATTGGTCCTTGTGGTTGTTGTGCTTGTTGAGTTACATTTGCATCTACCCATCAAACTTAAGGTGTCGAAGGGTCTTTCCAAGGTTGTATACTATTAGGATTGTCTTCTGGGTATATACCACATCTGTGTGAATTACCATATTGATTATTCGAATCATTGTGTCTGTGTTCGCGATTTGGTTTTCCTGTACTAATCTGATTCAGCTGATTATTATTATTTCCATATGTTTCTTTAGTATGATAGGTGTTACGTTTATATTGATTATTATTATTGGATTTACTATAGCCATAAGATGTTGCTTGTTCTCCTACATGTAGTATAGGTTTAGTATTTATATCTCGGTTGTCATTATTGTTATTATTTCTTTCCTTTCTCAGACGTTATGTCTCGTTAAAATGGAAAGTGACGCAGACCTTGATCAAGTGTGACTTCCTTTTAACTGTACAGTATATGTTACATTGCATTTAGGAACTTTGGGTAATTGAACATGTTTCAATAATTACAGATTTCTGTAGTTGTATATATACGTTTGGATGTAGCTGTATTGCGTTGATGTACTGGTGGATATTGTGTGGTATGACTCCTGTAGTTGATAGTATAATTGGTATAATGTCAACTTTATCCTGATGCCACATGTCCTTGACTTCCTCAGCCAGTTGGATGTATTTTTCAATTTTTTCTCCTGTTTTCTTCTGTATATTTGTTGTATTGGGTATGGATATTTCAATTAGTTGTGTTAATTTCTTCCTTTTATTGGTGAGTATGATGTCAGGTTTGTTATGTGGTAGTGTTTTATCTGTTATAATGGTTCTGTTCCAGTATAATTTGTATTCATCATTCTCCAGTACATTTTGTGGTGCATATTTGTATGTGGGAACGTGTTGTTTTATTAGTTTATGTTGTATGGCAATTTGTTGATGTATTATTTTTGCTACATTGTCATGTGTTCTGGTGTATTCTGTATTTGCTAGTGTTGTACATCCGCTTGTGATGTGATCTATTGTTTCTATATGTTGTTTGCAAAGTCTGCATTTATCTGTTGTGGTATTGGGATCTTTAATAATATGCTTGCTGTAATACCTGGTGTATATTGTTTGATCCTGTATTGCAATCATGAATCCTTCAATCTCACTGTATATATTGCCTTTTCTTAGCCACGTGTTGGATGCGTCTTGATCGATGTGTGGCTGTGTTAGATGATACGGGTGCTTGCCATATAGTGTTTTCTTTTTCCAATTTAGTTTCTTTGTATTTGTTGATGTTATGTGATCTAAAGGGTTGTAGAAGTGGTTATGAAATTGCAATGGTGTAGCCGAAGTATTTATATGAGTGATTGCTTTGTGTATTTTGCTAGTTTCTGCTCGTTCTATAAAGAATTTTCTTAAATTGTCTACCTGTCCATAATGTAGGTTTTTTAAGTTAATAAATCCCCTTCCTCCTTCCTTTCTGCTTAATGTGAATCTTTCCGTTGCTGAATGTATGTGATGTATTCTATATTTGTGGCATTGTGGTCATGTAAGTGTATTGAGTTCTTCTAGTTCTGTGTTACTCCATTTCACTACTCCAAATAATCTGTGATATCAATATGGATATAGCATAAGTATTTATAGATTTTGTCTTGTTTCTTGCTGTCAATTCTGTTTTCAGTATTTTTGTTAGTCTTTGTCTATATTTTTCTTTTAGTCCTTCTTTAATATTTGTATTATCTATTCCTATTTTTTGCCTGTATCCTAGATATTTATAGGCATCTGTTTTTTTCCATCGCTTCTATGCAGTCGCTGTGGTTATCCAATAAGTAATCTTCTTGTTTAGTGTGTTTTCCCTTGACTATGCTATTTTTCTCACATTTGTCTGTTCCGAAAGCCATATTTATATCATTGCTGAATACTTCTGTTATCTTTAGTAACTGGTTGATTTGTTGCTGCTAGTAGTTTTAGATCATCCATATATAGCAAATGTGTGATTTTGTGTTGGTATGTTCCAGTAATATTATATCCATAATTTGTATTATTTAGCATGTTGGATAGTGGGTTCAGAGCAAGGCAGAACTAGAAATGACTTAATGAGTCTCCTTGGTATATTCCACGCTTAATCTGTATTGGCTGTGATGTGATATTATTTGAATTTGTGTGGATATTAAGTGTGGTTTTCCAATTTTTCATTACTGTGTTTAGGAACTGTATCAATTTAGGATCTACTTTGTATAGTTCCAATATCTGTAGTAACCATGAGTGGGGTACACTATCAAAAGCTTTTTGGTAATCAATGTATGCGTGGTGTATCAGCCTTTGTTTAGCTTTAGCTTGATACATCACCTCTGCATCTATTATCAGTTGCTCTTTACATCCTCGTGCTCCTTTGCAGCAGCCTTTTTGTTCTTCATTTATAATTTTGTTCTGTGTTGTATGTGTCATTAATTTCTGTGTAATGACTGAAGTTAATATTTTGTATATTGTTGGTAGGCATGTTATGGGGCGATATTTTGCTGGGTTTGCTGTGTCTGCTTGATCTTTAGGTTTCAGATAAGTTATTCCTTGTGTAAGTGTATCAGGGACTGTGTATGGGTCTGCAATGTAACTGTTAAATAATTTAGTGTTGAGGTGAATGTGTTGAGGTGAACTTCTTTAGCCAGAAATTTGCTATTCTATCTTTTCCAGGGGCTTTCCAATTGTGTGTAGAATTAATTGCTCGGGTGACTTCATGTTGCAAAATTATCACTTCAGGCATTTGTGGTATCATCTTGTATGTGTCTGTTTCTGCTTGTATCCACCGTGCATGTCTGTTATGTTGTACCGGGTTTGACCATATGTTGCTCCAGAAGTGTTCCATGTCTGTTATGTTTGGTGGATTGTCTATTTTAATGTGTGTGTTATCTATTGTCTGATAAAATTTCTTTTGGTTTGTGTTGAATGTTTGGTTTTGTTTCCTTCTATTTTCACTTTTTTTGTATCTTCTAAGTCATTTGGCCAATGCTTGTAATTTCTGCTTCTTTTCATCTAATTGCTCTATTGCTTCTTGTTGTGAGATTTTACCTAAGCTTTTTTGTTTTTTGTCTGATATTTCATTTCTTATAAATTGTGTTAGCTGTCCAATGTCTTTTCTCACTTTTTCTATTCTGATCTGCAGCCTGTGTTGCCATGCTGGTTTTGTGGGTTTCTTCTGTGTGTTGGTTGGTTCTGATCTCTGCCTAGTGTGTATATTTGGTGTAGTGAGTGCTCCTATATAAACCAGTAGTTATAACTCTTCCATAGTTGTATTTTCATTTATTTTGTCGTGTATGATTGTGTTGATAGTTGTTATTGTTGTTTCGACTTGTGGGTTATTTTGGGGTCTATGCAAGAATGGTCTAATGTCTGTATTTGTGTCTTTGTATTCTATATATGTCAGCTGTATTTTTTCTTCTATATCTAACATGTGTGTCACTTCATGTTCTATTTGTGCTTGTTCTGGTGGCTGTCTTAAGATTTCGTTTTCCTCTGATTGTTTAATTGATGTATGTTGTTCTTTGTTTGTTTGCTCTGGGATGTTTGAGTCCATTACTGTATTTTTTTCTTCTTCTGACTGCACACTATTTTGTTCCAGTATTTGTTGTACTTGTTGTTTGATGTTTTCTAATTCTGACTGGGGTATCCTGTTATTTTTGATTATTACATGGATCTGATCAGCTAGTCGTTGTTCTATTAAAAATTTTAATTCTGGGTATCTGGTAATAAATGTTGTGTATACTTGTGATCTGTATCCAGTTGTGTTGGTTCCTAAGTTTGTTGCTTGGTAATAACAGAACATGAGGTGTTGGTTAACTTCATCTGACCATCTCATCGTCGGTCTTTGTTTTCCTTCTAGAGTGGTTGCAGGAAGCATATCCTGCAAAACACCTCTGTCTGGATTTAAATCATTTTCTGTGTGGCTAGCAGTGTCGTTACCATTGTGGACGGGCATAGGGTTCAAGCATCATCCCCAACCATGACAGCGCTTGTCCGAGGCTTCATTAGTTCAGTCCTGAACCAACCAATCACACTAAAAGGGGGGTTAGCCCTATTAGTGGTTTGTTCTTTTCATCACCTTTTACGACTGGAAGAACATACCAGAGGCCTATTCTTTTCCCGGGCCTCCATGGGGATTGTTATTATTATTATTATTATTATTATTATTACATTGTGAGGTAGACATTTTATTATTATTCCGTACTCGGGCATCTTCTAGTATCATGTCGATTGAATCAACCACAGACAGGAATGGTTCCACACCATAGTCAGGGACATTTATAAGTTCCTCACGTATATGAATAGGTAATCTTCCTTTCAAAATAAGTATCACTTCCCTAAGGGAAATAGGATCACTCCAGTACCTCGTTTTATTAATGTATTTCACAAAATACTGTCCTAATGAACCTCGTTTACTATTATAAAATTCTTATTGATACACCTCCTTTTGTAGCCTCTCTTGTTTGCTACTCTACCAGTATTTCACTAAGAAAAGTTGTTCAAACTTTGCGCGTGTATTACAATTCTCACTCGCTTCTGCAGCCCACAGTGCTGCTTCACCTGTGATCTTGGACACAATAAATTGAATTCTATCATGTTCAGACCAACTGTGAGGAAAAATTGTTGATGAAAATTTTTGGATGGATGCCATCTTCTTCAGTCAAAAAGGTAGGAAACTGTCTGCTTTTGAATATGCTTGTCTCAGTCTTTAAAGACGACAAATATCCCCTTTGGACAAAAGTGTCATTTTCATTTCCACAACAGTCACAAAATTTATCGGGTGTATTCCCACAACAGTTACATTTTACTTCACTACAGGGTTTATTACTCCTAAACCTGTCTTCGGAATAGTTGTCTTTAGTCAATACATTTCGTGAAGAGTATTATTCTAATTCTGACAATTTACAATTTGTTTCACTTTGCCACTTAGGTAATTCTTCAGTTACTTTATCTTTAATAGCCTGAAACTTACTACTAAATAACTTGATACGTTCATCATTTGCCACCTGTTTTCCCTTAACTACCTCAGCTTGTTTCAACTTTAGAGTGGTATTGACTTTCTCTTCGATTTCCTTATTATTAACTTCTATCCACTCAAGAACGATCATCGTCTAATTTTTTAGTTTGGTCCTTTAAATATTTATCTATGCCCTTGCAAGTGTTTATTTCAAATTATGACAGCTTTTTAGACAGATCCTCAAGTTGCACTTTAGCCTTCAAGTAACTACTTTCACAGTTACAGATTTTATCTGACAAATCACTACCCCTTTGAAATGGTTTCACATTTATTCTCCACCTCATTAATTTTACCCATAAATTTGGTGTGTAGGTTAGTTATATTCATGGAAACTTTTATTTCCAACTCACTAAATTTTGAATTTAATCATTCTTCCCACTCTACTTTTAAGTTATTGAATTTCTCATTTAATTGCCTATTATCATCTTTAAGTGACTCAAACTTGTTGTCAAATTTTTCATTGAGTAAACCCATTGCATGCTCGCCATGAATTTAATAACAACGTCATCTTTAAGCTCTGTAACATTTGATGTAAGATTAACACTTTCTTGTGTAACTTTTGTATTTATAGACTCCTGTATATTACTATTTCTACTTTTACTTGGGTTTGCTTCTACTGTCACCTCCACATCAATGATATTACTATCACTTAAATTATGTGATTGCTGTCCTACATTTATTACATTTGGGACTCTTTCACCAAGATTTTCCTCACTCAAATTATGTGATTGCTCGTCCATAATTGGTTCCCTAGTTACCTCCTCATGAGGATTATATCCACTTTCAATCCCCTCACCTGTCACTTCCAAACTCTGGGTTGCATTATCTCGTGCTCTCCTTGTTCGGGTGTACATTTTTCCTAATATCTTTATACACACTTAAAATATCAATATCAACTCAAAATATACTTTCACCAACTGTAGAACTGTTCTCTTATACTATGTCTATCCTACTGATACCTGCAAGTATCTCATGTTAGCTGTGAGTACTTATCTGTTCCAGTGGGTCAAAATTCTTGCCTTTCTTCTTATTTATCCCGGCTTCTTGAGATCTCTTGTGAAGAGACACGATGTCACATTTTCCGTAGTGGTGTAGGAAAATTGATGAAGTTACACAACAGTTAATAATTTACCGAGCAAGGTGGTGCAGTGGTTAGCACACTGGACTGGCATTCGGGAGGATGACGGTTCAATCACGCGTCCGGCCATCCGGATTTAGGTTTTCCGTGATTTCCCTAAATTGCTCCAGGCAAATATAATCGTAATCAAACTCAATAAGAAAAACAATAATTAATATAAACAAAGAAAGAACAATATACTCTAATCTCAGAAGAACCATCAATAAATGTTTACGTTTAGAAGAAAAAACATAAACACCAGAAAAATAAACCAACAAAGAAGTAAAAACAAAGAATATAAACATTAGTTTTAATAGTTTAAAAAAACACCAGTCTTGTAAACCGGAAATAAGTCTAGCCCCACTTTTAAAACTTCAGAGGTGGAAAAGCTTCCATCATCGGTCCCCAAAACCGATGTTTTAAATAAACTAACCCCTGAAATGATTGAAATAATAATTATATCACTATCAAATCACAATTATCTATAATTAGATTATTTAACTATTATATATTTAAGTTAACTTAATATAAAGTTAATTTTATATTAATAACAATTTACATTAATTTACATAATTGTATAAAATATATTTATTATATTATTTAATCTTTCATTATTATTAGTGAAAAGAAAGATTAAATAAGAAAGAATATAATACATTTATTGATATACATGTTCCATATTAATCTTTATTTATATATAATAGAGAAGTTGTTGTAGTCATACGGGGGTGTGTTTCTTTTTTTTGTGATTTTTTTTCTTTAAATATTT
Source organism: Schistocerca americana (assembly GCF_021461395.2). Taxonomy (NCBI): domain Eukaryota; kingdom Metazoa; phylum Arthropoda; class Insecta; order Orthoptera; family Acrididae; genus Schistocerca; species Schistocerca americana. Next base: position 527,856,647 of record NC_060119.1, read on the forward strand.
GAATCTTTCAATTTTTCTTAATTTGACTAATTTAAAAATTTCTTATTTTTTGTTCTTAAAAGTTTTATTCTTGCTTGTTTATTCACTTTTTCTTTGTATTATATGTAAGTTCCTTTGAAAGGGCACGGCCGACTTCATTCCCCATTCTTCCCTAATCCAGAGAGACCAATGACCTCAGTGTTTGGTCTCTTCCCCCAAACAACCCAACAAAACCTCCTATCTCAATCAGTTGGGATATGGAAAAATACAAAAATAAGAAAAATAATTTAACTTTTGAAACTGCTGGTTTATTGTGATTTATGGAAAGAAAAACACTCTCTTGTGGTCAGCAAACTTCGTGTAACATTTTGTGTGTGTAATGGGCCTTACTAGGTTGCAAATCATTCTAATGAATTAATTAAGCTGCTTTAGAGTGTTGCCAGGCAATGTAATCAACAAGGTGATATGTGTCTCAATTAAAACTGGACCTCTATATTTTGAATAAACTTTTGGTTCTCTCTCTCTCTCTCTTTTTCTTATTTTTTTTTTATTTTTTTTACTTTTTTTTCAAAATCAGCACTTGTCTCAAAATTAATTTCCAACTTCGTACATTAGGTCTAAACACATTTGTAACTATTGTATGTGATTTACTGGGCAGCCCAATTATGCACTGGCATGTAACATATTTCAAATCGAATGTGCAGGTTTCAGTTTTCCGTAATGGGCTAAATGACTCTTTTGTAATAACGTGATGTTTCTATCTCACATAAAGCTTAAATGAAACTGGATTTACTCTCCATTCGGGTTGAGATCACAAAATAAAATTCACCACATAGGTCAGCAAACTGTACACATGCACTTTTAGCACTCTAAGTGATAACTCGTCTCAGAGTAAAAACTGCACATAAATTCCAATTTTTTTTTTATGCATACAAAATTCAAAACACCTTTATATTAAACAAATATATTATGGCATGTAATTACTAATTAAACATTTCTGATTTTGAATAAACTTCAAGAACTTGTATTTCATAATCAATAAAATTTTATCACCTGAGGGAAATTATTAGTTTGCTAAAACAGATTCAGATTACAGTCAACTCGTGTCTGGACAATGACGTCATGAATCAACACTTGCTTGGAATGAACGAAATACATGTACTGAAAAATACTTTCCATTGAGTAACATACTGACTTTTATAACAAATTTGGTACCCCTTGCAATGCCACATGCTAATGCCTCTTTTTCTGTTATGCCATGGTTTATTTCAGTATGTGTGAGCATAAGGCATTGCAAATGCTGTAGGTTTGTGTTCAACTATTAAACACAATCGTGTTTCTTGGTACAGATGGTCTCCGAGGCCATAATCCAAGGCATCTGCTGTGAGATGAAATGGGTGGCTGAAATCAAGATGCACCAATCAAAGTGCTCACATGAAACTGTGCCTGATAGCTAAGAACTTGGCTGTGCATTCTTGTGTCACTCACCATACTGAATATCATTAAATTCTAATCCCTAAATATGATCATAGTTGTTTTTTGTTTGATTGTTGCAGACATTTACTAATTGTGTCTAACTTATGTGACTCTGGCCTTATTCCTTCCGTATTTATCACATGTCCTAAAAATTTAACTTCAGTCCTATCAAATTGAGATTTAGATGGTTTCAGGGTATATCCCTGCAAATATAGTCGAGATATTAATTAGTCCAATGTGTATATGTGATCCTCCCAAGTTTTTGATATAATTACTATGTTGTCTTCGTATACCAAAATCTTGTGTTTCAGATCATCTGCAGTTGCCTTATCAATAGCTGTTATGAAGATTGACACTGAGACATTCAATCCAAACGATAGTACCTGTATTGATAAGCTTTACCCTCAAACAGAAATGCTGTATATTCACGTGATGTCTTATGTAATTTAATTTGCAAATATCCATATGTTAAATCCATAGTATAAATGTATTTCACCCCTGAAAAATCTTGTCAACAACTCATCCATTATGAGCGGTCAAACTCTCTCTCTGCTTCCGTTATCCTATTTAGCATTTTTGCATCAAGCAATGGCCTGACTGCTCCATCTGGTTTCTTAACAACAGCTAGTGGGTTATTATAACAACTATTATACAGGGTGTATCAAAAAGAATCATTTGATTTGGCAAATCTATATTTCTGAAACTGATAAACTTATATAGTGATTTTTCCATAAGTGTTCAATATGCCCGCCTTGAGATGCACAGCATATGTCAACGCTGTATTCAAATTGTTCCCACACTGCAGTGAGCATGTCATCAGTTACAGATTCCACAGCTGCTGTTATGCGGTGTCTCAGTTCATTCAGTGTTTTTGGTAATGGAGGCACATAAACAGAGTCTTTTATAAATCCCCACAAGAAATAATCACATACAGTCAGGTCCGATGACCTCGGAAGCCAGTAAGGTAGGGCTGAATCATTTGGTCCAGTGCAACAGATTCATCATTCAGTATTTTGATTTAAAAATTCGCGCACTTTCAGATGCCAGTGTGGCGGTGCCCCATCCTGGTGGTAAATGAAGTCATTTGAATCAGTCTTTGACTGTAGGAAAAGAAAGTTCTCAAGCATATCAAGATATGGGATTCCTGTAACAGTGTTCTCAGTAAAGAAAAATGGACCATACACCTTTCCCCATGAAACAGCAGAAAAAACATTAAATTTTGGAGAGTCCCTCTCATGTTTCATAACTTCATATGGTTGTTTCGTACCCCATACTCTCACATTATGATGGTTCACCATTTCATTTAAATGGTATGTTACCCCGTCTCTTAACATCTCTAAGTATGGAAGAAAACTGTCATCCTCCATCTTGCCAAGAACCAAATTACAGAACTCCACACATTGTTGTTTCTCACCTTCATGAAGAGCTTGCAGTAGCTGAATTTTGTTTGGTTTCATGTACAAACGTGGACATAACATTTGCCAGACAGACCTCAGGGGCAAGTTGAGTTGTTGAGCTGCACGGTGAATGGATTTCTGTGGACTTCTTGTGAAACTATGGCGTATGCATCTGGTATCTGTATCAGACACTTGGGGATGGCCCAGCAATTTGCCTTTACACAAACGACCTGTTTCTAGGAATTGTTTATGCCATCGTCTAATGCTCTGTGCTGTAGGGGGATCCACATCATACCTAGTGTGAAAGTCACGTATAACTGACCCGCACTGCACAAAACGTAGAACACAAAATGCTTCCTGTTTTCCCAGCACTATTTTTACTAGAACTGAAGTGGCCTGGTGGCACACTGCTGCTGCCTAGTGGGAACCATTTAAAAACTGAGAGTTTGCTCTTTCCAATAGTACATTGTTCATGCACATATCTCACATAACATCATGGTTAAATTGGATGGCTCTTTTTGATACATGCTGTATATTCCTATTACATCCCAATCTATCAGCCTACTAATTTCATGCCTTACCATGTCCTTTAATGCTACTAATACCTTGTATGGCTTCACGTTAAACAGGTCAGGAGGTTTTATCTTTAGTGTGCATGGGAAGTCTTTAATCATTCCTGGTTTCAGTGAAAGTACCTCTTTATGACTGGTAAACAACTGAATAATGTCTATTTTCTCATTTGTATTATGTCCTAATGATTTATCAATATTAGCTACAATATCTTCCACTGATACTGTTTCCATATATTCATTGGCCATTTGTATCTCCATTTGATGTATTTCAGTTTATATTGTGAGTATTTCATTTGTGAGACTGAATGGCAATGATACTAGTTGCTGATTGTCACAATATGGAAAAGTTACATATGCCATACAACAATATAAAATAACTCTGAATCTAACAGACAGTTCGTTCCCAGAAGGACAGGCAAGTTCACATCAGACACAAGGGCAACAGGTAACTAAACTTAAATGTGCCAATATAAAAATGAATTAATATTTCTGCTTGCACCAATTTACAGTTTTTTCCTGTAGTTCCCATCAGCTTCACTACAATGACCAGCAGCATTGGAAATACATGCATCAAATTGTAGGTCATTACAAAATTCTGGGCCACAACACAAATTTCACAGTCCGAATCCATAATTATATCTACTGCTACCTCACCACGTGTCATGTAACTTTCGTTGGATGTAATTTTCAGTCATACATTGAGTTTCATCTAATAAACCAATCATCATCGTATTACCTTAATCATACCTAATCATAAGAGATTCCAGTGATACTGGCTTGATTGGAACAGCTTCAGAAAATCGAGCCTCTCTTCCAAAGCTTATCAGTTTTCCCTCTGAGTGTTGTTATGAAATTCGTGAGTGTTCTGACTTCTGCAGAAGTAGTTTGATTACCATCTCTCCACCTACATATCGATCTACTGTTATGTTGGTTATTATATTCATTTCTTTGTCTCTTTTTCCCATAAACTGACTGTTAGTTTGGACTTGTCTACTGCCCCTAATCGTCTTTGTCTGATTATTGTTCCAATGTTCTGACTGGCTTTCTATTGTATCCAGCTGTTCCAAATATTCTAAAAGGCTGTTAACTTTTCCCCAGTCTTTCCCTAATAACTTATCTCGTACTCTCCAAAGTAAGTGCTGATAATAACTTCCAATAAGTGCCACTCATGAATCATATCATCAAAGTATTTGGCTATATTTAGTTGAGACTCAACAAAATCTCCATATCCTATCAATTTACTGCTGCTATATGGTTATGATCCTAATAATTTCAAGTGAAGTTTCTTTTGTGCTCCCTCACATCACTGTTTAGCTGTGATTTCTCTTTCAGAATCAATAAAAGACTTGAAATCATCTACCATTGGCATGTCCAGTTGTGCTGCATTCCATTTTAAATGACTGACCATGAATCTAATTTTGTTGCTGCCTGACCATATACTAGGTAATATGTCTTGAAATTCCATGAGGAATAACACAGGATGTATATCTCCACCTGGAGTAAATTTAAAAAAATTGTGGTTGATTCCTGTACTGAGTATTGCTATAAAATCTCATATATATATATATATATATATATATATATATATATATATATATATATATATATATATATATATATATATATTTTTCGAAATGCAACAGTGACAATAACAAATGTAATTGTTGGGTTCAAATTAATGATATCAATATAATAGAGGGAAACATTCCACGCGGGAAAAATATACTTAAAAACAAAGATGATGTGACTTACCATACGAAAGCACTGGCAGGTCGATAGAAACACAAACTGACACATACATACACACAAAATTCAAGCTTTCGCAACAAACTGTTGCCTCATCAGGAAAGAGGGAAGGAGAGGGAAAGACGAAAGGAAGTGGGTTTTAAGGGAGAGGGTAAGGAGTCATTCCAATCCCGGGAGCGGAAAGACTTACCTTAGGGGGAAAAAAGGACGGGTATACACTCACACACACACACATATCCATCCACACATATACAGACAGAAGCAGACATATTGTGTCTGTATATGTGTGGATGGATATGTGTGCGTGTGCGCGAGTGTATACCCGTCCTTTTTTCCCCCCTAAGGTAAGTCTTTCCGCTCCCGGGATTGGAATGACTCCTTACCCTCTCCCTTAAAACCCACTTCCTTTCGTCTTTCCCTCTCCTTCCCTCTTTCCTGACGAAGCAACCGTTGGTTGCGAAAGCTAGAATTTTGTGTGTATGTTTGTGTTTGTTTGTGTGTCTATCGACCTGCCAGCTCTTTTGTTTGGTAAGTCTCATCATCTTTGTTTTTAGATATATTTTTCCCACGTGGAATGTTTCCATCTATTATATTCATATCATTAATTTGAACCCAACAATTACGTTTGTTATTGTCACTGTTGCATTTCGAAATCTCTTCTGTTGTCTTATTTTCTCTTTCTGTTTTTGCCAGTAGTTTCACTTTGTATTCACCTTCTCCTTTTTACCGTAATCTACTATACAATTTTATGCCGCCGATATATACTCAATAATACGTAACCCACTTCCAAACCATAACCAAAAAAATTTTTTCTGCTTTCAACACTACTGCTGCTATAAAATCCACCGTTTCCAGTTCACAAACAGTTCCTTTCACCTATTAAACAACCATTTCGTCTAGTTCTAATAACTTTTGCTTTATTTCCATTTCCATTTTTCTCACATCACTGATCATTTTAGCCGCTTCCCACAGAATTTAACGTCATTATTTCTTCGTCAGACAATTGTTAACCTCATTTTCATAATCTGCCACCACAAAACCACTCGTTTTAATACATTTACACGTAGTTTTTTCTAAATTTTCCCGAATTTCTCCACCCTTTAACATGTTTTGGCGGCAACACAACCACCTAACCTTTATGCACGTCGTTGTCTACCAACCCAACTTCACCACAGGATCAACGTAGCCCAGCTTTAACCAATACTTTTTCGCCTTTTTTCACACCAGATCTCCAGTTGCTTTCTAGTTCACCTTTATCTCTCCCCATATATTTTTATTTTCATTTTCATTTCAGCCTCATGTTACACTTTCCACCTTCTAATACCATGTCACCCTCACAACACCCCCACAACGACCCCATTAAGTTTTATTTACATTCCCTCCACAAACATGCCTTCACCCTAGCCAGATTACACTCCCATATTTTATTTTCCCAGGCTTGTCTGACATTTGGCATTACCCCCAAAGGCCTCACACTTAAAGTTCCCATCTCTGGCTGCAACCCTTCTTTCCATCAGTCCCTATACCAGTTCCAAACTGAACAATCCATTGCCCTCACCCACCTAATCCTTCACCTACACATCAACTCAGCCAATGAATGCACCCGTCAACTCCTATCCTTAATAAAAGTCCTCAATCTTTCCTCTCCCACATCTACACCGGCTATTCAGAGCATCCTCCTACATGCCAACCACAAATTAGAACATTATGCCACCCTCCGCCTTAGAAAACTATCCAATCTCCTGGTTTCCCACCTCCGGAAAGGCAACTCACTCACCCTTCACAACCTTACCAGCAAACCTCAAACTCCTCTCATTGCACACAGACCCTGTCTCTCCCATCTACTCAATCTCCCACTTCCAGCTTCACTCCCTCCAAAACCTCAAAATTCCAATCAACACAATCTGGAACCACAACACCCTAATTCAGTAGTTAACCTTTTCTCCAAACCTCTCTCCCAATCCGAAACCTCTGACCTATCCAAAGGCCTCACTTTCAGCCCCAGTCCCAGATTCAACCAAACAGCCCTCGTCAAAGATTTACTCTCCTACACTCATACTCTCTGCTGGAAATATCACTTTGCCACGAAGAAAAATGATCCTAATCCTACTCCTAATGATCCAACTCCCCAAGGCACTATCTAAATTGAACCGTGCCTGGAACAGTTCCGTCCTCCGTCACAGCGGGACCCACCTCCTCTTCCTCAAAATCACCCTCTCCAAACCTTCCAGGAATTTCTGACTTCCAGCTGTGCCTCTCAATCCTTCTTAAAAAACCTTAATCCTACTCCCAACATCACCACTGCTGAAGCCCAAGCTATCCGTGATCTGAAGGCTGACCGTTCCATCGTCATTCTTCCGGAGGACAAGGGTTCCACGACCGTGGTACTTGATTGTCGGAAGTATGTGGCTGAGGGACTGCGTCAGCTTTCAGACAACACCAAATACAAAGTTTGCCAAGGTAATCCCATTCCTGATGTCCAGGCGGAGCTTCAAGGAATCCTCAGAACCTTAGGCCCCCTACAAAACCTTTCACCTGACTCCATCAACCTCCTGACCCCACCTGCACCCCTACCTTCTACCTTCTTCCTAAAATTCACAAACCCAATCATCCCAGCCGTCCCATTGTAGCTGGTTACCAAGCCCCCACAGAACGTATTTCTGCCAACGTAGATCAACACCTTCAACCCATTACATGCAGTCTCCCATCCTTCATCAAAGACACCAACCACTTTTTCGAACGCCTGGAATCCTTACCCAGTCTGTTACCCCCAGAAACCATCCTTGTAACCATTGATGCCACTTCTTTATACACAAATATTCTGCACGTCCAGGGCCTCGCTGCGATGGAGCACTTCCTTTCACGCCGATCACCTGCCACCCTACCTAAAACCTCTTTCCTCATTACCTTAGCCAGCTTCATCCTGACCCACAACTTCTTCACTTTTGAAGGCCAGACATACCAACAATTAAAGGGAACAGCCATGGGTACCAGGATGGCCCCCTCGTACGCCAACCTATTCATGGGTCACTTAGAGGAAGCCTTCTTGGTCACCCAGGCCTGCCAACCCAAAGTTTGGTACAGATTTATTGATGACATCTTCATGATCTGGACTCACAGTAAAGAAGAACTCCAGAATTTCCTCTCCAACCTCAACTCCTTTGGTTCCATCAGATTCACCTGGTCCTACTCCAAATCCCATGCCACTTTCCTTGACGTTGACCTCCATCTGTCCAATGGCCAGCTTAACACATCCGTACACATCAAACCCACCAACAAGCAACAGTACCTCCATTATGACAGCTGCCACCCATTCCACATCAAACGGTCCCTTCCCTACAGCCTAGGTCTTCGTGGCAAACGAATCTGCTCCAGTCCGGAATCCCTGAACCATTACACCAACAACCTGAAAACATCTTTTGCATCCCGCAAGTACCCTGCCGACCTGGTACAGAAGCAAATAACCAGAGCCACTTCCTCATCCCCTCAAACCCAGAACTTCCCACAGAAGAACCACAAAAGTGCCCCACTTGTGACAGGATACTTTCCGGGACTGGATCAGACTCTGAATGTGGCTCTCCAGCAGGGATACGACTTCCTCAAATCCTGCCCTGAAATGAGATCCATCCTTCATGAAATCCTCCCCACTCCACCAAGAGTGTCTTTCCACCATCCACCTAACCTTCGTAACCTCTTAGTTCATCCCTATGAAATCCCCAAACCACCTTCCCTACCCTCTGGCTCCTACCCTTGTAACCACCCCCCCAGTGTAAAACCTGTCCCATGCACCCTCCCACCACCACCTACTCCAGTCCTGTAACCCGGAAGGTGTACACTACCAAAGGCAGAGCCACGTGTGAAAGCACCCACGTGATTTACCAACTGACCTGCCTACACTGTGAAGCTTTCTATGTGGGAATGACCAGCAACAAACTGTCCATTTGCATGAATGGACACAGGCAGACAGTGTTTGTTGGTAATGAGGATCACCCTGTGGCTAAACATACCTTGGTGCACGGCCAGCACATCTTGGCACAGGGTTACACCGTCCGGGTTATCTGGATACTTCCCACTAACACCAACCTGTCGGAACTCCGGAGATGGGAACTTGCCCTTCAGTATATCCTCTCTTCTCGTTATCCGCCAGGCCTCAACCTCCACTAATTTCAAGTTGCCGCCGCTCATACCTCACCTGTCTTTCAACAACATCTTTGCCTCTGTAATTCCGCCCTGACTGACATCTCTGCCCAAACTCTTTGCCTTTACAAATGTCTGCTTGTGTCTGTGTATGTGCGGATGGATATGTGTGTGTGTGTGCGTGTGTATACCTGTCCTTTTTTCGCCCTAAGGTAAGTCTTTCCACTCCCGGGATTGGAATGACTCCTTACCCTCTCCCTCAAAACCCACATCCTTTCGTATTTCCCTCTCCTTCCCTCTTCCCTGACGTAGCAACCATTGGTTGCGAAAGCTAGAATTTTGTGTGTATGTATGTGTTTGTTTGTGTTTCTATCGACCTCCCAGCGCTTTCGTATGGTAAGTCACATCGTCTTTGTTTTTTATATATATATCTCTGACTTACCAAACGAAAGCGCTGGCAGGTCGATAGACACACAAACAAACACAAACATACACACAAAATTCAAGCTTTTGCGACAAACTGTTGCCTCATCAGGAAAGAGGGAAGGAGAGGGAAAGACGAAAGGATGCAAGGAGTCATTCCAATCCCGGGAGCGGAAAGACTTACCTTATGGGGTAAAAAGGACGGGTATACACTCGCACACACACACACATATCCATCCACACATATACAGACACAAGCAGACACACACACACATATATATATATATATATATATATATATATATATATATATATATATACACACACACAGTACTTCGTTCATTACTCTTAATCTTCATGTCAGCTGGTCTGACTAGCATGTGAAAACAGGACGTCTTATGTGTTTGAGGTATTATTCAACTGAGAATGTAATGTAATTTCTTTATGCTCATTACAGCATTCCAATGTTTATAAATGATTGTCAATTACATTAATTAAGAATGATTTTTTCTGTATATCTCTCTTCATTAATTTTTGCAACATTCATTTTAGACTCTAGTAATGCAGTTTCTACTCTTTGGAGCCATTTAATTATCATGTCTTGGGTTGTCTTAATGGAATGTGTGTTTGTAACGTACCCTCTAATAATTCCTACTATATGTCTATTTCTCTTTTGTGTTCGAACCCTAGGTCAAGTCTAGTTTCCAGTCTGTCATTTCTACATTATTCATATTTAATCCCATCTGTTGTAATCTGATATCCATTTGTTTAACCTTGGATATAACTGGGTAAAATTGTTATTCATCTGATCTATCATTGTTTATGTATCCTAATGACATTGCCATTCCATGTCTGAAAACTTTTCGTCTATCTGTCGCATGATGTTTGTAAAAACCCTTTGGCTGTTTGGTGGTCTCCTACAAGAGCCATAGTACTTAAAGTCATGTCATAACTATTTATCATATTGACACAAGATATTACTACACTGTCATATTAAACAGGTACAGCCTTGGCTTTAGATGAACTTTAGTGATCGAATTTGTTCATTCTCATTTGATGCAGTCTCCAACAATGTCTTTCCTTCTCATCCCGTACGGTAAGTCTCCCCTGACCTGCGGTTCTGGGTGACTTACCCAAAATCTATCCCTTTTCCTAGACCTCTCCAGTCCTTTTCCTTCAACCTTCTTCCTTCCTCTTCAATCATTCTGCCTGAAGAAGGAGCCACTGCCTCTGAAAGCTTGCCAATCACAACAGTCTTTTATCTGTGTATGCTGCCATGGCTTGGTGAGTAGATTTTTTATCTATCCAATTAAGTAATTATACAAACAAATTAACATATCTCATTTTTGACCTACCAGATATTTATGATGATGTACATGTATTCAGTGATTCATTGTAGCTTTAAATTGGTATGCTGGAAATGTATTGAAGTATTGCTTGATTCATATTTAGCAATGCACAGATGCAAACCAGGTACAACATGTGATATTATTGACAAATAAACTCATTACCAGTTGTTTACATGCATGGCAACACATCGTTGATTCTTGTTACTACAGCTAAATTGTTCTTAAACTAAGAACTCCATACAAACAGGCCTTGGAAGGCCCATCGGTACTGACCGGCTGCCGTGTCTTCCTCAGCCCACAGGTATCACTGGATGCAGATATGGAAGGGCACGTGGTCAGCACACTGCTCTCCCGGCCATATGTCAATTTACAAGACCAGAGCCACTAACTCTCAATCAAGTAGCTCCCCAGATTGCCTCACAAGAGCTGAGTGCATCCCACTTGCCAACAGTGCTTGGCAGACCAGGTGGTCACCCATCCAAGTGCTAGCCCAGCCCAACAGTGCTTACCTTGAGTGATCTGACGGAACCGGTGTTACCACTGTGGCAAGGCCGCTGGCCTAAATTGTTCTTGAATGATGAAAATTATACTTTTCACTTGTAATTATTGATATTCTGCTGTATAACAGAATAAAACACATTCATTTGCAACTTTAGAGGGATTCTTACTGTTTTGTGTCTCATAACTCCACAAACTGTTATCACCTTAACGATGTCCATTTTTATCACTACAATTATAATTAGACTTTGCAGATTAATAGCATGTAGTTATACCCATGCTTTTTTTCTTCTCATAAATTTTATACATGGTTGTCAGCAGAAATTGTTTGATTGGTTATTTCGTCTTCTTTACTTCTGTGAAACATTGTACATGTATTTAATTTTTTTTCCATCGGAATTCATTTCAGAGGATAGGTTCACAAACAGGGATTATTACCCCAGTTACAAATTGGTTTAACTTCTGATGGAGAAAAATTTCTTAGCAATAATGAGAACAGACTTTGAGTCAAATTCAATTGTATGTTATATATAGGTCTCCTTAGTTACCAAGTCCCATGATTACAGAATTTCATCATAGAAAGGGCTCCATGGCACACCACACTGCTCTGCAAACTCCTAGCCCCTGTCTGCTCTGATGTTACAAGTATGTGCCTGGTGCCTCCGGAATATGTTCAACATAAAGCACCACACCAATCCAAACAGAACCTTTTACCTGTAACTTTTAGTACTTAAACCACTTAGTCTTTCACAATTCAGTTATAAGCCTTTTATATGTTTCTACACATATAAACACACACGATCACATAATCTCAAATCAGCAATAAGGGTGCATATCACCAACTCTCATGGACCACCATGCACATTTACAGTGTCTTGCCTATAATACCACACTATGCTGTGGGTTCTGACAGCCGATCCCAGAAATAAGGGTTTTTTGCAAACAAACAAACACACACACACACACACACTCTGCATGTGTTTCCATTGCAGTATTGTTAATTGCTTTTTGGTGAATAAGACCTACTCCTCCACCGTCTTCTTCCTGCCACACAGCTGTTTTGTTATGCACATTGTAGTGTTTTATGGTAGTGTTAATTGACGGATTTGTATACAATCATCTTCCCTTTGATGAATTTCCTGCTCCACATAAAATGACACAGGATGTGAAGCGATTCTGAAATTACTTAAGTATGTATGGAATCTTTGTGCTTCTCTAAGAGATAGGGATCAGTTTCATGCCTTTCAAATCCCAGCTCAATTATGTAGTTCCTGAATGTTTTATTCCAACAATGAGGAACTTCTTTTAGACCATAAAGGCCTCATAAGACATGCCTGATTGCTGCTATCACTGTGTCCGACAGGTTGCTTCATATACATAGGATCCTACAAATCACTATATAAAAAAACAATGACCACATGTGTTTGGATTTTCATTTTTCAGTTGCTGTTTGCACTCAATATTGTTCAAATAATGTATGTGTGAGTATAACTACACAAAGGACTAAAAACCTACTCATAATCAACTCTTATTTGTTGTGAAAAACTTTTAATTATCATTCTGGCTTTCAGTTTATTAACTGCACCATCAGCATTTATTTTTATTTTGTAAAATGATTTACAGGGAATAGCTCTTCTTCCTGGAGAAAGATCTTCTGAAGAGTAAACCCAGGTCTGATTGTCTTTTAGTGCTTTTATCCATTGCTTCCTTTCACTTATCTTGTTGATATGATTTTACAGCGTTGTGAAATGACTATGGTAGTTCACAGCTTTCTTAAAGCAGAAGCTACATAGTCTTGTTGGATGTTTGAGTGTTAGCTGATCCCATAGCTCTGTTTGTCATACCCCCACATACATTGGTAAGTCCTGTACAAATCAAAATATATGTAGCAAAAACACTGCAGTTTACTGTGAGCATACATTATGACCCTAGGTGCACCCACTTTGCTGTGAAGTGTAGGGCATTATCTTATGTTGAATAGTGCCTTCTTATGAGTAGTTCCTCAAACTTCTTTGTTGTCAAATTGTACCCCAGTAAGGTTCATAGGAACTTTTACATGATGTCCAACAGTCTTTGCTTCAGCTACAAATTGCCTCAATTTAAGAACAACCTCTTATCTTACTTTGTTGAAATAAATGTGTGAAAGTCTTTTATAAACATCCGTAAATAGCACAAAATAACAATATTGAGTCACTGGATGTTGAAATGGACCAAAACATCTGCATGAATCAGCTCTTCTGGATTGGTAGTTTTTTCTTTTCTGCAGAAAGGATGTCTATGAGCTTTTTCATAAATGGAACGTTCACATAATTCAGAATACAGATTGACATTGATGTTTTACTCCTTGCAAATTATTTCCTTTTACATAGTATGTAATCTAATGTCCAAATCTGTCACAATATAACTGAAGTAAATTTTTATTGAGTGCATGTAGTAAAACAGAAAAGTGTGGTTCAAAACTTCTCATAGATAATCTGAATAAGTCTCCAAAGCAGTCAAACTTAAGTAAAATGATATTGTTCCTCTACTAATGCCATATTTGAACCAATCATGTTACATTTTTCTACTGATGAAATAAATTCATTATTTGGATTTTTACCCTGTGTAACATGAACAGAATAAAGTTCCTTTGAATTTGTAGTTATACTCTACATCTTCCAATGTCAGTTTCTACCAATTTCTATTTATTGCTACTTCAGTGGTGATAGTTTCCTTACCAATTCCTTCAACAGTACTTCCAACTTTATAAGTAATTAGCAACCTACCCCGGCTTTGTATGGGTAGCACAAAATGTCTACAACTGAATGACTTGTCTGTTACAGCAGTAACAAATCATATAGACAAACCTTCCTGCTCAATCATTCTATCTATCAATGAAAACCACCAAAATCCCTACAGCAGTTCCTGATATTAGTGTTCATACACAGAGTAAAACAAGTGGTGGGAGACTTCAAATTGGTAATATGTACAGACAGTTCATGATGACAAAAATTGTTCAAATATCTTAAAATTCCTTCTGACATTAGTAATGTGGATTGTTGCTGTACAAACCAGCCTTCTTAATTAAACAGTCATATATACATATGAACAAACAATTTATACAACTCAGTTCAAACTTTTCAAGCAGAAACAAATTGTATTACCTTTTTTTAAAGTTTCATCAGTCATATTTGTTGTCAAAACAAGTGATAGATTCCTATCAGTTTTGAGAGCAATATTATATGATAATTTTTCTGCTGGACTGCATCTTCTACAACCAGGTTTAATTTTAGCAAACTTTCTTTGTCAACGTCAAGTGGTCCTGAAATACCTCTGTTCCAGTTACCGAGTGAGAACAACAATGGTCCAAACCCGCGTCCAACCATCCTGACTTAAGTTTTCCATGATTTCCCTGAATTGCTTCAGACAAATGCTGGGATGGTTCCTTTGAAAGGGCCAATTTCATTCCCCATCCTTCCTTCATCCAATGTGACTGATGACCTTATTGTTTGGTCTCCTCCCCCCAAATCAGCCAACAACTTTTTCCAGTTATTTTTCATACAAGATACCCAGTTTTTATAAGATTTTTTTCAATCATTTTGCTGTCACTGAAAATGTAATTTTATTACAAATTATGCAAAAAACCTTGATTTGACTCTCTAGAGCACACAAAGTAACTTAACCACCAATTGCACAGGCAGAATGGAAAAGAGGGAGGGGGGGGGGGGGGGGGAGGTGGTAAGCTACAGTTAGTGAGTGTGTAAATGATAGTATTAACAGGTTACATCAGTACAATCAATAATTCAACAAGTGTACTAGTTCAAAGGCAATAGTTTCCCTTGTAGAGTACTGAAAAAGGGATAATTACATTAAGAAAGAACAACAGAGGCAAAACCAGACTGACGATGCTCTGCCAGAGAGAAATCACATAAAATAAAGAAAGGGTAAAAAAATGGAGCATAACAAATGATGTTTCTTACTCTGATACTGACAGTGAATTAAAGAACACTTCTCACATGGAAATAGTTCACTGATAATGTTCTGGGTAATATTACATATATATATATATATATATATATATATATTTTTGGTCTTCAAATATGTCTGCTTGTGTCTGTATATGTGTGGATGGATATGTGTGTGTGTGCGAGTGTATACCCGTCCTTTTTTTCCCCCTAAGGTAAGTCTTTCCGCTCCCGGGATTGGAATGACTCCTTACCCTCTCCCTTAAAACCCACATCCTTTCGTCTTTCCCTCTCCTTCCCTCTTTCCTGATGAGGCAACAGTTTGTTGCGAAAGCTTGAATTTTGTGTGTTTGTTTGTGTGTCTGTCGACCTGCCAGCACTTTCATTTGGTAAGTCACATCATCTTTGTTTTTATATATATATATATATATATATATATATATATATATATATAAAAGATGATGTGACTTACCGAACGAAAGCGCTGGCAGGTCGATACACACACAAACATACACACAAAATTCTAGCTTTCGCAACAAACGGTTGCTTCGTCAGGAAAGAGGGAAGGAGAGGGAAAGACGAAAGGAAGTGGGTTTTAAGGGAGAGGGTAAGGAGTCATTCCAATCCCGGGAGCGGAAAGACTTACCTTAGGGGGAAAAAAGGACGGGTATACACTCGCGCACACACACACATACATATCCATTCTCATCAAATGAGAACTAATTGTGAATGAAGATATAGTTGGTCATGGCGACTAGGAAGGAGGTTGTTGGTTTGAAATCTGTTAGGCATTGGGAAAGGTAGTGTTCAACAGCAGTAAGGACATGGGCATTAGGGATGTTAATGTAAGGGGAGGTGGTATCAATAGTGACCAGCAGGGCACCATGTGGTAAACGGACAGGAAATGTGGAGAGTCATTGGAGGAAATGGTTGGTATTTTTCATATAGGAGGGTATGTTCCAGGTAATAGGTTGAGGGTGTTGATCTTTGAGAGCAGAGATTCTCTCAGTAAGGGCACAGTAACCAGTCACAAAGGGGCATCCTGGGTGGTTTGGTTTATGGACTTTAGGAAGCATGTAGAAGGTAGGAGTGCAGAGAGTGGTAAGGGTGAGCAGAGAATTGGACTCTGGGGAGAGGTTCTGGGATGGGGCTAAGGATTTGAGGAGTGATGAGATCCTCCTGGATTTCTGGAATGGGGCCATGTGGATAGGTTTGTAGGTGGATGTATCTGACAGCTGTGGATTTCTTCTGCCAGATAATCCTTGTGGTTCGAAACAACAGTGGTGGAGCCTTTATCTGCAGGTCGGATTATAAGGTCGGGATCAGCTTTTAGAAGGTGGACTGCATTTCTTTCCACGGAACTAAGGTTAGTTTGCATGTTGAGGCATTTGGAGAATGATGATGAGGCAAGGTGCGAGGTTAAGAAACACTGTAAAGTTAACAGGGTTTCTTAACAGGGTTTGACTTGAGGCCAGTGGGGGTGGATCACAGTTGGATGGAGGAGTGAACCGAATTAGGCAGGGTTCAACATTGGTCTTTTGTTGAGTCTGGTTGGTACGGTTGGTGGTGAAAAACTGTTTCCACTGTAGGGACTGGGGGAAGGAGAGAAGGTCTTCAACAAGTCCACATGACTGAATTTGGGAGTGGGGCAAAAGGTGAGGCCTTTGAAATGGACTGATATTTCTGTGAGGCTAAGGCTTCTGGAGGACAGGTTCATTACTTTGTTTCGGTTCTGTTTGCATTCTAGATTCTGTGGATGGTGGAAGGGAGTTTTGGAGGGTGGGGTAAATGTAGTAGTTCTGTGAGACCGGGTTTGTCAGCTGTGAGGGGATGTGGAGGAGGTTTGGAGGTTGTTGTAGAGGGGGTGGAGAGTGGTACTCCAAGATGGGAGTAGGAAGTGAGCAGGACGGAGAGCTTTCTGAAGTGGCATTGTGCATGTTGCTCTAGTTCCTGGAGGGCAAGAGTTTCAATGTGTGATATGGGTTCCAGGAATTAGGGATTGCATAGCAGGAGAATTTTTCAGATGGAGAGAAGGTACTGCGGGGAACTTTGGGCTTGGTTGATATGCTTTTGCAGCTAAGGACTAGTGTAATCTGAAAAGGTGGCAGTTATTGTGGAAGGAGGGAGAGAGACGAAATTTTAATTGTGACAGGAGACTGGCATTCAGTAGTAGTACAAGGAAAAGCAGAAAAAATAATAGGAGGGAAGAAATCAAATGTGATGCCATTTGGAGAAATTTTGCACAGAGAAAATTTAACCTTTGTTGATACTTAGTTTAAGAATCATAAGAGTGTTGTATCTATGGAAGAGACCTGGAGACACCAGCAAAAGTTTTCAGGTAGATTATATAATAGTAAGACAGAGATTTAAAAACTATATTTTAAACTGAAAAATGTTTCCAGGGGCAGATGTGAATGCTGACAATAATTTATTCATTCTGAACTGTAGATTGCCAATGAAAGGTTAAATTAAAGAGATGAGACCTGGATAAATCGAAGGAACCAGAGGAAGCTAATAGTTTCAAAAGGAACATTAGGCAATGATTAACAAAAACAGGCATAAAACAGAAGAGGAATGGTGGGTACCTTTGAGAGATGAAATAGTGAAAGTAGTAGAGGATAAAATAGGTAAAAAGACAAGACCCAATAGAAATCCTTGAATAGCACTTGGGATATTGAATTTAATTGATGAAAAATACATAAATGCAGACAATGCATCTAACAAATTAAATTGACAGAAAATGCAAAATGGCAAAGCAACTATGGCTAGATGACAAATGCAAGTCTCCAGAAGCATATACGACTAGGGGGAAGATAGACTTTGCCTATAGAAAAACTAGAAGGAAAAAGAATAAGCTGTATGAATATCAGGAGCGCAGATGGCAAAGCTGAAAAGTGGAAAGAATATGTATAATGAGAATGCAAAATTAATTGAACTTGAAACTAAAATTATAGAAAGGAGAAAGGAATTAAATGAAGATGGCATGGGGGACATGAAACGGTGAGAAGAATTTGACAGAGCACTGAAAGACTTGGGAACAAGGCCCCTGCAGCAGATGAAATTCCTTTAGAATTATTGAGATCTTGGGAAAAGTGTGCCATGGTAAAACCATTTCAGATGGTATGCATGATACACAAGATAGGCAAAAATGCCCCCAGACTAGGGGGCAATTTAGTAGGTCATGGTTGCAAAAAACTGACTGTTGTTGTTTACAGCTTGCTTTCAAGTCTGCTGATCACAATTCTACTTCAACTGTGAACATAGTAGCAGTATTTGTACGTGAACTGAAATTTTTTTATGAATGCAATTTGAAAGTGTTGTATGTTTTCAATTACACTTTTTATATCTTTAACAGCAACTTCTGAACAAATTCCCTAAACGTAAAGTCTATTGTAGCAAATAGGTTTTCCTCACAGCTGTGGTATTTTTTTTTTTTTAGTGATAATTTTAAATGTTCATAAAATTTAAAAAAAATATTGGGCAACTCTATTTTTAGTCTAGAATATGATGGAGTATTTTCCAAAAGAAAATTATTACTAACTGCTAGGAAAAAAAATGAAAACTAATGTTATGAGAAATTAGGGAGGAAAATAATTTTTTACCATTGGTAGTAGAAAAATCACTAATGTAATTGGACTGAAAAAAAAATGAACATCCTCAAAGTTTACAAATGCACACACTGCTTCTTTTATTTGGGAACATAAAAGTATTTAGATAAAAAATAAAATATTATAAGAGGTGTGAAACTGTGCCGACTGAGTAGCAAAAAATGTAGTCGTTGAAGAATTTTCATTCTGTAGGACTGTGAAGAAACTTCCCGTGAGAAAGTTGTTCAGAAAATTACAAAACTATTTTTGGTAAGATATCAGACATCATTATTGTGTCGTATCACATACAGAGGCAAATTACTTCCGCGATATTCCGTGCGTAGCAGCGTGCGAGTCATTGTAGGTCGTTGCCAAGAGTTTTGTTCGGACGGCTCACTTTAATATGACCGAGAATATTCCCTACTTCTCGAAAATATTTTACTGGCAGCTAATACATGCATCCATCAATCAAAACGACAATATGTACTATACAAAAGTAACTGTAGTTATTTTGAAGCCAATATTTTCACTGAAGTTGAGCAAAATATTTGTTTGAAAGGTTTTGTGAAACGCAAATTTTATCTAAATTTGCTGTAAGCCTATTACTCTCAGCACGCAATACGTGCTTAGTACACAAAAACCTCGTTCTTACTACTGCAATGTTCCTGTCTTGTGTTACAAATTTTGTCCATCATTATAGTTTCTGAAATAAAAACCAAGTGGGCAGAGAAGACAGTACATTGAAGTGACTGGCCAGAATAATCAATTTTATCTCGGACATTACCCTCTATTTCTCTAGCCATCGGATACTATCCTCTGTCTTACTAAAGTAATACAATTCTATGTTCTAGCTTTTTGTAAAAGTCATCAAATATTATAGATTTCTATGCATTTCTCGGAGAATCAGAATAGGTGCTGGAACTGTTCTGATGTTACTGCACTTTTTATATATACAGTCGATACAGAATGGCCACAATGTTTTGTCATTTTATGAACTGCATTATCCTTAATACAAAACAGCCAGTAAATCCTATGAAAAGAAGGAGTTAAATTTCGAATGTACAAGTAAACCGAATGCAGCAAGATTATATCTGAATGTAAAGACATTCAATACAGGTTTTTACAAAAAACTGTTGTTAATTAATGCAGAGTTGACAATCTTATTTTAACTGACAGTTACTGTCGAGTAAACTAATTGCCACTACCTGTGATAAATTTATCAGACATCTACTGTAAGGGAAAAAAATTCGCAGTATGTCCTCTGTAACTGAAATGAATAGCCAAACATTTAAATCAAGTCAGGTTTTGACATAGACAGCACTTACCTAAATTGAAGGATTTTCTGGCTCCGTGTCTTCAGATTCACTGTCGTTTGTTTCAGCCACGTGTATCATCACAGATTCTATTATGGTGTCTCTTAAACCCTGGTTCAAAAAATCAGTTTCTTGCAATGCTTCTGTGTGTTTTATGTACCTCTCCCAGTCCTGCTGAGTAACAATGTCATGAGCTTCGTTTGTTAGCTTCTCGACATCAGCAAGTCTGAAAGTAGTATTTCTTTTTGCTACTTCTCACTTTACTTGGGCCCATATCAATCCAATGCGATTATACTGGCAGTGATATGGTGGTAGACGTACCACTTGGTGTCCCATTTCATATGCCAGTTGATCTAATTCGCAGCCTTCATTTCATACTGAAAATGAAACATTCGTTCTCTTTAACCACTCCATAATATCTGCCTTGTGCCAATTTGAATGTGGCAGCTTTTCTATCTGAATGGAGTGGTAGCTGGCGTTTTCCATCACGATAATTGACTCTTCTTCCAGCGCAGACAACAGTAGAATAAACCAATTCTTAAAAACTTCTCCATTGATTTCTGAATGGTAATCGGATTGGCAAGTACTTTTCCCACCACGAAAATCAAGTTTGGCCTCTGGTATGAAGCCTATGGTTAATGAACCAGCGTGGGCAGTGATTAATCGGCAGGCAGTAGGCACTTTCAAGGCGCCGTTTCCTTGGGAGCCATGCCATATATATTTATGGGTGTGGTTCTGTGAAATACAAGTTTCATCCAAGTACATGCAAGAAGTGGATTGTACACCAAAACTTCGCTCTTGCTGCTGCAATGTCTCTGCGTTCCATTAAGAATTTCCGTCCGTCATTACACTTCTTGAATCGGAAACCAAGGGAGCGGAGAAGATGAAGAACGGAGGTCTCTGAGCCCGAGTGATTAATTTTTTCACGGAGGTCAGCATGTATTTTTTTAGCTGTTGGATACTCGCCTCTGTCGTAATATCCAAGTACAGTTCTACGCACGAGCTCTTTGTAAAAATCGTCAAAGTTGGTTGATTTCCATTCATGTTCATATCCCTTTATTGGAGAATCGAAACACTAATTCATGTCTAGAGATTCTGCCAATGACGCGGATTTGCTAATATGGCCTACAGCTGACTTGGAGACACCACATGCTTTAGCAGTAAATTTATGAATTTGCACAAAATTTAAGTTATTCCTGGCTTCTTCATTGTCGGCCAGATTAGTAAAAAACTTGAGTACATTCAATATGATAATTTTAGATTGTTTATGAATGTCTTTCCGCCCTTTATGCACAACAACCGGAGGAGTACTACAAGTATGCCGGTGCTCCTGCATTGTTGTTCAACACCGAACACACATAGAACCTTTCCAAAGACAGTAAGACACTGAGATCAGACGTGAACACTCGATATGGCAGGGTAACACCACAGTCTAACATAAACTGTGGTAACACTGAGCTTTCAGCTGATCTGACTTACCGCACCACTAATGGTACCTTCATGGCAACAAAGCCGAGAGGCGGGTCGAATCACAGCCCGCAGCCCTTGCTGGCGGCAGGCAGTGGCCGTGACCTTGAAGACTCTACTTTCATGCTGGCCACTCAAGTGACCTCCTTCATGCAACTTTGACCACAAATATTGTCTTACATCATTGATTGAAAATGCAAACGAGAACATCAACTGGCAGAATTTGAATTACTCAGAGCATCTCTTGCAGTTGCCTTAGGATCTTCTAATTTCTTGTGCCTTTGTCCCACTTGGGTGCATGGTTGGCATGGTTATTAACAGATTTGGCAAGTTTAATTTAAGGGGTGGGTGGATGCCCTTCCTATTGCCACACTGTTATCACCCACGATGAAATATGTGCACCCCAACTGTCTGTGTGTAGCGTTATTCATTTGAAAGTGAGCAAAAGCTTTTTAAATCTGCCTAAAAATCATTCTCAATGTTTAATGGAAAATCTCATATAAAGATGTGAAACAAATACTAACAAAGAGATAGAGGGGCTGGCCAGTACTTACCTCAGCTCAGTACAGCCGATAGATAACACAAAACAGAACAGAAAATTTACATTCCTTGTCAAACCCTACAATATTCCCAGACCGCCTTCTCTACCCAGCGGTTCCTACCCCTGTAACTGACCCCGCTGCAAAACCTCCCCCATGCATCCCCCTACAACCACCTACTCCAGCCCCGCTACTGGTAAAACATACACAATTCGAGGTAGGGCCACATGTGAAACAACACGTCATTTATCAGCTGACATGCCTGCACTGCACAGCCTTTTACATCGGTATGACGACAACTAAACTGGCTGAGCGCATGAACGGGCACAGGCCGAAATCTGATGATTCCAAAATAAATTGCAATGTAATTTTAAATAGAAAAAATGGCACAGCCGAGAGGAAGATATATTTGCCGTAATAAATAAACTGACAACTGACAGTGTCAGTTGTGTTTTACTTGATCTTGTAGTATTATATAGTACTTGTTATAAACAACAGATCAAGAATTCAAAACATTCAGTATTGTAAATTTATTGAACAGCAACAATTTTGAATAAGCTTTCTAATGCTGATGAAAATACAGAATGCTATTCAGAGATTTAATTTATTAGATTATCAATTAAATAATATTTCATTTTCACTAGATAGTCCTTGATCTTCTTTGGAAAGTTACTAACATATACATGATTCTGCCATAGATGAAATTTTTAAAAAAATGAAGGAAAAGTGACCATGAAATGGGTAACACTGTTGTTTCTCCAAGATGCAATTTTGAACAAAGAAAAAGAGTTCTTCCATTTCTTCTTTCACATTTTGTGGCCAAGCATTTTTATTTATTTTTATTTTTTTTTTTTTTTAATATAAATATCATACATTTATCAAGGATATTTATACAAGTTTACTTAACTTTTTATACAAATTGTAATACTGTCCAATTCAATATTACACTCCAAAATTTATAGTTTATTGTACAAGGGAAGAGAGTACATGCAACAGTGCTAAGAGGCTGAGCAACAAGAAATAATATGAATCCACTGGTGTTTGGATCAATAATTTCTAAACTGTGAGATCATTATTTGTACCTTGTTTAGTGTTGTTTATGCTTGTATTATGTTTGAAGAAAAAGAAATTTGTTTTGCTGTATATAATTTAACAGCTGTATTTATTGGCTGCATTTATAGGCTGACATTTTTTGTTTCTACTTGCAGGCACAGGATCAAGAATGTGTTCAACGAACAATTTGGCAGTGTTTTTCGAACTTATCACAACCCTACATATTTCTCAAGGCGCTTGTTTCGCTTTGCAGACATATATACTTCCAACATTACAAACTTGCTCAATTATTCTGTGAAGCACACCTTCTATCCACGTAGAGGTGTTATGCCTCATGAATATACCTCATATTTTGTTTGAGAGAAAAAGTATTTTACTTTTATTTGCAAGCAGCTGTAAGATATTGACAAAAGTAATGAATTGCTTTAATTGTAGTGTGTGTAAAGATGTAATTTTGGAGGAAGATATATGTG
Organism: Schistocerca americana; assembly: GCF_021461395.2. NCBI lineage: Eukaryota > Metazoa > Arthropoda > Insecta > Orthoptera > Acrididae > Schistocerca > Schistocerca americana. Next base: position 527,880,600 of record NC_060119.1, read on the forward strand.
ATTGACAATAATTAAAAATGAAATATAATTAGCACATCACAAAGAATTAAGTAACTCTCCTTTGTGTGATGTATTTCATGTTTGGAATTTGGAGAAAGTTCTCATAAATCATTGGCTTTATTTTTTATCAGTATGTTATAGCTCTGACTTTTATAAGCAGGCATTCTGACAAGACTTCTTTTTTTGTCATCTTCAAAGGAATGTTGGAGCTGTTAAATGAAACTGTTTGCAGGACACAAATATTTCTCTTGTTCCTAGCAGACTAGTTTTTAATTAAGTAGTTCTAATGGTAACAGTACTGAATTAGCATATGTACTTTTTAAATTTTGACACTTTTGCATTATAGTTTGATATCTTTTGAATTTACTTTGCAACTTTAATTTAAAAAAAGGTCATCAAGCTTGTGACAGTATTGAAAAGATGATCATGAGACTTCTTGTATTATCAGTTGTGGAAAAATTGCTTGCATTGCAAATTAAATGAAACAATCACTGTTGGTATATACAGCATGTATTTGTAAAGTTTCGTCTATCCTGTCAAAGAAGTAGTCACCAGTTATGTGAATGTATTCCATAAGTGTAAGGGATATAGAAAATTGCACTCTGTGGCACAGGGAAAAAGTGCAGACTGTGAATAAAACCATGCTCATTAGACATACAGGTCAGATATTAACCATAATTTGTTTGTCATTATGACAATTAAAACTAGATCCTGATGGATGGAAGACATTTACCGTAACCTGTCAAAACTCCAAAGAACATGGCGCTTATTTTTTCCTAAACTTAACTCTCCTATGGGAGCTTAAAACAAACTAGGAGAAAATAGAAAACAAACAGAACACAGAGTTATGATTGATGCTAATAGCAGTCTATTGACCAAACAGAAGTCACAATTGAGAAGCAAAATTGAGGAAGAAATGAAAACAAATTTTAAAAAATGATGATTCACTAAAATGAGAAAACAGGTAGAACAGAAGTGACACAAATTAAACTGGAAAAGATAGAAACAAAATGGAATTACAATTCATTAAATTTCAGGAGTGCAGCTTCATAAACTCTTATTTCTTCTTTTAAGCTGTATAGCTTCCAGCCATTTTCAGAGTAAGTCAATGGACTGAAGCTGCACGATTCATTCTGTTCTTTTAAGCAAAAACATCTTTGTGAGTTTATTAAAGAAATGACCTGATTCATGATTTTTCCAGGTTGTAACTCCCATATCGTTTAATTAAATTCTTCACAAAGATGTTCTTACAGTGCAGCATTGATAACCCAGAATGGTGCAAACATTTAGGCACAGATTCAGTTTATGTGTTCTCTTTGCTGCTCATCAGTGTCTCTGGTGCTTATGTGTTTGTGGTTTACAACAATGAAATGAGTTATTGTAATCTCAATCAGTCAGCTCACTCTGAAAATGGCCAAGAGGTTTCTGGCCAAAATATTAGAAGAAGAAACAGAGTTTATGCAGCTGCACTCCCAAAATTTAATGGATCAGTTATTGCACTGCGAAAACATCAAGAGACACAAATCTGAATCCTGTCAACAGAGAAGAGTAGACAGGCACAAAGATAAAGAGCAAAGAAGAGCAAAGCAGAAGAAAGCATGAGATAGGGACCAAGAAAGAGCATTGCATATGATAAAATAAGTCAGAAGGGGATAATACCAAAGCCATTTTATCTCTACATCGTGTCCGACTGTACTTCATCCCTGATGTCAACAAACAATTAAACTCTAATTTTCCCATTAAAAAAATCATAAAAGTATTCTTTTTACTATTACCTTGGCCTTCCTTTTCTGCTAACTTGGCTTCAGTTCCTGGCAAATGAATCTTAGAGTCAAAAAAATTGTGATTTGTGTAAATGGGCTTTCTTGTGTGAACTTTTTGGGTTTTACAACTTTCAAAACAACCAAGAATTGCTTATGTTCATACAGTTTGTATTATCTTTTCACTTTTTTACTCATATTGTATTATATGCACTCACTTTCATTTTTAACAATACTTGAAATCCAGTCCATTTAGAAGATTTATTGTTATTAATCAAATAAGGTGGAGTTTATTGCTATAGATTTTTATATATTTGTATGTCACTGTTGAAATTGTCAGTAATGTTGTTATTCTTTTAACTGGCATCTCTCTAGAAACAGTAATGTTTGTTGAACTTATTGAAAAAGTTTAAGAGCAGTAGGAAAATTATCTTTGAAAAATAGTAATCCAATTGCCAGTTGCTGAATTTAATTCATACATTTTGTTATCATTTTTTTATGGATTTTTATTGATTCAAGTAGTTAATGGACACAAAGACTGTCACTCCAGCTGTTAAAATAAATATATTTACTAACAAAATTTTTATGTCATATTTGACATTTTGACTTCTGTCTGTCTCTTTATATGTGAAAGAAGTACATTTTTTAAACAGATCTTTCTTTCTACTAAAATGTATTTGAATGATTACAACAAAGATTCTGTGAAGAACATGATTAAACTAAGCAAAAAGTGATGTGTAAGGCATCAGTCTTATAGGAAAGCTCTTAATTTTTCAACTGAATATGAATGAGAATTGTATGACAGGTAGTTAATCTCTCATGTGGTTAATTTGTGATTTTTACTGTTCCTTGTTTCGTAATATATGACCACAGGCAACGTCATTACAAATACATTTATTTCATTGAAGATTTGCAGCTATTGTATGATGAATACTTTGAATGATAAGAGGAAATTAAGCACAGATATGTATTTACTGCATTACTGTTGTTACAATATTGTCCTGATCAGTTCATCATGTTTTGGGAAAGGACAAATGATTCATTTTTGTATTTTTTTATGTATTACCTTTAAGTGAATTTTTATATATTTATATTTTTGTAATTTTAGCTTTTTGTCAAATTCTTAAGTGCCATACCATGTCAGAAAGATACGAATTGACCAAATACAATTGATAAGCTGAACAGGTAACAGGTTACATTCTTACGAAGAAGTTTAACTAGTCATTTTTAACTATTACTAGTACAAATCAGCCATGCTGCAGACTTATTAGAACTTCCACAAATTATTTGTGTAGAATACTATTGGAATATATACTGTAGATGCAAGAAATAAATGCTTGATGATTTAGAAATGAAATATGTAAATGGAAATGTCATTATTTTCACTTTTAAAGTATTAGTAGGAGAGGAATTTCTGTGAAGTCTAGTTTCTTTATGTTATACATAAAGAGATCCACACTGAAACTTTATTTGATTTCATGTCATCCATGACATTGCTGTATTCCAGTAAATGGATGTGACAAAATTTACACCATGACTTCAGAAGTATTATTGTACCCTGTAACTATATATTGTTGTTTTGTTATAAAAATATTTAATAAATAAATGATAATTTGAGATGAATGTTCCTTAAATTTGGAGAAGGTGAATACTGTTATGAAGCATTTGATTGCTTCTGAGAAATATTTTTTAATTCATCTTGATAAATACATTGACACAGAAATCTTGAGATTCGCAATTAGGTGTCTCGGATTATTTTTTGTATAAAAATACCTCTTTCTCTTAATTGATTAGAAAATACTCATTTAGATCATGACTTATTGTAACACACAGGAATTTATATGTATTATAAAATATAACAGTATTTTAAATGTGTTTTCTTCCTTATTTAAAGTTGTGCAATTTAATGTAACTTATGTTGTTATTGCACCTTATAGTATAAATCAAATTAACAGACACATGTTCAGTTATGTATGACATCCATTATTTACTTATGCTGAGTACCACTTACAAGTCACTCCTGCACTGCATTGTTTTTGTGCATTGTAAACTTGGGCATTAAATGGTCCCTTGTTCTTAAGTTAACCATACCAAATAAAACACAGTTGTTTGTCTCATGGCATTTAACTAGATAAACCAAATAAAACACAAATAAAGTAATGTAACTTTAATGTTACATATATGTGTTGTACAGTGCTCAGAGACAGTCATTAACTGTTCATCAGTTACTCACAAGTATTAGTAATTGCTTGAATTGACAATAACATCAGTGTTTTGTGTCTCATAACCAATTAAAATTTTGAGTTGCAACTTTGGACTACCCTTATTTATAAATTACAACTGTCTCCACGGCTGGAAACAGCTTTTAATGAAAATCATAATGTGCCCTTCCTACACAGGAAGTCATATCAAAATATTGTGTGTTGTCATTAGTATTTTGTATCAACAAATGGAATTCTCATTCTGATATGTGGATTATACTAGAAGACTTGTCTACAACTGCAGTGGCAGGCTGGACCTAACATACACACATTCATAGAACAGATGGATGAACAATCATGATCTATAATGTGCATTTTTAACTTGCAGTATAATGAATAATCCATTAAATTTTGGGCATCCAGCCATGCAAATACTATTACTTCAACTGATATTTTGGCACTATTATCAAGCCATCCACAGAGTGAGTTGAGACTGACAACAAGGTGCCAAGCAAAGCTTTATATACTTCACAGCGGCAACCAAAATATCAGCTGAAGAAATGGTATTTGCACTGCTTCATGGCCAAAATTTAATGGAGGATCTGTAGTATATAGCCAGTTCTGAAATTAGCTTTTCAGACAATGACACCACAATGAGTTAATACTGTAGACTGGTTCTGCTTCTACCTTTAAAGTTTGTTGAATTAAAAGCATAGATGTGAGATGGAATGCAAAAAGGGACCTCTTGTTGAAAATTTTAGATTTTGTTCCATTGTAATTTTTATGTTCAGCAGATTTATATCTCTAAATTTCAGTGAGTTATGACAGGTTGAATATTGGTGATGGAAAATAGATGTTTTTAGATAATGTGCTTTAAAGTTTCGCTTCACTACCATTGTGTATTTTGTCATATTTAAGAAACAAATTGTGCATATATATTATCTTTAAAATGCCCTCTGTCAAATGGTACAGACTTTACTAAGTTAACATTACACATTAAGTGGTTAACTCCTTCAGGCCTATAGCATTTTATAATGCACAAAAATTTAAAACCAAATAAATTGGTCCCAAATTGAGAAAAATTAGCATACCCTGCACAGCTTTCTTCTAAAAATATGCATTTCTTACTCTGTGCTAAGTAATTTTTAGAGCAAATTTTGGTTTTGATGTCATTAATGGGTCCAAAACTACCTACAATTTTGAAATCATGAAACAACCAAAAATAGATTACGTAGATCCCATGTTTTATAGTGGCCAAAGGATTTGGTTTTCTGCTTCTAAAGTACTTTTCTAAAGAGGCTCAAGGTCATTCACAAACAGCATTTTCACTTCCTCTTCTTCTTCTTCTTCTTCTTTGGTTCTAGAATATCTGGCTGGTGAGATTCTACCTCAGAATCCTCATTGTCACTGACTTGAGGCTTTGGTTCTGCTTCAGAACACAGAATCAGGATTTCCACAGGTTCTGGAAAACAGGGAATTTCAAACATGTCAGGGAAATCAGGGAAATTTGAGAAAACACTGGAAAAATCCTGTTTTTATCTCAGTAGATGAAATGTTTTGTTTACTGAGTTGTCATGCATCACTGTTGGCTGGGTGCAGCTGACTACGTTCATTGCTTCCCTACTCCCTCATTACAACTTCCTACCACTCCCCTCAGTTTGCAATCGAGAAGCAGTGAGGCATGAGTGTTTTGTTTGGATCTGATTCGGAGAGACTGTAGATGCAGCAGCCAGAGATGGCAATCATGTGTGCACGAGTTGTGTCTGAGTGATTGTGTGAATGCGTGTGCACTCTCGTTTTCTGACAAAAGCTATGGCTGAAAATTTAGGTGTGAGAGTATGATTGTCTTTTCTATGTGCCTGTCTGCAGCTCAGAAATCATATTTACAGTGCATTGCTACCTATCCTCATTATTATTGATTCTCAGAGTATTTGTACAAGTTATCTGTTGCATGGATTGATCCCCGTGGTCTCATTTCATCTACATGCTGTCTGTGGCTTGTGAATAGCTGGCCACACGAGTGCATTTCCACGATGAGCCAAAACCACAGGCTGTTTCTGCAGATCTCTATAATGGATCGGGCCTGCCAATTTGAAGCCATTCGATTCCCACTAATGTGCAGGCCCTGCCTGTCAGAACTAGTCTCACCGATCTGCCCGCAGGCCGGGTCTGTTAGTGTGTGGCGTAATGCAGCGGTTTTTCAAGGTTTATCCATGGATCCAGGACTGTGGTGCTCCTCAGCAAAGCAGAGACCATAGATGATGAATTTCAGGAATTGCGACTGTCTCACCACAAGCATGTCGTACAGTGTGGCGTTTCATAGACATTCTATTTTTTCTCTTACATTTTGGCACTTCAAAAGTCATTTATATGTTAGAAAGTATGGACGATAAGAAGAATAAAATGTGTCATTCATTGGCGGTTTGTATGCTATGTACTCATATATTTCTTGAAAGAAAAATCACACAATACCTGTAAAATAATATATATAACACAGTGGGTAATAACCAACAATAACTAACATAGTAGAACCAACATGTTATTGACAGTCACCTACACTTTTGGTTTACACAATTCTTCCCCGCCTGATACACTTCTTTCAAGAGGCTTATATTTTCAGAGGTTATTTCTGAAATGAGTGTAGGTATTTTAAATCCGTCTTGTGACTCCAAGGAAGTGCATATTTTTGTCACCAAATGTGTTTCATTTTATTGAAATAAAAAAACATCAGGGATCTTAATGAAGCACAGTGTCAGTTTACATCTTAACTTACAATTGAGATCTCAAAATTTGTTAGGGAAAAATGCTAAATGTCTGGAAACAAGGAAAGATCAGGGAATATCACCTGGGGAAACTTGTGGCAACCCTGAGAATGTTTTTTTATCCCTCTTTGTAATAGGGAAAGATGCGGTACACAATTTCATTTTCATCAGTGTTCATTTTGCAGTGTTCACTCCATTTGTAGCTAACAATATTTAGTTACATGAGGCACTTTGTCAGCATTACTGTGCTTCAAGAAATTTAGCTAGTCATATGTATTCACAGCGCTTCACCTTTTTGATTTCTGGCAGCAGCAGTGGGGTAAACATGTTGTAGGTGTAGGGTTTTGTTGCTGGCATTTTAGAGCTGTCAACTGCAAATTGGTAACATTTGTAGGCATTTATAACTTTCACATAAGACGGGACCACTTGTTTGGCATTATTGTACTCAGAAAATATTCTTACACAAAGCTAGTCTGAAACCCATAAAATGCCTTTCAAATTTAGGAGATACTAGTTTGAGAAGCACTGCATACATAACTGCAAGATTTAGAAAAGGGGCCTGTTGTTGGGCTGATGTTAGTTCCCCATAACAACAAGAAGTCCTCTTCCAGAAGACAGATATCAATTGCTTTTAATGATATTGTTAACTCCAGTTTAGTTGAAACAACTTTCAAATCAGTATGAGCATGTATAGAATGAAGTATATTACTGCAATATACAAAAAGAAAAAAGTAGATATTTTGATGTTATCGAACATTTTTGTTTCTAATGAAAATTTTACTTCTTTGATAAGTGGTTCCTTTTCACTTTCTGTTACACGTGCACACATAGATACAGTAGAGATGGGGGATGCGCTCTTGAACTAATTCATAGAGTTGAATCTTTCAAAGGAGTGAACAATCAGTGATTCAGAAAAAAAGAACGGTAGCTCCAAACGTTTCTCACAGCAGAGAGAGAGAGAGAGAGAGAGAGAGAGAGAGAGAGAGAGAGAGAGACGGAGCATATCAGCGGGGCCTTTGCTGGTCAGAGCACACTGAACGCCACACAACACAGCCAGCGCCGGCCTCTGCCCTGCTTCTACCTTGGCTGCCTGCATTGTGCAGTGCCCCATTGGATTTTGTGTTTCACATATGCCGTGCCGTCCATGTGCGTCGTCTGCCGCGCGCAGTGTCTGGTGCAGCTTAACTTCGCATCGCACTCTGTCGGCGATCGTTTCAGTCGCACGTCCTGTCCTCTGGGCAGTTGATGCGAGCAACAGGACAGAGAGCCACCTAGCGGATAACATAGGAACTACTTGCAACAACCTGCTCGCAAGAGAACAGACGATTTGTTTCGGAGCGGGTGAGTTCACCGCTCCCCCCACCCTCGGAACTCGCCCGCTCAACGCTCAACCCACTGTCTCGACTCTAGCCAGAGCGTTGAGCAAAGCGACTCAGGTGTCACTCTGCTCTCTGCGGTCTTAGCTCACGCAGTAATACAGCTCGCGGCTCGACCCGCTCGACTCAGCGCCTCTGCATCGGAGTTCGTCCCTACTGGATATTGTTCTTCGTAGTAATACCGCTATGTATGTTACATTATTATGTTATGTATACATCAATTGTTTTTATTTTATTTTTATTTGTTTAAACTGATTAGATTAGGTTCCTGATGACTCCTCTTACTATAGGATTTTTATTATGGACACTCGAATTTACGCTTTAATTACGAGTGAACCGATAAACGTATCGCAAAATGTGATACACCAATATTTTCCTTGTTTTATTCTGCGTAAGGCTATATGCAGCACTTTCGTTTTACAGTCAAATTTATATATTTTTTTTTTCTTATTCTGGTACGGATTTTGCGATTTTAGGCGTCTTCGGAAGGAAACGTTCACTTTAAAAATATATGGCTTGCGATGAATTTGTATGAGGTTAATGAAATTTTAATACATTATAGCCAAATATATTGTTAATGTAAATCTCAAGTTACAACATTTTCCGATCACCCAAAAAACCACGATAGTGCAAAATAAATCAATAATCAAAAACTTTGTCATATCGTGGAAATTTCAATAAACAATACAAAATTCTTACTCATTATCTGTGTTACTTAAAAATAGGATCAAATAAGATCAAAATACAGGTGTAGTACTGGAATAAACCAAGTTTAAAGGACAATGTGCCTTCCATTTATTTTCTATTGTAAATGAGTGGTGAGTCATGAAAAAGAGCTAATTCATTTCAGGGAGTGAACAGTTCTGATCCAATCTCTGAAAAGAACAGTTTTGCCCATCTCTAATATACAGTGGGTAGGCAAAACAATGTTAACACCTGTACTTACTGGAGAATGAGGGTTGGGCCCCCTTTTGCCAATAATATAGCTGCCATTCTTCTTGGAATACTGGCATATAATGATTGAATAGTCTCCAGTGGAATGTTGTGCCACTCTTCCATCAGAACCTCTTCTAAATCCTCTAGTGATAAGGGAGGGAAATCTGCTTCAGAGTCTGCACTCCACTACTGCCCACAAGGGTGTGATAATGATCAAGTCTGGGAAACATGCAGGCTGGGGAAGATGCTGCAGTTCAGCTGCCTGTTCCTCAGAACAAGATTGTACTGTCCTGGGTGTGAATAAGTGCATTATTGTCCAGAAATATAGCATCATTGTTGGGGAACAACATTTGAACCTGATCACCTAAAATGTTCACATAATCATTGGTTGTAACATGGTCTTTGAGAGTAATGATGGGACCAGCAGAATACCATAATATGCCTGCCCACACCATCACATTTCCAACCAAGCAATCAGGATTGTAGGTTTCTTTTGGCGTTCTCCAGATGTTAATCTGGCCCAATGTTGGAAATAAAGAAAATATTGACTCGAAGGATCATATGACATGTTTCCACTGATCAGCCATCCAGGATTTATGCTCCTGACACCATGTTTTGTGCTTCTTTGCATTGATTGTCCTCACTAATGGATTCGGTATAGCAGCTCATCCATGAATATTTGCTTTATAGATTTCTCGGCGGACAGTGTCGATATATACGGGGTCTCGAAGATGGCTATTGAGCTCTGCAGTCACTTCAGCCACTGCAATTTTGTGTTTTTTTGATACAATTTCTGTTAACATACGATGACCTCCGTCATTTAGTTTTGATTTGTGCCCACTATTACATTTACACGGTAATGTCTTTACATGTTTTGTGTAGACATTTCAGACCAGAAGAAAGTAGATGCTTTTGAAATGAGCTGCTATAGAAGAATGCTGAAGATTAGACAGGTAGACCCGGTAACTGATGAATAAGTACTGAATCAAATTGGGGGAAACTAAATTTTTAGAGATGATGAGGCTTTTACAGTGTAGACTAACATGGAGAGCTGCATCTCCACAACAACAACACAAATATTAATGAAAACAATATGACAATTGTCCTTTTAAGTGACATAGCTCTGTCACATAATGTAACATCATAAGAAAATGAGGTCAAAATGCAGAAAAAAACTACAAATCACAAAAGAATACATCTGAAATTTATATTATTAATAATATTTTTCATATACAATGTTTATGTCAAGTTTACTGGCTATCTATACAGGGTGATTATAATCAAAGTTAAACTTTCAAACCACTGTAGAAATAAAACCACTGGTCAGAATGACATCAAATTGCAACAGAATATTATTGGAGAAGGGGGAAAATGTATGACAGAAGAAAAATAAATAGTTACAAAATGTAGCTATTGATGGTGCTGTAAGCATCATAATTTATTAGTGGTCAACTACAGACGACAAATGAATCATACAACAATGACTAAGGTGTAAATTTGACACTAAACAAACTGTACTACTCATTGTGCATGGGTGTACAGGTGCGATACTGTTAGTTACGTAAGCCCAACCACCACGGCAAGGTCATATCACATTGGATGGGAAAAAACTCACATTACAGCATCAATCAAATTGGTTTTTAATTGTCCTGAGGCCAAAAACTGCATAAAAAAGCCTCCGTCACATCAGTTTTTAATTCTCCTGAGGCCAAAAACTGCATAAAAAGCACCAATCAAAATCAAATCAGATTATTAATTTCCATCTGACTGGCACAAAACATGTTCAATATGCTGTCCATCGCTTTCTGCAACAAGTTGAAATCGAGATACAGCATGTTCCACAACTGATCGAAATGTTTCCAGGGTCACATTCAGAATGTTGCACAATGCGTGCCTTCAATGATCTAAGTTTGCAATCAGAACACTGAACACATCTTTCAGATAGCCCCATAGCCGGAAGTCACACGGATGAAGATCAGATGACCTGGATGGTCAGGCTGTAGGAAAATGTCGGCTGATAATTCTAGCATTTCCGAAATGGCACTTCGCAGCTGCTTAACTGGATTTGCAATGTGTGGAGGTGTGCCAAATTGCATGAAAATGATTCCATCCACACATCCACGTTGTTGGAGAGCTAGAATGACGTCGCTGCACAAAAGACACTCACAGCACTTACCAGTAACGTTATAGGAAACAGGACCGGAAGCACCTTTCTCTTTGAAAAAATATGGCCCTATGACAAATGATGCCATAAACCTGCACCAAACAGTGACCTTTTTAGGATGAAGTGGTACTGATTGATTTGTGTGTGGATTTTCCATTGCCCATTTTCGACAATTGTGTGTATTGACACATCCTGTCAGATGGAAGTGGGCTTTGTCTGTCCACAGCCAATCATTGTCCACTTCCGTACGAGCAAAGAATTCTAAAGCAAAGGTCTCTCTTGCTGTCAGGTCAACAGGAAGCAACTCATGCACATGTGTAATTTTGAATGGATAGCAACGAAGGATGTTTTGTAGGATTTTATGCACTTCCTTACGGATATGTCCAACGTTCGGGCAATTCTCCATGCAATACATGTTTGCACACCACCACTCGTCTCCTCCTGCAATGCTGTGGCCACTGCTTCCACTGACATCGAATCAATTCATTTCCTCCCTCTACCAGATTGCACACCAAAAGGACCTGTTTTTTCGATTTTACAAATAATTTTCTCCAGATCCATGGCAGTCATCGGACCAATGTTTTCTTTCAAACCCTTCAGTGTCCGGAACTTCTGCAGAGTGACTTTTTCATAGTCATCATTCTTGTAATACAGCTTTACAAGCAGACCACAATCCTGCATTGAGAGAGTACTGGCAAACGTCACAGATGCAAAAGGAGGAAAAGCAGTGTACCTGGTGCGTTTTTACCAACTTCTGTGGATTGTGCACATGATGGGTGTTTTCATTTCCGTATTCTGACATATCTATTGTTCAATGTTCACTCTATTTTTTTTTCTTTTGCCATACATTTTCGCCCTCTCTGATAATATTCCATTGCAATTTGATGTCATTCTGACCAGTGGTGTTATTTATACAGTGTTTTGAAAGCTTAACTTTAATTATAATCACCCTGTATGTTAAAACCAAAACTAATGTCAACACCACAGCAAGTCATAGGAGGCAATAATTAATACACATGTAGACATTTGCTAGTCTTTCATCTACCACTGGCAAGTAATCTATCTTGTTACCATTTTGGAATTTGAGAAACAAACATTTTTTATTTTCATTTATACAAAATCATGTGCACTGTAATTTTTCTTTTAAAAAGTAAAGGCTTCTACTAACCCTGTACAGTCTTGATGCTCTGGACGTGAGAGTAAGATGTAGAAAGTGGAACTCCTCACTCATTCAGTCCTGTTGCATTTTGTTTTGTTAATATTTATGAAATTCCTGGAAAGTCAGATGTACTGATCAGTTTTCAAGGTGACACTCCAAAAGTGTTGAATAAAGAAATAACAATACGAATAATGTTAGTTGATTAATATTAGTGACTAACAGATAAATGCAGTATAGTGTTTGTCGGCTCAATATATCAACTTGGAATTTATTCAGTAGCTCATCAGGATTGATGGAGAAGAGAAATTCTTCCAATCCATATGTGGCATACAGCAAACCAGTGCTTAACAGTATTGGTTAATAACAGTCTTAGTTGCAATTTTAGTTTTTTATTTTTCAACAACATGTTTCGCCTTATTTAGGCATCTTGAGGTCATCTACATAGAAAACAGAGAACAAATACATCTATTTAAGAATCGTGATCGCGTTGTGCAGACTTGGATAACCTGTAAGCATGTATAAACAGATCACCTATTGAAAGAGCAAACACCTTAATTTGGTATTTCTTAGAAGAATCCTTTAGTCAGTGTAGCCAAAGGGCATTGTCAAATATATCAGGCCAACATTGTCTTCGTTACACTAAGTAAAAACTAGAAATATAAAATAGTAAAATCATTACCTTTTCTAGATGGATGCGAGAGGAACCAAGATCTGCATAGCGCGTTCCCGTTCATAGGAGCGAGTAACAGAGTAAGATGGGGGCTCAGATAGTAAGCATAATGCGGCACAGCGTCGTGTGCTAGTACTGAAGCCTAATACAGAATCACCTCAAGAGGTGGCGCTGCGATGTAGCAGTAAAAAAATGAGAGATCGTAAACTGGATATACATACACTCTTAAACTTTATAAATGTAATGCACATAAAACATTGATAAGATGGAATTACTAGGGGCAACACCTGTGCATAACTTATCCCAAAATTTTATATTTTACTTCGTCAAAATCTTGGGACAAACCAGAACAAGGGAGCTTATTTTTACATTCTTCAGTTAAATCAGGACAAGGAAACATTGTTCATTTCTTCCAAATAGGAGTCAATTAAGTATTATGATAAAAAATGGTTCACATGGCTCTGAGCACTATGGGACTAAGGACATCACACGCATCCATGCCCAAGGCAGGATTTGAACCCGCGACCGTAGCGGTCGTGTGGTTCCAGACTGTAGCACCTAGAACCGCTCGGCAAGTATTATGACTTCATATCTGCACCTACATATACATCTACATGGATATTATGCAAATCACACTTAAGTGCCTGGCAGAGGGTTCACTGAACCGCTTTCACAGTAATTCTCTGTTATCCCACTCTTAAACAGCACACAGAAAAAACAAACACCTATATCTTTCTGTGCAAGCTCTGATTTCTCTTGTTTTATTATGTTGATTGTTTAGCCCTATGTAGGTTGGCATCAACAAAATATTTTCGAACTTGGAGGAGAAAGCTGGTGATTGAAATTTCGTGAGAAGATCCCACCGCAACGAGAAATGTCTTTGTTTTAATGATGTCCACCCCAAATCCTGTACAATGTCTGTGACATTCTCTCCCCTATTTCTCAATAATACAAAATGTGCTGCTCTTCTTTGACCTTTCTTGATGTACTCCGTTAATCCCATCTGGTAAGGCCCCCATGCCAAGTAAAAGTACTCCAATAGAGGACAGACAAACAGAGTATAGGCAGTCTCTTTAGTAGATCTGTTAAATCTTCTAAGCATGCTGCCAATTAACCTCAATCTTTGGTTCACCTTCCCTACAACATTTCCTATGTATTCTTTCCAATTTGAGTTGTTTGTAATTGTAATTCCTAGGTATTTAGTTGAATTTACAGTCTTTAGATTTGATTGATCTACTGTGTAAGCAGAGTTTCACAGATTCCTTTTAGCACTCATATGGATATCCTCACATTTTTCATTATTTATGATCAATCACTAATTTTCATCCCATACAGATATCTCTTCTAAATCATTTTGCAATTTGTTTTGATCTTCTGATGACTCTACTATCCAATAAATGACAGCATTATCTGCAAACAACCTAAGATGGCTGTTCAGATTGTTTCCTAAATAATTTATACAGTAAGAAGCAGCAGAGGATCTTGGGAATCTCCAGAAATCACTTATGACTCGATGACTTTCCATCAATTACTAAAAACTGTGAATCCAGTCACATGACTGAGTTGATATTCCATAAGCACACAATTTTATTACAAGCTACTTCTGAGGTCCTCCCCGCCATGAACATGGACCTTGTCGTTGGTGGGGAGGCTTGCGTGCCTCAGCAATACAATTGGCCGTACCGTAGGGGCAACCACAATGGAGGGGTATCTGTTGAGATCCCAGACAAACGTATGGTTCATGAAGAGGGGCAGCAGCCTTTTCAGTAGTTGCAGGGACAACAGTCTGGATGATTGACTGATCTGGCCTTGTAACACTAACCAAAACGGCCTTGCTGTGCTGGTACTGCGAATGGCTGAAAGCAAGGGGAAACTATAGCTATAATTTTTTCCGAGGGCATACAGCTTTACTGTATGGTTAAACGATGATAGTGTCCTCTTGGATAAAATATTTCGGAGGTAAAATAGTCCCCCATTCGGATCTCTGGGCGGGGAGGACGTCGTTATCAGGAGAAAGAAAACTGGTGTTCTATGGATCAGAGCATGGAAAGTCAGATCCCTTAATCGAGCAGGTAGGTTAGAAAATTTTAAAAGGGAAACGGATAGGTTAAAGTTAGATATAGTGGGAATTAGTGAAGTTCGGTGGCAGGGGGAACACGACTTTTGGTCAGGTGAATGCAGGGTTATAAATACAAAATCAAATAAGGGTAATGCTGGAGTAGGTTTAATAATGAATAAAAAAAAAAAAATAATAGGAGTGCGGGTAAGCTACTACAAACAACATAGTAAACGCATTATTGTGGCCAAGATAGACACAAAGCCAATGCCTACTACAGTAGTACAAGTTTACATGCCAACTAGCTCTGCAGATGATGAAGAAATTGATGAAATGTATGATGAAATAAAAGAAAATATTCAGGTAGTGAAGGGAGATGAAAATTTAATAGTCATGGGTGACTGGAATTCGAGAGTAGGAAAAGGGAGAGAAGGAAACATAGTAGGTGAATACGGATTGGGGGTAAGAAACGAAAGAGGAAGCCGCATGGTACAATTTTGCACAGAGCGTAACTTAATCATAGCTAACACTTGGTTCAAGAATCATAAAAGAAGATTGTATACATGGAAGAATCCTGGAGATACTAGAAGGTATCAGATAGATTATATAATGGTAAGACAGAGATTTAGGAACCAGGTTTTAAATTGTAAGACATTTCCAGGGGCAGATGTGGACAATCTATTGGTTATGAACTGTAGATTAAAACTGAATAAACTGCAAAAAGGTGGGAATTTAAGGAGATAGGACCTGGATAAATTGACTAAACCAGAGGTTGTACAGATTTTCAGGGAGAGCATAAGGGAACAATTGACAGGAATGGGGGAAAGAAATACAGCAGAAGAAGAATGGGTAGCTTTGAGGGATGAAGTAGTGAAAGCACCAGAGGATCAAGTAGGTAAAAAGACGAGGGCTAGTAGAAATCCTTGGGTAACAGAAGAAATATTGAATTTAATTGATGAAAGGAGAAAATACAAAAATGCAGTAAATTAAGCAGGCAAAAAGGAATACAAATGTCTCAAAAATGAGATCGACAGGAACTGCAAAATGGCAAAGCAGGGATGGCTAGAAGACAAATATAAGGATGTAGAGGCTTATCTCACTAGGGGTAAGATAGATACTGCCTATAGGAAAATTAAAGAAACCTTTGGAGAAGAGAGAGCCACTTGTATGAATATCAAGAGCTCAGGTGGAAACCCAGTTCTAAGCAAAGAAGGGAAAGCAGAAAGGTGGAAGGAGTATATAGAGGGTCTATACAAGGGTGATCTACTTGAGGACAATATTATGGAAATGGAAGAGGATGTAGATGAAGATGAAATGGGAAATATGATACTGTGTGAAGAGATTGACAGAACACTGAAAGACCTAAGTTGAAACAAGGCCCCGGGAGTAGACAACATTCCATTAGAACTACTGACGGCCTTGAGAGAGCCAGTCCTGACAAAACTCTACCATCTGGTGAGCAAGATGTATGAGACAGGCGAAATACCCTCAGGCTTCAAGAAGAATATAATAATTCCAATCCCAAAGAAAGCAGGTGTTGACAGATGTGAAAAAAACTGAACTATCAGTTTAATAAGTCACAGCTGCAAAATACTAACGCAAATTCTTTACAGACGAATGGAAAAACTGGTAGAAGCTGACCTCGGGGAAGATCAGTTTGGATTCCGTAGAAATGTTGGAACACGTGAGGCAATACTGACTTTACGACTTATCTTAGAAGAAAGATTAAGGAAAGGCAAAGCTACGTTTCTAGCATTTGTAGACGTAGAGAAAGCTTTTGACAATGTTGACTGGAATATTCTCTTTCAAATTCTGAAGGTGGCAGGGGTAAAATACAGGGAGCAAAAGGCTATTTACAATTTGTACAGAAACCAGATGGCAGTTATAAGAGTAGAGGGGCATGAAAGGGAAGCAGTGGTTGGGAAGGGAGTGAGACAGGGTTGTAACCTCTCCCTGATGTTATTCAATCTGTATATTGAGCAAGCAGTAAAGGAAACAAAAGAAAAATTTGGAGTAGGTATTAAAATCCATGGAGAAGAAATAAAAACTTTGAGGTTCGCCGATGACATTGTAATTCTGTCAGAGACAGCAAAGGACTTGGAAGAGCAGTTGAACGGAATGGACAGTGTCTTGAAAGGAGTATATAAGATGAACATCAACAAAAGCAAAACGAGGATAATGGAATGTAGTCGAATTAAGTCGGGTGATCCAGAGGGAATTAGATTAGGAAATGAGTAAAGGAGTTTTGCTATTTGGGGAGCAAAATAACTGATGAGGGTCGAAATAGAGAGGATATAAAATGTAGACTGGCAATGGCAAGGAAAGCGTTTCTGAAGAAGAGAAATTTGTTAAGATCGAGTGTAGATTTAAGTGTCAGGAAGTCATTTCTGAAAGTATTTGTATGGAGTGTAGCCATGTATGGAAGTGAAACATGGATGATAAATGGTTTGGACAAGAAGAGAATAGAAGCTTTCGAAATGTGGTGCTACAGAAGAATGCTGAAGATTAGATGGGTAGGAGGTACTGAATAGAATAAGGGAAAAGAGGAGTTTGTGGCACAACTTGACAAGAAGAAGGGACCGGTTGGTAGGACATGTTCTGAGGCATCAAGGGATCACAAATTTAGCATTGGAGGGCAGCATGGAGGGTAAAAATCGTAGAGGGAGACCAAGAGATGAATACACTAAGCAGATTCAGAAGGATGTAGGGGAGAAGAAGCTTGCACAGGATAGAGTAGCATGGAGAGCTGCATCAAACCAGTCCCAGGACTGAAGACCACAACAACAACAACAACACTTCTGAGGTTCAGTGTCAAAGGCCTTCTGAAAGTCCAGAAATATGGAATCAATTGGAAATCACTTGTCAATAACACTCAACACTTTATGTGAGTAAAGAGTTAGTCGTGTTTCACAAGAACAATAGTTTCTAAATCCGTGTTGACTGTGTGTCAATAGACCGTTCTCTTTGAGGTAATTCATAATGTTCTAACACAATAAATGTTCCAAAATCCTGCTGCATATCGACATTAATGATGTGGACCAGGAATTTTGTGGAATACTCCTGATGCCGTTCTTGGATATTTCATTGTATGAATTTAATGTTACCTACAATAAAAAGAGAAATTATTGTCATTTTATTTAGTACTAACTTTTTCAGGCACCTATCATGTTGAAATATGAGTTAAAATACTTTAGTACTAATCTCCTTTATCAAAAGGTATGAACCCAACCATATCATTGTGACAAAGGAAGTCGGGATGAGGGGTACACTTAGCATGGAAGATCAATGCCCTATAATGTCACTCCTCAAACACAACAACTACCAAGTCAATAAATTAACAATTTATTCAAGACAATATTTATAAAACATCTAAGAGACAATCAACACGTGGCCATCTTTAAGACAATACCAAAATACCAAAACTGGCTTAAAGAGATGAGCCACAAAGATTTCAATTCTTAAGGAACAATAAATTACAATCTGGAGGTGATTTAAAGAAGTGTGACACAGATAATTTCTTTTTTTTTAAAGAGCAATAATTTGCAATATGAAAGTGATTAATGGAACAGACACCAGTTCATAAGAACCCAACTAACACAAGCAGCGGAACGAGTTACAAATTAATACAATTCATTCCCAAACAAATCTAAAAAAACCTTTTTTTTTTAAATATACAAGAAACTCATTAAATGTTTACCAAACGGGCAGTGACACCAGGCTACCCTGGGCAAAAGGTAACTTAATTTAAAATGCCAGAAGCAGCAGACCAGCCATCCAAAACAACACCTAAATGCCGGGGCCCAACTGGGAGTCACTTCCCATTAGACGTCACAACACGGCTCCTGTGCATTGAAGCGAAATGTGGTGCCACTCCCAAACATCCCAACTTGCAGAAAACTGGAACACAAACAGACCACAGAAGACACAGCAAACACCAACCAAACATCAATTAATATAAGTTAAAAAATCAATAAATAACAATATAAATGAAGGAGCAATTGCTCTTTTACTAATACTGAGTGAGTGCATTTAAATAAATGCATGTATATAAAGGAACTACGTATAAATGACTACCTTTACAGAATACGAGTCTTTACAAATGAGAGAGTGAGTGTGATTCTTCAGTTTCTCCGAGCGTATTTCTTGCTTGAACAGTCCACGGGTGTACTGCCGGTCCATAGGTTCCAACGGGCACAATATTTCGGTGATCACACACGTTGCCATCATCAGGTGAGCTGACAAACTGTTCGTCAGTGCACCTGATGATAGAGACATGTCTGATCGCCAAAATATTGTGCCTGTTGGACACTATGGACCGACAGTACACCCATGGACAGTTCGAGACTGAGTGAGTGTTTTCAAATAAATGGATGTTTATAAGCGACCCAAATTTTACAGCAATATACAAGGGACGTTGATTTGATGGCAATAAAAATACACTGAAAATCTCATACTGACAATTCTGAATACTGTCCCAAAAACCCAAAATATATCACACACACCTTCATGCTAATCAGCTTCCTAATAATAATCCAACCAGCTGATTTTTAAAAGGAAGTAGTAATTGCTGGTCTCCATGCGGTCACACACTTTGTTGGCTGCTCTTACTTCCACAACGTCATTAGGGCAACAAAGCAACACATACACTCACCGCAACGCAAATAGTTCAACGAAAAGAAGGCACCAAAATCACTTACACCTTTGATGGAGAGCACTGTTCGAGATGAATGAGATTTTCACTCTGTTGCGGAGTGTGTGCTGATATGAAACTTCCTGGCAGATTAAAACTGTGTGCCAGACCGAGACTCGAACTCGGGACCTTTGCCTTTCGTCGGCAAGTGCTCTACCAACTGAGCTACCCAAGCACGACTCATGCCCCGTACTCATAGCTTTACTTCTGCCAGTACCTCGTCTCCTACCTTCTAAACTTCCAGGAGAGCTTCCGTTAAGTTTGGAAGGTAGGAGACGAGGTACTGGCAGAAGTAAAGCTGTGAGTGCGGGGCGTGAGTCATGCTTGGGTAGCTCAGTTGGTAGAGCACTTGCCCACAAAAGGCAAAGGTCCCAAGTTCGAGTCTCGGTCCAGCACACAGTTTTAATCTGTCAGGAAGTTTCATGGATGGGTCTCCCTGAGAAAACAGGCACCAAGGCAATGTGATGAACGGCGCCTGGAGTTGACATCAGGCAGGTCCACCAGAAACTCACAACTGTCTTACAAGGTAGACCCACTGTGCCACTGTGGCCAAGCATGCGTGTTTTCCTCTTTTGTCCACGCAAGCACGTCCTTGCACCCCCTAGCAAGTCCATCACCAACTGCCGCAAGTGCAAAACACCCACAAGCTCACAAGGGGCAAAGAGCCTAGTACAGCTGGGTAATTGATAGTGCCGTGCCATAGAGCTGGTGTGCCAGAAAAGGTGCATCATAGCTCAGTCATTAGGTAGATTGCAAATTCAGGCAAACCTCCGTAAAACGATTACCATTACAACAATAAACCCAAGTACAGAGATAATTTTATATGGACTCTGCTGATGTCCTAGATGCACTATGTTAATTACTTCTCGTTACAACGATGAAGTAAATTTAGCAACACCCTGTTATAACAAAGACAAAATTTCGAAGAATTTACTATTTCCTATTTCTAAGAAGCTCACTATACTGGTAGGTATTGTTTATTTAGCTGTTAGACTTTTGGCACTTAATTTCCAGTAGCTTTGCTACATATTACAGTACTGTATTGATTCTAGTGGTAAAGAGAATAGCGTACATCACAGGAGATCTGTGCTGAGGGGCAAACATCAAAGAGCTCCCTTGTTTGAATGAGTGTTTAGTTTGTCCATTGTTGAGCGTCAGTAGCAGACAGAAGTGTTTTGTTGGGCTCATACACAGCCAGGAAGTATGGACTTGCACAATCAACGTTAGCTACATTCCTTAAAATACGAAAAGAAATTGTAGAAAGTTTTTTAGGTGGCAAATTTAACCTTCCAAGAAAAAGAATTAAGACGGCTGCTGCTCACGATGTAGACAGTGCTACACTGCGATGGTTTAATGCGATGCGTGTGCATAGTGTACCAATTAATGGTCCATTAATACGTCAAAAAGCCATAGATTTTACAAAGTTGCTTGGTGATTCTAATTTTAAGGCAAGAAATGGATGGTTGCAAAGATTTAAGGACAGGCATGGTATAGTACTACTGATCAAACCTTGATATAACAAATTTTGTGGGACCATGAAAATTAAATAGTTGTACCAGGGTTACTGTTATAGTCTGGTTTAGTTATCATGCTCGGAGCAAGGAGTCATGTTTTCGTGGCTGAGAAGTACGTTACTGTTGTACTTTTCTATGAAAAATAACATTAAAAGACAACTAATGAAACAAATTTTGTTCACTTCATATATTGATACTGTACCTGTAGAATATCTTACTTTCGTGTACAGGAAAGCTCACTTATTTTCCTTTGTTTCTTTTGTTTTTTTCAAGATTCTCTAGTGAACATTGTCTTTATCTCCTCTAACACAATCAATTGCTGCACTGAAACACTGGGGATTGAAGATGGTTCTTGCTGAATGTGAGAGGTTCCATGCCCTCTTGTGCATGTTGCCTCTCATTTTCATCAATTTGATTAATGTTTTATGTCACTGCACAGTGGTAACAGGCCGAATAAGGTTATTGTATTGAGAGTATTTGTACTGAGAGCTCAAAATACTTTTCACTTGATTCTTACGCATGTTGGGTTAGTTCCCTGGGTGGCTTGTGTTGCCACTGTGTTTCCGGTTGGGGGGCTGCACTTCTGCAAATGCCGAGAGGGTCATACATCAATGGGCTTCAGCGCCTGGTGGAACAACTGACGTTGGTCGAGTTTCGCCTATTGTACGCATGGCGAAACGATCTGCGAGGCGTCCGAGTGTCACTGCAGTTTATATGTTTACCATTCTGGCGCGTCTGGAATAAAGACTGCTGGCGACAACTGACTGCACTGTCTGCATGATTCTGAGAATACTTGTGGACCGTGCCCTGCTGGGCGTGACTGTCTGGCGCCAGATGGCCAGTGGTCTAGGCATGTTGTTTTCGTAGCCATCCAAACGGCAAGTTCAGTGCCCTCAACTGAATAGCAGAGGCATGATTGGTCAACTTAAACTGAAGCTAGTAGAGGTCATAAATCCCCGCTTGAAATAGGAGGGAATGGTCGCTATTAGTGCGAATGATGTTCTGAACAGTGTGGAGGAATTTTGGAATCAGCACTGAATACTCATTCGCGGTTTTCAAGGATAGTAGGGAGTTGACCAATGTTGGCTTTGCTCTTGCATTGCACGGGCGCAGTGGATTAGGGATCTGATCTTCGTCGGATGGTCTTGCGACTTAGTCACACTTTTTTGGCAGAACTTATAATTCTCAAACAGCCTTCGAAACCAGGGGCTGAAACAGAGTTGCTGCACAGCAGAAGTCGGCGCTTACATCATCAGAACGCTGCCTACCGACGATATGCTGCAGATTTCAGGACTGGTACAGTATTTTGTGGCTTTGACATTGTTGTAGGATTTATCATTTTTATACTGCATCCCTCAGTAGCACCCGCACTCGCTTTGCTACAAGTCCACCTTGCTTGCTTCTCCATGTGATCCCATTTGAGCTCTCACTACTAATCGCAATACTGCATTATATCTGGGGAGTAGTATTTGATTTATTAGGACCTCCAGTAATTATCGTCAATCTATTGCATCACAGAGAGTAGGAGCCCATTGTTCTCAAGTGAACTCTTATTCTCATAACAGTTCTGTATAACCTACCCTATAGCCTACTGTTCGTATTGACAATCAAGTACCTTTGTGTTCTGATTTATAATAAATCACACTGTAATATTTTATCCACATATCATTTCATAGATAGATGCAGAATCCCGTTTCCTGTCATTTATTATGACAAAATTTAGCTTTTCCTTTACTGAGTAGATAATGATTTTTATTAAATTATTGTGAGTGTGCACTCCTTATTTTACCAACTGGCTTGGTCCACCATCAATTCCTTTCGTTATCATTACGCACATAATCAATTAGGTGGTAGGTAAGGAGGGGGTCGAGTGCGTGTCCAGTTCTCATGTAAAATTTGCCAGAATTAAAGAGGTACAAACTCTTCTCCATCCCGGCACCTCGCAAATAGTTTCCAACTAACCTATTAGTTCCATCACAAGAAGGGATTCACACTTATCGCATCACTGTCATCATCAGAATCTTCAACAGGTGAATTACCCTTTAACTCCTCGATGATAGATTCGACGGTACACACTTCAAACACCGACGACTCATCATCCACTAACAAGTATGCAACTACTAAATCATCTATGGTTTTACCAGTAACTGCTGAATAAATCTCTAGATCACTTTGAATACCATCCTGCATTATTTCATCCACCACAACATTCTCACAAACAGCTTCACTTTCAGAAATTGTTGCATTTTTCCAGCAGTTCACAATCACATTTGGCTGTACACTGTTCCAGGAACTAGCCTTCTTCACACTGAAACTGCAAGGATTGTACACCTTTCTTTCAATGTTTGCGATCACGTGTTTAACTAAATGTGAACAGTATTTATTTTGTCTTGAAGTTCTTAATTATCCCCACATCTAGTGGCTGAAGAATCGAAGTATAGTTCAGGGGGAAGCAGCAGTGTTCAGTGTTCTATAATGCTAGCGAGTTATTATGTGCACTACAATTATCCACTAGTAATGCGATTTTCTTGTTCTTCATTGACATCTCTTTATCAAGCGAAAGCAACCACTCACTAAAAAGAGTAGACATCATCCATGCTTTTCAATTTGCCTTGTAATTAACTGCAGTAAAAGAAATCACATTTACAATATGACTGTAGCAAAACATTACAGCTGAAGCTATACTGTACTGAATTAATTTATAAATTAAAGAAAGGTAAAATGAAATATATGTACCCTGTTACCTGGTAAGCTTCATACATTTTTGAAGCCCTGTGGGTTTGCTGACTGATCACTGGTGGTGTCAATTTGTGTGTCCCTGACATATTGCTGCAGAGAACAGTCAGGCATACTTTATACTGCTTTCCTCCTTATACTTTTCTCCTGTAAAGGCCATCGTCTTCTTTGGCATCAGTTGATAAAACAATCCCGTCTCATCTGTGTTGTACAAGTTTTCAGGACTGTATATTTCTAACAGTTTACACTTGGTGTTTTTCCTCCAAAATTCTGCATCACTTAAAGGTTCTGATTTTTCTTCTCCTGGAATCAATTTAAAAATGATCCCATGCCTGTCCTTAAGACTTTGCAACCAACCGTTATTTGCCTTAAAATTAGAATCGCAAGCAACTTACGGAAATCTAAGGGTTTGTGTCATATCAATGGACCATTAATTGGTACATTCTGCACACACATCTCATTAAACCACTGCAGTGTAGCATTGTCCATATCAGCAGCAGCAGCCATCTTCATTCTTTTTCTTGAAAGGTTAAATTTGCCTCCTACAAAACTTTCTTCAATTTATTTTCGTTTTTTAAGGAATATAACTAACACTGATTGTGCAAGTCCACACTTCCTCGCCGTGTCTACTTGTTTCATTCCATTATCATTGTCTTTGAAAACCTCCAGTTTCGTCTGCAACCTTATTTATTTCCAGGTTCAGGACATTGTCCAAATTTTAGCGAAGTCCAAAGTATTTACATCAACTAAAAACATTCACAGAGTGCAAAAATCATGGAGATAAACTGCATATGAGCCCAACAAAACACTTGTCTGCAACTCATGCTCAACAATGGACAAACTAAACACTTGTTCAAACACAGGAGCTCTTTGACGTTTGCCTCTCAGCACAGCGCACACGTGGCTGTATGCTATTCTCTTTACCGCTAGAATAAATACAGTTCTGTAGTATGTAACAAATCCTCTGGAAATAAAGTACCAAAAGTCTAATACCTACCGCTATAGTGAGTTCCTTAGAAAGTAGGAAATAGTTAATTCAGCGAAATTTTGTCTTTTTATAAAAGGGTGTTGCTAAATTTACTTTGTCGTTGTAATGAGGGGTGATTAACATAATGCATATAGCAAATCAGCCAGGCCCATATAAAATTATCGCTGTTTACAGGTTTATCGTTGTACTGGTAAGCATTATACGCAGTCTGACTGATTACATGCGCGCTCTTGTATAAAACACCTTTTTACAAAACTCATAGAAATTTTTGTTATTGCCACTCATGAGAAAATTGTACAAACCCTTATCAGATTTTTACCATTTCATAAGTTAGATATACAAATTTCTTACGAATATACTAAGACATGTTTGGACAGTGCACATTCCTGAAGTAAATCTCTGGATGGAAGCAATCATTATTATCTCCGGCTATATTTCACAATCATCATCCATTCTTTACAACAGAACATATTTTATGGTACTTTAATGACCTTTCTGCTACTGTTACCAGACAGGAGTAGTTACATCTTAAAGCAACTTATAACCTACTATATTACTTTTTAATTGCAACCTTCCTTGGGACAGGATACTAAAAGACACTTGTCTCATTTTAAATTAATTTCTACTTCAATATACCAAGCAAACCACTGCAGATCATGTAGGTTTATGTAATTTTCAACTTTGCAGTAACCCTCAAAATTTTAGTATTCTACCTCTGTAGAAACTACCAATCTCACCTCCTTACTCAGGACATTTTACACATAACATAACCTTTCACACAATGTTGTTGTTCTTACATATTTTCTCTTTTTCCTTACTCAAGACATAGTTCCTCCTGTTTATAGTAACATACCTCACTTCCATCCCCTCTACTCTGGTAATTTAAGGTAAACTTACCCCTAATTTATTACGAATCCACACCCAATTGCCTTAGTTTCTTTTTCTCTCTCCTTTAAGAAATCCATTGAAGTGACCAATTCATGCCACTACGGATCTTAATGATCTTTTTAGGGCTCTGTTAGCACAGCATGCAACTTCATCTATGTTAGTACTTTTTATCCCTACTCTTCTTCCCCTCATCTATGTGACATTGCAAAAATCCACATCCCACAGTACTAGATTTTTATTTTGACTAATTTTTGAACTTTTGCAAAAGCTTGTATAAATAGTTGTTCTGTTGCATGTTTCTATGCACCACACGCCAGTCAGTTATGTGTGAGTGGTTGTCTTTCCTTTATTTTACGTATTATTCCGTCCAGGAATTTCTGTTGTTCTTATAAGTTTCATTATTTGAGCATTTAAGTTAGGTTAGTGTACGAAAATACAACTTAAAGAAGTCATCATGGTATCGATAAAAGGTAGGTACATATTTATGAAAATATGAAGCACTATGGAGCAACCTCCACACCACAACCTCTATGTGCCTGTGGCATTGAGAAGTGTACCCTAATATGTATTTCCAGGTATGCCAATCGACCCACATCTTTCACTTAGCTTAAGATAGACTTGATGGGGGTCTGCATTCTGATCACACCACCTTTTCTGTCTCTTTTTAATTTCCCCAAAATATTTAGTCGCTATCTGACAGCACGTAAAAGTTAAGCAGTAAATGTATAGTCAAAATCTCACATGTCCTCTTCATAAGTAATCACTTTGCTAAAAGTACACCTCACACCATTTGCAAAAACCTCACATAAACATCATGTAAATGAACACCAAAAGCTAATAATTACTTGGAGTCTATGCAATCATTTCAGAATTTTTGGATAAATCTGTCACATACATATTCTGCCAATTTTAACTGCAAGTGTGCATTAAAACGAATTTATCTTTCCCAAACCACCTGATTATGTACTACATCTGGCAAAGGTGGTGTGTTAATAATTAAATAAACTTGTAGCTGACACTTTGTTTCAAATGAAGCATACTACATTCTGCCGAAGTTGACAAAGTGGAATGGAAAGCATCTACCTTACTTAAATCTGTACCTGG
Source organism: Schistocerca americana (assembly GCF_021461395.2). NCBI lineage: Eukaryota > Metazoa > Arthropoda > Insecta > Orthoptera > Acrididae > Schistocerca > Schistocerca americana. The sequence goes on from NC_060119.1 coordinate 527,907,604, forward strand.
TACTAAAATATTCAGACTGATACTTGTGTATCAAGTTTGGGTTAACTTGCTGTTTAATTCAATAGCACATGCATTTACTGGTCCTATAACACAATCAGTTTGCCCAGATACATCAAAATGTAACTCCTGACAATTTTTTTACTTATTTCTTCGTTTCCCTGACGGATTCTTCAATATATTCATCTAACAATCTGTTTTTAACAATATATTTTGTCATTACTGGTAATCCAGTAAACGGTTCTTTGCAACTAGCACCACATTGTTTGTGTTTTCCAAATCCCTTCTAGAGTATCTAATGTCACATTTATCATATTTAATTTCCACTCTGCCTCAGCATAGCTTTGTACTAATTGTCCCATATCATAGTTATAAATCCCAAAGGGCTTGCAAAGTTACTTGATAATTGCCTTCATGCATGTTTATGATTACTATTAGCATGCAGTTAAAAGAGTTACCAGTTTATTCTCGTCTCGGTTTCAGTAATCAGGTTATTTAAGAAGGGCGGGTGATTGGCCCACCGCTTCCAATTGGCTTGGTGGGGCTGCCACCTTATCGCCCAGGCACTGACGATTTGACAGATGTTCGGCATATGGGCTTGGCATTTCCTCCACACCCCTATACGTGGTCTAACCACCAGCATCGGTTAAGTGGGGGAAAATTGGAAGGAAAAGAAAAAGATGGACTAGCGATAGGAAAAGGATAGGAGACAGGTTTTCGATAGGTCGTCGTGGGAAACACTTGGTCTGACTACTCGCCTTCGGCCTGTCCAGCATGGGTGAGCCTGCTCGTAGCTACGCCACTGCCAACACAGCCCTCCGGATCCAGAGCACGCAAACCTCCTCACCTTCACAGACAGTGATATGTTAATGTGATGTCCCCTGAGGAGGAGTTAAAAGAGTAGTAAGTTAAAATTAAACTTTTCATCCTGCTAGTTGTTGCACTAAAGTAATTATATTTAGATAAAAAAGTGTTCTGAACAGAAAAACACTTTAACTATCCACAAAATACACCAACACCACAATAAAAAAAATCTAATTGGTTTCTGGAAAGCTCACCAAGCTTAGTAAAGCAGCTTGCCACATCATGATGTCACTGGATACCTCTCACTGCAACTTGGTGAAACGGCACTACTGTTGGTAGTTGAGCAGTTAACCTTGATCCTGCTAGTTGTTACATCATATTTATGGGGCAGATGAAACAGTAGTAACCTTTGAAGCTGTAGTCTATGACCATACACCATGTGCACTCATTAAATTCTTCTGTGAAGTAATTGTTGTTCATTTTTATTACTTATCACCAAATTATTTCTTCTTAAACTTCTTCACTTATGGTGCTTGTAATTACTCATGTACTTCATCTTATCATTTTGATTTTGATTGCTTTGTGAATGTCAACAGTGACTATTTTGCAGTAGATCTTCAATTTAAAATCACAAATCTTTTCTTTTTTTAAATTTAATATGCTGGTTATTACATTGCACTGCAAAACTTTATTACAATCACACTGCCCTACAAAACTTAAGGACAGGTAGATAAGTAATGTATGCACACAGTTGGGCTTCACATGTCAGTTGAAGGAATGGGAAAAAAAGACAGTGTGTGTTAATCAGTGAGCAGTTACGGGGTACTATGGTGGTGGATTTCATTATAACATGGCCTTGGGGAAGATTAATCGGGAAACTGGAAGGAGGACCAGCTGTGATGAGTGTAGCCCAGGAGTTTGGTATTATTCACAGCATTGTTTTACATATGTGAGGAGTGTCCCAAATACACAATGGCCCCAGGAACATTGTTGAACATGATCATTTTGGTGGTCCGAGTGTTATGGTGTAGGGATGCATAATTTTTCATGGGCGTACTGACTCCCAGATCTTTGAATACGGTAATCTCTTGGGTCAACATTATTGTGACACTGTACTCCTCCCCCACGTGCATCTTTTCAGTGGTGCATTTGGCCATTTTTATGGATGACAATACATGACTGCATCAAACAGCACTGGCACACACTCTTGGAATGAGAGGATATTCAGCAAGTGGACTGGTCTACCTGGCCCCAACTTAAATCCCATCCAGCATGTGTGGGTCACAATGGAGAAACTTACTGAAGCATTTCTACATGCACCAACTACCATGCAGCAGTTTTCAATCGTGCTGGTAGAGCAATAGAATGCTCTACCACAAGGATTCCTTACCAACGTTAAGGAGAGCATGGGATCATGTTGCAGCGCATGTGCTACAGTCTGTGGTGATCGCATACACTATTAAGAATCAAGTCCTGCCTTTTGTAACATCCAGGGGACCATCATAAATTATGGCGACTTCAGTGCAATTATTGTTTTTGAATAACATTGTCATTTCTGTTCACCTCATGTGTATTTCTATCAGGTACCTTCTGTAGTATACTATAACAGCTCTTTATATGCTTGGTCCAAGTTCTGTCAAGCTATGTTCTTTTGGCAGTGATACATCATCATTATTGTCACAGCACTCTTATCTATGGCATGCCCAGCATCTCCAAGCCACGACACCACAGCACAGAATAAGTGAATGCCCAACGTATACTACAAGTCGTCATAAAGCTGCAACTGCTGTCACATCTTGAAGATGCACAGCACCCATTAATAATCTTGTACATGAACAAATAATGAGAAAATCTTCTAAACAGTTTGAAATCCTAAATTACTTAACACTTTGGAGACAATGCCTGAACACAGCTCGAGCCACAACCTTATGTTAAAAACATCATATCCCTAGTAGCACTCAAAAACGGGCCTCGTTTCATATGAGAATAATGTACGGACATCTTGCTACCTGTCCCTTGATTGGTGCTGCCTTCTATTGTTACAAAACAAACATTAGTGAACACAACAGCTGCTGTCATGAATGACTGAGCCAATATGATTGCATTGACGTAACTTTCATGCATGTACTCATTAGGTTTCGCAGTTTGCTGTAATTTTGCTACAAATATGGCATGTTTGTTGAGTGACCAAGAAATCTTGGAGGTTCAAGAGGAAGAAATTGCTCAGAAACTTACCTCACATTTTTTTTCTTGGGGGGATAATTATACTTTCTGCTCCATCAGTACTTTAAAACTTGTAATCCATCTAAGAACTGAAGTAAATATGAAGAATAAACAACAAGTTATTGTTAACAGTGACTATTTATCTCCACAATGTGTTTCAAAGATTTAAACCTCCATCATCAGGTAGATTTACATTTATTACTACGACGTGTGTGTGCTGTGTTATGATTTTTGGAGGAACTAGTGACATTGTCTCTGGTGGTCGCTCACCTCTGAAATCGTAACACACCACACACATACTAACAAATGGAAATTCACCTGATGATGGATATTTAAACCTTTGAAATGGGCCATGGAGATAAATAAATAGTGACTGGTAACAGTAAACTTGTTTCATTTGAGGTCAATAACAGTCACAGTAAAGCCTAACCTAAAATGTGCACAATTAAAATACGAAGAAAAAAATCTTGAGGCATGGTCCTCATTTAATATGTGTTACTCTTGATGATACATCAGTTACCTATATGCCTGTAATGTTTTAAATGCAGCATAAATGACCAGCTTCCTAGGCCTGATATTCTTCAAGTGGCTGGTCTCCAAAGTGTTAACTAAAAAAATTGGTTTCAAATGTCGTGATTATCAGTCATTGTTTTGGCAGACACTGGGTAACACACAACTTTACCAAACTGGCATTTTACATCACACCATGTCTAGCCCTCATGATCTAATGTTGTGGACATGTAGGCTCTTCTGAAAACCTTGCTTTGGTCAAACCCAACTGCAACTACAAAACTGTTTCTCCAGGGAGTGGCAGTGAAGATGTTAAAGAATGTGAATTCCTGCCATGTAAACACACTATCAATAACTGCTACATTCCTTCTTAGCTTTCACACTTTATATAATCTGCATTGTCAAGTTTTTTATTGTAAAATGAAAAATGAAATTAAACCACATATAAAATATTTATTTGCTGTTAACCAGATGTGTTTAATGACACAATATAAAAAATATTTCTTAAAATTGTTGCTTTAAATTGTACAGTAGTTTAATATAAGATTCCATTATACAATTTTCAATGTATTTACATTTATTTATGCACTGTGATCTCAGCTGTAAATAAATAACAATGTGATTCTTATTTGCAGAAATTTAAGAATGTAACAGCTAAAAAACATTATTTTTGAACTGCATTAAAATAATCAGATATCTTTCTCTTTGGGGTGTTTGTTGATTTTGGAAGTTCTGTGTTTTCAAACTTATCCAGTTGATCTAACAGACTAGTTTTTGAACTTGAACTTCCTGGTTTTGCTGCGGAGGAGTCACACAACTTGTCTGGAACAGAGACCTCATTATCTACACTCTCAACTTCCATCATAACTGCTTCTAAGTTTTCCTCAGTCACTGTATCACTGTTCTTTTTATGATGCATGGCTGAACTTTCAGATGCTACTTTTGCAGAGTTCTGTCCAATGTCTTTAACGGAGCTTGAAACTGAAGATTCTCTGTTTCCATCTCTTCTTTCTAAGCTTTTTTGTAATTTACTTCTACTACTGCCAGTTGATATACTCCATTCCTCAACTTTATTATTCCAGGTGGAGTTATTTTTGGAAGCAAAGTTGCCTGGCTCCACAGACCGAACATTTCCTGCAAATAAAAACAATGTGTAAAAACCAAAGCAGAACGACAAAAGACTGTAAATTAATTACATGTTGCGTTCCTCAAGGTTCCACTGGTTTTTCTTGTGTACATTAATGACCTCTCATCTCTTACATTGCCAGATACTAAGTTTGTTTTGTATGCAGATGATACAAACATTGCAATCAGTAGCAATAATATATGCAGACATGCAGATCGAAGAGGTTGACAGTGTTAAATTTCTGGGATTACAACTCGATAATAAATTCAATTTGGAAGGGCATACAAGAGAATTGCTTCAGTGCCTAAACAAGTCTGTATTTGCCGTGGGAATGATGTCAGATGTAGGAGATCTAAATATAAAGAACTTGCATACTATGCTTACTTTCATTCTATTATGTCATACGGGATCATATTCTGGGGCAACTCATCAAACTAAGCAAAAGTTTATAGGGTGCAAACGAATGTGATAAGAATGATTTGTAGTGTAAATTCAAGATCATCACGTAGAAACCTGTTCAAGGAACTTTGTATTCTAACCACTGCTTCTCAATATATTTATTCGTTAATGAAATTTGTTGTTAGTAATACATCTCTATTTCCAACAAATAGCTCAATACATAGTATCAATACTAGGAATAAGAACAATGTACATAAAGACCTACAATCACTTACCTTGCTCCAAAAAGGGGCCCAATATTCAGGACTACACATTTTCAATAAATTTCCAGCGACCATTAAAACCTTGGTTTCAGATAAAGCACGGTTTAAAGAGTTTGAAAGACTTTCTGATAGACAACTCCTTCTACTCCATAAATGAATATCTTAACAGAGACTGTTAAGCCAGCTTACATAAAAATATCTGTTAGATTTCAGTTCTGACAGCACTTGATCACAACAGTCAAGATTAGGTATTTTGAGTATGATAAATTTATTAATGAAGCATAACAGTGTTTCATTCTGACAGCGTGTTAATTTTGTAAATATTAGCTGTTCCAGTTTACCACATTGCATTCACCTATTTCAACTATCTCCTGACAAATGATCAGGGTAGTAAGTGTTATATTCAAATGTTTTATGTCATACTTTCTGACATGTTCCACACCCACAAGAATCATCTCATTTTTGGGTCTAAGGAACGAAAACTGAATCTAATCTAATCTATATAGTTTTAAAAAATCATATTCATAAAACATGGAAGTTAGTGTTGACTGCTACTGCAAGGCAAATGCATTAAATATATTAACATCTGAAGTATATAAAAGAACTTCTTTTTTAAATTAGCACACAGAGTGCATGGTTTTATTTGAGGTAAATTAGTAGGGTAAACATGTGAAATAAAAGATGATAAATGGTGCTGCAGGGCATTCTTTATGACTCAAGGTAAAGAAGAATAATTAAAAATAAAACATAACAACATACGAGGGCGGTCTGAAAAGTTTTCGGCCAGGTAGTGAAAATGATGATTTATGCTTTCAAAGAAGTTTTATTTTCCACATAATCTCCTCTAAGATCAACAAATTGCACCCAGTGATGCTCCAATGCCATTAACCACTCTCTGTAGTGTTCCTCTGGAAATGCTGCTAAGTACCCATCTACAGCTCCAATGGCTCCTTGACTGAATGAAAAGCACTGATCAGTGAGGAATTTCTTCAGTTTTAAGACAAGATGGAAATCTGAGGGAGTCAAATCTGGGGAATAGGGTGAATGTTCAAGCACTTCATAGTGCAAATACCTCAGTTTACCCAATACCAAGACATTTTTGTGGGAAAGTGGATTATTCTGATGGAAGGTGATTCTTCTTGTTCTGTAAGCTAGGTCTATTTTCACAAATGATTGTGTCCAGTTTTGTTAGAAGTTGAGAGTAGTAGTCTCCAATTATGGTTTTATGTTCGTACAAGGTAGTCAATCAACAAAATTTCTTTACCATCCTGAAACACCGACACTATGCTCTTTCTCACTGATGGCACAATATTTGCCTTCTTTGGGGCTAAAGTATCTGTTTCTACCCACTGCATGAAGTACCTGCTACCTGCTTCTATCCACTAGATAGACTGCTGTTGGATTCATGTGTACAGTGGTGAATTCACATTTCATCCACTGTTACATATTGATGCAAAAATTCACTTCTGTTTTTCTTAAAATGCACCAAGCACCTTTCAGAAAGTGGTGTGCAAATGCTTTTGTAACCCACAATGGGCACCCATGGTTCCCATCTTGCACAAAGCTTCCTCATGTTCAATTCCTGGTGCAAGATGTGATCAGTACATTCCTTTGATATCCCTAGAGCATTACTAATTTCACGCATCTTTATATGCCGACCTTCCAAAATTACATCATGCACTTTGTCGATGATTTCCAGTGTGCTTGCATTTTCTGGCCATCCTTCACATGGATCATCTTAGATGCTTTCGTGGCCATGTTTAAACTCGGCCACCCATTTCTTCATGGTGGAAACTGAAGGTGAAGTGCCACCACACACATTTACAAGCCTCACATGCAATTTGATCATTGAAAACCTTCTTTTACGAAGAAATTAATTACTCCACAATACTCGATTTTTTCCCACTTTCAACAGCATACGCACCGCAACTGCTTTAAATGACTGCCTACATTCAACTGCTACCTGGAATGACTTGCAATTTTATGTGACAACTACTAACACATGTACCAATGTAAGAGGGAAACAACACAAGTAGTGCTGCGGTCCTGGGCGAGGCTGAGACCTTTTCAAACAGCTCTTGTATATACACTCCTGGAAATGGAAAAAAGAACACATTGACATCGGTGTGTCAGACCCACCATAATTGCTCCGGACACTGAGAGAGGGCTGTACAAGCAATGATCACACGCACGGCACAGCGGACACACCAGGAACCGCGGTGTTGGCCGTCGAATGGCGCTAGCTGCGCAGCATTTGTGCACCGCCGCCGTCAGTGTCAACCAGTTTGCCGTCGCATACGGAGCTCCATCGCAGTCTTTAACACTGGTAGCATGCCGCGACAGCGTGGACGTGAACCGTATGTGCAGTTGACGGACTTTGAGCGAGGGCGTATAGTGGGCATGCGGGAGGCCGGGTGGACGTACCGCCGAATTGCTCAACACGTGGGGCGTGAGGTCTCCACAGTACATCGATGTTGTCGCCAGTGGTCGGCGGAAGGTGCACGTGCCCGTCGACCTGGGACCGGACCGCAGCGACGCACGGATGCACGCCAAGACCGTAGGATCCTACGCAGTGCCGTAGGGGACCGCACCACCACTTCCCAGCAAATTAGGGACACTGTTGCTTCTGGGGTATCGGCGAGGACCATTCGCAACCGTCTCAATGAAGCTGGGCTACGGTCCCGCACACCGTTAGGCCGTCTTCCGCTCACGCCCCAACATCGTGCAGCCCGCCTCCAGTGGTGTCGCGACAGGCGTGAATGGAGGGACGAATGGAGACGTGTCGTCTTCAGCGATGAGAGTCGCTTCTGCCTTGGTGCCAATGATGGTCGTATGCGTGTTTGGCACCGTGCAGGTGAGCGCCACAATCAGGACTGCATACGACCGAGGCACACAGGGCCAACACCCGGCATCATGGTGTGGGGAGCGATCTCCTACACTGGCGGTACACCACTGGTGATCGTCGAGGGGACACTGAATAGTGCACGGTACATCCAAACCGTCATCGAACCCATCATTCTACCATTCCTAGACCGGCAAGGGAACTTGCTGTTCCAACAGGACAATGCACGTCCGCATGTATCCCGTGCCACCCAACATGCTCTAGAAGGTGTAAGTCAACTACCCTGGCCAGCAAGATCTCCGGATCTGTCCCCCATTGAGCATGTTTGGGACTGGATGAAGCGTTGTCTCACGCGGTCTGAACGTCCAGCACGAACGCTGGTCCAACTGAGGCGCCAGGTGGAAATGGCATGGCAAGCCGTTCCACAGGAATACATCCAGCATCTCTACGATCGTCTCCATGGGAGAATAGCAGCCTGCATTGCTGCGAAAGGTGGATATACACTGTACTAGTGCCGACATTGTGCATGCTCTGTTGCCTGTGTCTATGTGCCTGTGGTTCTGTCAGTGTGATCATGTGATGTATCTGACCCCAGGAATGTGTCAATAAAGTTTCCCCTTCCTGGGACAATGAATTCACGGTGTTCTTATTTCAATTTCCAGGAGTGTACATTTCTTTTAAAAAAGCACACACAAATGTCAAAGTCAAAGATATTTAAGAAACAATTAATTTGCCTTTAAATTGCCTAAATGCTGTTAGAAATAATAGTGAATGAAATATACTTTAAAATCTTGTAAATGTTAGTGACATTGTTGCAAGGACTAGACAGATGATCAATACTGGATTATTAAATCTCAGTTACTGAAGCTCTTACAGTTTCTGTCAGTCTAATTGCAGTGCTAATAAAATTTTACAGCTTTATTCTTATGCTCACAATTAATATTAGTGTTCCATTCTGTAGATTTGAATCATAGAAGTTGGAAGACTTGATGCCACCAATGCTTTGAGTCTGGTTGCTGCCAACCACAGCTAACAAATAACATTTGCTAATTATCTGTATGTTCCATGGATCATAAGGCAACCTCTTGTTATGATGTGGAACTGGTCAGTTTTACAATATATGTAGAGACTATTACATATTTAGCTTTTGGTCTTGTGACCAAAGCCTTCTTCTTTCTTATTTTTTATATGCATACAGTGATTTATACTTAACTACTTTCAACCTCTCTCTCTCCTCCCCTTTCTTAAACTTACATACAAAATCATGTAACTGCACTAGAAATTCTTTAGGGATGACACATGAGAAGGAGGAGATTAGTGTTTAGCGTCCCGTCGACAACAAGGTCATTAGAGATGGAGCACAAGCTCGGATTAGGGAAAGATGGGGAAGGAAATCGGCTGTGCCCTTTCAAAGGAACCATCCCGGCATTTGCCTTAAACGATTTAAGGAAATCACAGAAAACTAAATCAGGATGGCCGGAGACTGTCGTTCTCCCGAATGCGAGTCCAGTGTGCTAACCAATGTGCCACCTCACTGTGTCACACATGACAAACACAAACTAAGATAGACAATGGCATAATATTCCTTGTGCTCTATGAGGTTTTGAATCATATTGTATAGTGATGACCCCTAAAGCAAAAGAAAAACACACAAGCGTGGCCACCAATTTTTCTAATGGCAATATATACAATCCCCTCCAAAATCAAAAAATGCAAATTCTCAGTTATGGAGAAGTGACACTGTTCTGGGAGAGGATGTGATACTTCTTAGCAAGTTTAGTGCCGCGAGGAGATATTATCAACTTGGAGGTCTATCATCAGACTCTTCAAAGACCAACTACTGCTATTCATAATATAAAAATATGCTCATTGTCAGTTTCAGATATTCTAGTTCAAGACTATGTTAGTTATTTGCATGTTCTATGACTCATAACTGTAATCTCTTGCTGTGATACGAAAAAAAATCAGTTACAGCACATCACTCTGGAGAAAATATGACCACTGGGTAGTTGGTCAAAATACAACACTTATGGCTGAATATCTCATTCCTTTTCAGTGCCACACTAAAGCTGAGTGATAGATAGTGTATATCATTCTTCTTTTAGTATTATATTTATGAATGTTACTGCTTTCAAACTGTGACTGATCACTGGAAACAAAACTTAATAAAAGAGTAAATGCACTGCAAGGCTATTTTCAGTATGTCTAACTGTTTTAACAGCGGTCAACAAGATGTTTTAGAGTGATCAACACACATAATCCTCATTATATGCCACTAAGCAACAAAAACTTTTCTTTTAAATATGAATTATCCCAAAATATGATTCCATATGACATTAGTGAATAACTGTAGGGCTTGTAGTTACTCCATTAGGCTTGGTTACAAACTTGCCTTCTCAACAGAGAGAACTATTTCTGTCTCTGGGTACATGACTGAAGATTATCAGATGTAACGAGAACAAGAGAGGACCTAATATCAATTCCTGTGATACTCCTGTAGTGGTTATTCCCCATTCTGAAGATGATGTTTCATTGTGTACACTCTCACAGTTTCTTGTTTCTGTTAGATAACATGAAAACCAGGTACAAGTAAGATCTCTGATACCATTATACTTGTTTTTATCAAGAAGAATACTGTGCCTTGGACAACCAAATGCTTTTGATAAGTCAGAGAAAATACCAGCTGGCAACATTTTATAATTAAAGTTTTATATTATCTGTTTTGTGAATTAAAAAACAGCATTACTGTGGAGAGGCACTTTTTAAATCTAAACTGATACCAAGTACCTTATTTTGATAAGAGATGTTTTTGATTCTTGCATAGAGAATTTCTCTCTGTGGCTTTGAGAAGTAAGTACACTATTGTTGTTGTTGTTATGGTCTTCAGTCCAAAGACTAGTTTAAAGCAGCTCTCCCTTCTAATCTGTCCAGTGCAAGTCTCTTCATCTCTGGATAACTACTGGAACCAACATCCTTCTGAATCTGATTACTGTATTCATCTTACTCTCCCTCTACAATTTTTACCACCAACCTTCCCTGCAGTATTAAACTGGTGATCTCTTGATGTATCAGAATGTGTCCCATCAAAATGATCCTTTCTTTTAGTCTAGTATTGCCACTAATTTCTTGTCTCCCCAATTTTCTTATGTACCTCTTCATTACTTGCATGATCTACACATCTAAGCTTCAGCATTCTTATGTAACACCTGATTTCAAAAGCTTCTGCTATTTTCTTCCCTAAACTGTTCATTGTCCATGTTTTGCTTCCATGTATGGCTACATTCTGGACAAACATCTTCAGAAAAGACATCCTAACACTATATTCAATGTTAATAAATTTCTCTTCTTCAGAAATGCTTTTCTTGCCATTGCCAGTCTACATTTTATATCCTCTCTACTTTGGCCATCATCAGTTATTTGCTGCCCAAATAGCAAAACTCATCTGCTACTTTAAGTGTATTATGACAATAAACATAATAATTGATATCTAATGTCCTGTAGATACCACAGAATACCATGGCTTGGATTCCAAATTGCAAACCAATTTGGTGTGTCTATAGAGAGAGTGCAATACACTCTCCACTGCCAGAAGACAACAGGTGGCAATAAGGGCCTACGATGACCAGAACTACCTCGTAAAATGACAAATGATAACAACCTCATCAAGATCACTAGTAAGCTTCAAAACAACAGCACTGATGTGGTAGAAATGAACAAGTAAAATATATCTGATGCAACACTACAAAGGAGAGTGACTGATGCCAGCTTGAGAGGACTTGTGGCAACAAGGAAACCTCTTCTGAGGCCCATAAATAAAAACAAGAGACTCGGAAACTTAGTAAGTGGACATATGAAGAGTGGAAGAAAGTGTTATTCACAGATCACCGATAAATCAAAATTTGAGATTTTTGGTACCAGGAGGAGGACACTTGTTCACCAATCTGAGGGAGGAAGTGCACTCTACCTACTGTTGAACATTGTAGGGATTCAATTATAGTTCGGGGTGTTTAGCGGGACACAGAGTTGGTAACACTGTGAAAATAAAGGGTGTAGGGACCAGAAACACTAGCATCATATGCTTCAGTATCACACAGTAACATGTAGATTGAGCTTAATAGAGAAAGGGTTAATATTACAACACGATAATGCCCCAAAATATCGATCAGTGTTCTGTAAGTACACTGGATCAAATAAAAAAACAAATTGTAATATATGGTGTGGCCATCCCAAAGCCCTGATTGTAATCCTAGTGAAATGGTGTAGGATGAAGTAGACATACATTTCTGGATAGTTCACATAACAAGCAAGGAACATCTCTGGAATATTGTTAAGGACACGTGGAATCATACAGACTCGCAAACTTGCAAAAAGTTACTCATAGCATGCCTCGAATTTGTGAGGCAGTCATTAAATCAAAGGCAGGATACTTTGATAAAAGTAAAATATATTTTTTGGTTGGTTGATTCGGGGGAGGGGACCAAGCAACGAGGTCATAGGATTAGGGAAGGATGAGGAAGGAAGTTGACCATGCCCTTTCAAAGAAGCCGTCCTCGCATTTGCCTGTAATGACTCAGAGAAATCATGAAAAACGTAAATCAGGATGGCCGGATGCGGATTTGAACCGTCATTCTTCTGAATGCGAGTCCAGTGTGCTAACAACTGCGCCACCTCACTTGGTAAAATATAATATTTCTGTTTGTATTATATATATTTCAGAGTGTATAATAATATTTTTGCATGAATAAAGCTTTTTGTGTTAATACTCGAAGTTTGGCTGCTCGAGACCAGGCAGCTCCTTAGCTACTCTCAGTGTGGCTTTCACAGATGTCGTTCACCTATTGACAACTTGACCCTGCTTGAGGTGGCCATCCAGCAGGCCTTCCTACGTAACCAGCATTGTCTAGGTGTATTCTTTGATATTAATAAGGCGTATGACACTACTTGGCGCCGCCTTATCCTCAATCAACTCCATCAGTGGGGCTTTCGTGGCCATCTCCCCATCTTCATTCGGTCCTTTCTTTCCCGCCGCCTCTTTCGATATCGGGTTGGTAATGTACTATCTGATTTGTACGTGCAGGAGAATGGTGTTCCTGAGGGAAGCGTTTCAAGTGTCACCCTCTTTGCCATCGCCATTAACAGTATCACGTCCACTATCAGGAGTCCGGCCCAGTGCTCCTTGTTTGTGGACGATTTTGCTGTTTCCTGTTCTTACTCCAGTCTTGTCACTGCTAGTCGGCAGCTGCAGCTTACGATAAAGCGATTAGAGGCATGGACTGCGAAGACGGGTTTTACCTTTTCTGCAGACAAATGTGTGTGTGTTCATTTTAATCGTTCTCGACGTGCTTTTACCTCCCCTGAATTGTGTCTGAGGGACACCATTCTTCCTTTTAGAGACAGTGTGAGGTTCCTGGGCCTCACTTTTGATTCCAAGTTGTCGTGGTTGCCACACCTTAAAGACCTCAAGGTGCGGGCCCTGAAGGCACTGAATATTTTGAAGTGTCTGAGCCATTGGTCCTGGGGAGCAGATCGGGCGCGTCTGCTGCAGTCTTATAGGGCTTTCATCTGGTCGCGTGTTGACTATGGATGCACCGTGTATGGGTCAGCGAGGCCTTCATATCTGAAGATTCTTGACGCAGTACACCATGAGGGTATCAGGCTGGCCACTGGGGCCTTCCGTACCAGTCCCATCCCCAGCCTGTGTGCTGAGGCAGGGGAACCGCCGCTCGCCATCCGGCGGAAACTCCTCATGGTGCGACGGGTGTGTCAATTCCTTGCCTGTCCTACCTCCCCTGCGTACCCAACTGTTGCCTGACTGCCTATGGAACATCTCTTTTCCAGTCGTCCAAGGGCAATGAGACCATTAGGGATTCGTGCCAAGCATTTGCTTGAGTCCCTTGGTGTGGAGCGTGTGGCACCCCAACTCCAGGGTTTTACCCGCCTGCCTCCCTGGTTGCTCCAGAGGCCCAGCGTCCTTTTAGACTTGTCAGAGTACCGGATGAGCTGCACTCCTACGTTTGTTTTTACCTCCTTATGTTACAATATTTTAAACCAGCATCCCGACCATGTACCAGTATTTACGGATGGCTCTAAACAGGGGGACTCTGTTGGTTGTGCTGTTGTTTTCCCTGATCGAGTTGTCAAGTTACGGCTTCCTGCGGCGTTTACCATCTTTGATGCCGAATTTGTTTGCGATCTTGCGGGCATTGGAGCAGATGAGATGTGTTCCCAGTCTTAAGTTTCTCATCTGTTCTGACTCCCTGAGTGCCCTTCAGACCATGCAACACTTGTTCCCAGCGGATACGGTCGTCCAGAACATCCATGATGCCCTACGCCACCTGCAACGGCAGGGGAAGGAGGTTTCTTTCTGCTGGGTGCCAGGGCACATGGGTATTAGGGGAAACGAATTGGCAGATGTGGCTGCCAAAGATGCATGTTTCCTCCCTCATGTTGTTGAATGTGCCGTTCCCCTCCATGCTGTTACCTCCCTTTTGCGCATTCGTGTTATGTGTCAATGAGAAGAGGAGTGGCTGGCAGTTGGTGAAAATAAGCTGCGTTTGGTCAAGGCCACCACGCGGCCATGGTGTACGTTCTACCAGTCATGCAGGCAGGATGAGGTTCTCCTCACTCGCCTCCGCATCGGGCACAGTCCCTTAACGCATGGTTTTTTACTCCGGCGGGAGGACCCCCCAATCTGCAGTGCTTGTGGCGTGAAGATTACTGTCTGCCACATTTTACATGACTGACCTTTATTCTCTGACCAGAGGGCGGTGGTTTCCTTGCCACCGGATTTGCCCTCTATTTTGCAAGACGACACAACAACTGCGGTTAAGGTCTTACGGTTTTGTGTCCTGTCCAATTTGTTGCTTCGGATTTTAGGGAGAGGATTTTAATGTGCTGCTGGGTGACTGGCTCACCCAGGTTTTAGGTAAGAGGTCCGCCAGTCACGATTACCTACTTGTTTCACTTCGATTTCTGTTCTCTTTTCCTTGTGTTTCCTTTCCTTTTTTAGTGCGTTTCTTTTCCTCTTGTTTTGCCTCTGTATGTGAGGATTTGGAACTGCGTCAGGCCTGTATCTTTTAGCCGTTCTCCTTGTTCGCTGTCCGTCTTCGTCCCTTCACCGCATGTGTTCCTGTTTCTATGTGTTTGGGCGCTGATGACCATGCTGTTTAGCGCCCGAAAACCTCAAACCACACACACACACACACACACACACACACACAATACTCGAAGTATCAGATAACAGTTATGGTTTATTGAAATTACTCAGTGATACTGTGGCAATGTGACCAAAAAGACTGCATATATGTGAAGAGAAGAATTTTGGTACTTTACTTGAGACATTGTTAACTCCATGAGTATTTTTTGTTTTGAGGAACTTTATTACATTCTTAATTTCTTTGGCAGATCATGTAGTATCTGTAATTTGTCTTTATGTATAAGGCATTCTTTCTTGCATATATTATGCTGATTTATCCATTGAACTATAGATGCCACTCCTCTCAGATACTTCAGAGAAGTGTCTACCTGAAGTATCAAATATTCTTACTAAAATGTGTGTCATAATCATGTCATCTAGCAGTCTAAAGGAGACAAACTATAGTCTGTACAGTACTGTACATAACATTTAATTTTATTACCTGAATTAATGATTTCAGACAGACAGTGAGTTTTAATTATTTACCTTACGGCTGCATGTGAGAAAATTAACAAGGGACACGTTACAAGAGTTAAGTAACATTACGAAATCATTAATTTTATTTGAATATTTCATACTATTAATATTAAAGTGTCCACAGACTATACTTCGTCTCCTTTTGACTGCTAGATGGCATAATTATGACACAAATTTTAGTAATAATATTTGATACTTTCCATGAGGAAATCTATCTACTGTGACAATTAAACATGACCTTTCCAGTAGCAGCAATTTATAAGCAGACTTGGGATTGTTGACCTAAGCAGAAACTTCTGGTACATCGCCCACCCCACCCCACCCCCTTTTTTTTGACATCATTGTGGAGTAACCACTCACAGATGGCAGGTGTCAGCACTAGCAGTGGAGGGTACATAAGTTGTGTTGGGGGCATGTGTAAAACAGTACTGTCATTCCCATAATGCTGAAACTGTGGTTTATCTGACATCCAAAAGGGCGTGATCATTGGTTTTGAGGCCAATGTGGAGGCATTTCCAAAACGGCTAAGTTTGTAAACTGTAATTGTATCCCACTGAGGTTGAAGTATACTACAGGCTGTAGATGGCAAGGATGATTGACAGCTGCAGAGATGTGTACGGATCAATAGACGTGCAACTGTTTAGGAACTGACAACCCAGATGAACCATGGGGCTACCAAAAGTGTCTCCTCAACGGCCATTCAGTGAACACTGACACATATGGGCCTCCACAGTAGGTGTCTGACTCATGCTTCCATGCCAACTGCTGTTCATCATCGAAAAAGGCTGGAATTTGCACAGCAGTACTGCAACTGGGCGTCCACTGAGTGGCAACATATGGCCTTTTCAGATAAATCATGTTTTATGCTCCATAGGAAAGATGGCTGTTGGTGCGTACAGCGTGAAATGTCTTGCACCCTGCAACAATTGTCGAAAGGGTCCAGCCCGGAGGGAGGAATGTCAAGGACTGGGGAATGTTTTCGTGGCATACCCTGGGTGATCTCAACATTCTAGAAGACACAATGGATCAATCCAATAATGCATTTATCCTTGGGGACGATGTCCACACCTACCTGCAGTTTGCTTTTCCTCGGTACGATGGTGTCTTTCAGCAGGAGAAGGCAATGTGCTAAGCAGCTCGAAAAGTACGTGCATGGTTTGAAGAGACCAGGATGAGTATACCGTACTCCATTAGTCACCAACCTCCCCGGATTTAAACCCAATCAAGATTCTGCGGGACCACCTCAACTGCGCTATTTGCGCCCTGGATCCTTAACCAAGAAACCTCCCACAGCTGGCCATGGCAATGGATTTGCATGGCTCCACATCCCCGTGGATAACTTCAAGAACCTCACCGACACTCTTCCTGCATACCCCACATTGTGAAACGTGGTTATTCAGGCTTTTGACAGGTAGTCGCATTAATATGACTGGAACATGCATAAACAGACTTTAACTGGATTATATTTTTTCCCTACAGAAATGGGCTGCTAATTTGTATTCCTCTACATTCAGCATATGGATTCGCATATTTAGATGGTGCTCAGACATAATACATTAATTTATTTTTTTTGACGTTCTAGATAGTGGAAACAGATAACCTGTTTGTTAACTTTGCTTATTAGTCCTCTAGCTTTCTGATGTATAATGGTAAGGTTATCCACACTAGTTTGTGTGTGACCCTTCATTTATCTGGGCCCCTCTTAAAGCAGTCTGTCTGAATAAGGTATTTAACCTGTAATCACAGGAATTGTACCACTGGTGATGTTCTTGAGTCATCCTGTCCCCCCCCTCCCGTATTTCTATATTTTTTTCAGATAATCTGTCTTTCCTCTGTCTATTACAGTATAGGCCCTGTCTTTTGTATCCCTAACTCCCAATAGCAGAAAGTGGCACAGCATCTATATGAGCCACACCTGTAGTCAGCAGCAGCTTAGTCAGTTCCAGGCCTACTCACTTGACAGCTTTGTTCATACAGGATTCATCAAGTTGCTGCAGACCTCACCAATGCCCAAATTTGTGTGTAATGTTACTGCACCAAACTTCTCCACCTTCTTCTTGGCTAGACCACTGCCCATTCTGCTACTATCAATACTTGGTCCTTTTCACTCAGATCTCTAGTTAGTGCCCCAATACTCTCCATTGCTTGGTCAAGACTAGCAATTGGTTTTAAAATACTTGTGACCTGATAACCTGATAGCAGTTTCTCCTGTAAGTGTTTGTCTATACCCACCTTTGACTGTTACCTAGAAGCAAAACCTTTCTTTCTTCACTCAACTTAGTTTATGACCTGTCTCTTAAACACTTATTAATAGTCTGCTGCATCCTCTTTACTTCTGCAGCTGAATGAAGGTCCTTCACTTCAATGGATAACAGGGTATATCTGTTCTTTAGATCAGTTGTCACAAGCTATCTAAACTATTACTTTTTGCATCTTTCCTGCTACCTTTTCCCACTTTCTTTCCCACCTCAACTATTCCAATTCGATTTTTGTTGCCTCAATCTGTGCTTGAAGGGCACAAATCTTCACCTCTTGTTCTGTGATTTCCTTATTTTTTTGTAAATACCTTACATATCCACAGGAGAGCCTCACTAAGAATTCTTCGTGCTGAAGCAATCATCCAAATGTAACTGCAATTCATAATCCCCAGACATTAGACCCAAACTATCAATTAAACTGTGTCAATATGTGCATTTGTCACACGTGGTTGCACTATTGTAAGTAATTACATCAAGACACATCCTGTCACAGGCAACCTGTGAAAGCAGCCATATCATATACCAGCTTTGCTGTAATCATTGCACAGCTTTTTATATTGGTATGACTACCAACCAGCTGTCTGTCATGATTAATAGCCACCACCAAACTGTTGCCATGAGCAAACTCGATTACCCTGTGGCACAACATGCACATGAACATAAAATATTTGATTTTAATGGCTGTTTCACAACCCAGGCCACCTGGATCCTCGCCTCCACCACCACAAATGTGCAAACACGTGATATCCTTACAACATATTCTCCACTCTCAAAATCATCTCGGCTTCAACCTATAATAACCTGTTGCTCCCACACCTTCCACCCAACAGTTTCTGCTCCCTCTGTCCTATAACCTTCTTCCAATTCATGTTCCCTCATCCTCACTGTATTCACTCCCTGCCAATGTACCCACCACTCTTTTCTCTCTTTGTCCTGTCCTCAGTCATGTGCATGAGTGGGCCTGCTTATGTAAATGTGTCTGTGTGTTTTCATTTTTTTCTGAAGAAAGCTTTGGCCAAAAGCTTAGTATGTAACAGTCTTTTCACTGTGTATACCTGCAACTCAGTGTGTCATCTTTATGGTGAGTAGCGACCTATTGTTTTCATTATTGTTAATCTTCCCATTTTCATATATAAATGATCTGTTACAGTTGTGTTTATACTCGCAAATAAGTGTAAACAAATGAGGCCCACTGGTTGTGGCTTCTAAGACTGAATTAACTTATATATACTTAATCAAATCAAACCTGTGTTAATTTCTGTTTATAAACACCACGTGCTTCAATGTTTAGCCTTTTACATGAAACAGAAACAAACAAAAAAATCAAAATGAAGTTTGTCTTGTGTTTACCATAAACAAATTTAAAATTGAGCATGTAATATCCCATTGTAAGAACTATTCACTTTTTAATTAATAACACAACTGCACATGTTAAATCCTTGTATCATGAACTGAAAGACACACTAACATACTTAAAATATTTGTTTGTGTGGCCATCTTCTGCAGCAGCTATTAACATCTATTACTATAAGTTATCCGTCTTGAGCTCACTGCAATCTAATTAAAAAGAATTACACCAGACACGTTTCACTTTTATTTATAAAGCATCTTCTGTGGTTATTCTGTAAGTTGGATACTTATGCTTATACATTTTGCTTGTTTTAGGTTAAAAAAGTGTTTTCTTTATAAACTTGGTCTGCAACTTACTTACAGTGTTTCTTTACACATTATGCTACTTCCCACCTTGCTAGCAGTGGTTGGTGTCGAAAGGCTTCATTTCACATCTGCACCTGGCAGTTTTTACAATTAACTTTCTTAAAAACTGCTTCTCATTCTACCTGCCACAGTGCTTAAGTCTGGTCATTTGTTTTTGTTCATGATGTGAGTGTTGTCAACTTGTGAAACAATCTTTTTCTTTCTTTCGTGTGTGTCTGTGTACGTGGGAGGGAGGGAGGGAGGAAGGGAGGGGGGAGGGGGGGGAGGGAGGGAGGGAGGGAGAGAGAGAAATTGTCTTGTATGCATAAAAAGCATCAATCACATCGTTAAAATTGGCCTGAGGCCAAAAACCACATAAAAAGCATCAATCACATTGGTTTTTAATTGTGCTGGGGTCAAAAGCCGAATAAAAAAGTCAATCAAAATCAAATTGGATTATTAACTTCCGTGTGACTGGCATGAAACATGTTCAATATGCTGTCCACCATTTTCTCCAACAAGTTGAAATCGTGAAACAGCACGATCCACAAGTGTTCGGTATGTTTCTGAGGTCACGTTCAGAATGTGTTGTGCAGTGCGTGCCTTCAATGCAGCTAAGTTTGCAATCGGAACACCGAACACAACATCTTTCAGAAAGCTCCACAGGCAGAAGTCACACAGATTAAGATCAGATGATCTGAACGGCCGGCTGTAGGAAAATGGCAGCTGATAATTCCAACATTTCCAAAATGGCGCTTCACAGCTTCTTAACTGGATTTTCAATGTGTGGAGGTGCGCCAACTTGCATAAAAATGATCCCAGTCACACATCCACACTGCTGGAGAGCTGGAATGACGGACGTGGTTGAACAAAAGACATCACAGCGTTTACCAGTAACGGTACAGATAACACGACCGGAAGCACCTTTCTCTTCGAAAAAATGTGGTCCTATGATAAATGATGCCATAAACACGCACCAAACAGTGACCTTTTTAGGATGAAGTGGTACTGGTTGATTTGCGTGTGGATTGTCCGTTGCCCATATTCGACAATTCTGTGTATTGACATATTCTGTCAGATGCAAGTGGGCTTTGTCTGTCCACAATATCTTCCACAGCCAATCATTGTCGACTTCCATATGAGCAAGAAATTCTAAAGCAAAGGTCTCTCTTACTGGTGGGTCAACAGGAAGCAACTCATGCACATGGGTAATTTTGAATGGATAGCAAAGAAGGATGTTTCGTAGGATTTTATGCACCGTGCTCACAGGTATGTCCAATGTTCGGGCAATTCTCTGTGCACAGCACACTTGCACACCACCACTCATCTCCTCCTGCAATGCTGTGGCCAATGCTTCCACTGACATCGAATCAATTAGTTTCCTCCCTCTACCAGTTTGCACACCAAAAGAACCCATTTTTTCGAATTTCTGAATCATTTTCTCCAGATCCACAGCAGTGATTGGACCAACGCCTTTTTTTCAAACCCTTCAGTGTCCGGAACTTCTGCAGAGCGACGTTTGCACAGTCATCATTCTTGTAATATTGCTTAAGTGAAAGGAGGAAAACCCTTGCACCCATCATGTTTATACCAGCTTCAATGGGTTGTGCACATGACAGGTGATTTCATTTACGTATTCTGATACATACAGCACCATCTATTGATCAATTTTCACACTATTTATTTCCTCTGCCATAGTTTTCCCCCTTCTCCTATAATATTCCATTGCAATTTGACATCACTCTGAGCAGTGGTGTTATTTCTACAGTGTTTTGAAAGTTTAACTTTAATTATAATCACCCTGTACTTCTGAATTGAGTTGTTGGTTTGGTGTGCTATTTACATGCCTTGTTTTTTGAAAATATTGGATATTCTGTGTGTGTATTTTTGGTTGTATGTCTTTGTGTACAATCTTTTACTTTTTTGTTTCTTTCGCACTTTGTGTTGTTTCTATTCTTGTATTTTGTGTATTTGTTTGTGTGTGATTTTGTCCTTGTGTTGGTGACAGCTGGGTGTTTGTCCTTTTCTGTTTCTTGATTTTCTTGTTCAGCTTTGTTTCTAAGTTCTTGTTCGTGGCTGTTTGTATTATAGTATCCACTTCTTTTTTTGTAACTGGCTGTATCCAGTGGTACCGTGTTTAGACTGTGGAGCATTTATCTAAGTGCTGCCTGCTTTTATGTCAAATGTGTGTTGGTTGTTTTGAAAGTTCATGGTGATGTCCAAGAAATTTTACTGTGTATTTTGCTCTTCCTCTATTGTAAAATGTATCTTATCATGAACAGAATTTATGTCTGTGTGTAACTAGTCAATTTTATTGTTTGGTTCATCTATCAGGTATAAGATGTCATTCGTGTATCTAACCCAGTATAGGATGTTGTACCTATCTGGCACTATTTTGTTAAATATAATCTATTCTACATGGTTCACAAATATGTTTGCTATAGTTCCAGACACTGAGGATCCCATTGGTAATCCTTCACTTTGTAAATAGCATTCATTATTGAACTGAAAATAGTTCTGTTCTGTTACTAGTTCTAGAAGCCTGACTGTTACTTTGATGTATTCATGTGGAAGTGTACTATGTATTTTCATTCTGTTTTATTTTGTTTCAGTAACCTCTTGTCGTGCCCTGAAATAAGAAATGTCCTAGCCACTATCCTTCCCACCCCTCCTAGCATGGCATTCTGCCGTCCACCAAACCTACACAATATACTCGTCCATCCTTACACAACCCCTGCTCCCAAACCCTTACCTCATGGCTCATATACCCCTGTAATAGACCTAGATGCAAGACTGTCCCATACATCCTTCTACCACCACCTACTCCAGTCCGGTCACTAACATTACCTATCACATCAAAGGCAGGGCTACCTGTGAAACCAGTCATGTGATCTACAGGCTAAGCTGCAACCACTGTGCTGCATTTTATGTAGGCATGACAACCAACAAGCTGTTGGTCCGCATGTACGGCCACCGACAAACTGTGATCAAAAACAAAGTTGACCACCCTGTAGCTGAACACATTGCCAAACATGATACCCCTCATCTCAATGACTGCTTCACAGCCTGTGCCATATGGATCCTTCCCACCAACACCAGCTTTTCTGAATTGCACAGGTGGGAACTTTCCATGCAATATGTCCTAGGATCCCGTAACACTCCTGGCCTCAACCTTCATTAGTCTCTGTCCTCACCCATACAGCCCCCTCCCTGTTCCCATTCCAGCACTACACGGCCATCATTTCACCGCCACGCCCAGTCTTTTGATTTCTTTTATTTTTATTTCTCTCCTTTCCGCTACTTACCTCATCCCCCCTCTGCACCTTCTCTCCTACCCTCTGTCTAAACTGTAACACTTCACTGTCCACCACTCCCACCATACTATCCCTTCCCCTCCCCCTCCCCGCCCCAGCCTACTCCTTATCCCCACCCAGTCGCCACTCCCATCATGCACTGGTGCTGCTGCTCGCAGTGTAGTTCCAGCTCTCTGAGACTGCAGATGTGTGTGCAAGTTGCGCTTGCGTGAGTGTGTGTGTGCATGTGTGTATGTGTGACTACTGCTGACAAAGGCCTAATGGCCAAAAGCTACGATTGTGTGAATCTTTTTACTGTGCCTATCACGGCCCAGCACCTCCACTATATGGTGAGTAGTAACTTTCCTTCTCTCATATTGTTACATTCCATCCTAGATTTTCCATTGTTTGATTTTTGCCTGACGGCTTTTCTTCGATCCTAACCCTGTGCTGTTTTTCTTTGCAACTACTTTCTTTTGTGTCGCTATACTCAACTTCCATCCTTCTTTCTTTTCTTTCCTGTGTTTCTCTTGTTGCCTTACGAACTGCACTGCACGCACTACTTATGAGCCACACTGTATCAACGGACTCGGCTGCGCGCTACAGACGGCGTCAAGAACACGATGATTGTTGGTCCAGCATCATATGTCGCACATTACTCTCGACGATATAATCAAGCCTACACCTTCAAACTGATCATGCTCCCTGTGTAAGTTCCTGTATTTTTGCATGTTATCTCTCGCACTTTTTCGGTGCCACACGATCTTACATCTCTAACTACGAATCCCTCCCCACCCCTCACACTTTCTCCGTTGTATCCCTGTTCGCACCCACTAAATCCACCTCATTCAGTCACATCTGCCGTCCCTGTTCTCTACGCTTATCAAACCTGCTACCCACAGTAATATACTTACATTTATTAATGATTAGTTATTCTCTACTTTGACCTTTGTGACTTAACACCAATTTTAGTGTGTTTTTGCCTTCCACTATCGTCATCTTCCTCAGATTTCATCTCTTTTTTCCCCCCTGTACATCCATTTCATACTTTTCACACGTATTTGGGTGTATTTTTGCGTAATTTTTCGGACGTGATTCTACTTTCTTACGTATTTTTTCACAATTTTCCACCATCATGGATCCTTGCTCCTCCCATCTGCGTCAATACAAAAAAGTTTCCTTATCCCTAGCCAGATCCCAGTCCCACATACTGTTCCTGCGTTGTTGCTTGGCTCATGAAATCCCCCCTAATGGCCTTACCATCAAATTACCTATCTCTGGTTGCCACCCCTCCTTCCACAATGACCTCCACCTGTTCAGATTCCGCCAATCCCCAGCCCTCACCAACATAGTCCTGCAAAACCATATCAACCATGCCCAATCCTCCTTGCAGTACCTTCTTTCCATCCACAAAATTCTCCTGCTATGTAATCCCAGATTTCTGGAACCCATAACACACATTGAAACTTGCCCTGCAGGTACTTGAGCAACATGCACGTCACCTCAAAAAGCTCTCCATCCTGCTCACTTCCTACTCCCACCTCGGAGTACCACTGTCCACCACTTCTACAACAACTTCCGAACCACCCCACACCCCCTTATAGCTGACAAACCTTGTCTCGCAGACCTACTACACTTACCCCACCCTCCGAAACTCCCTCCCACCACCACACAGAACTCAAATCCTAAACGGACCCGCAACACAGTCATGAACCTTTCCTCCAGAAGTCTTAGTCCCACAGAAATATCAGTCCTTTCCAAAGGCCTCACCTTTTGCCCCACTCACAAATTCAACCATGCAGGACTAGTTAAAGACCTTCTCTCCTTCTCCCGGTCCCTATAGTGGAAACACTTTTTCGCTACCAACCCAACCAATCAGACTCAACCAAAGACCAACATTGAACCATTCCTAACTCGGTTCACTCCTCCATCCAACCGTGATCCACCCCACTGCCTCCAAACCACCCCCTGTTAACTTTCCAGAATTTCTTATCCTTGAACCTTGCCTCACCATCATTCCCCAAATCCCTCAACATGCATACTAGCCTTGAATCTGCAGAAAGAACCACAGTCCACCATCTAAAAGCTGATCCCCATCTTATAATCTTACCTGCAGAAAAAGTCTCTACCGCCGTAGTTTTGAACCGCAAGGATTACGTGGAAGAAGGACTCCGTCAGCTGTCAGATACTTCCACCTACAAACCATGCCACAGTGATCCCATTCCAGCAATCCAGAAGATCTCTAGTCACTA
Organism: Schistocerca americana; assembly: GCF_021461395.2. Taxonomy (NCBI): domain Eukaryota; kingdom Metazoa; phylum Arthropoda; class Insecta; order Orthoptera; family Acrididae; genus Schistocerca; species Schistocerca americana. Next base: position 527,932,938 of record NC_060119.1, read on the forward strand.
GTCAAATCCTTTGGCCCATCCCAGAACCTCTCCCCAGAGTCCATCTCACTACTTACCCCTACCACTACCTGCACTCCCACCTTCTACATGGTTCCTAAAGTCCATAAACCCAACCAGGATGCCCCATTGTGGCTGGCTACTGTGCCCCCACTGAGACAATATGCCCCCACTGAGAGAATCTCTGCTCTCGTAGACCAACACCTTCAACCTATTACCCAGAACCTATCCTCCTATATAAAAGATACCAACCATTTCCTTGACCAACTCTCCACAGTTCCCCTCCCTTTACCACACGGTGCCCTGCTCGTCAGTATTAATGCCACCTCCCTGTACACTAACATTCCTAATGCCCATGGCCTTACTGCTATCAAAAACTACCTTTCCAGACGCCCTATGGATTCCAAACCAACAACCTCCTTCCTAGTCTCCATGACCAACTATATCCTCACTCACAATTACTTCTCCTTTGAAGGCATTACCTACAAACAAATCCGCGGTATGGCTATGGGCACCCGCATGACATCATCCTATGCTAACCTATTCATGGGCCATCTAGAGGAATCCTTCCTAAAAACCAAGAATAATAAACCCCTCATCTGGTTCAGATTCATTGATGACATCTTTGCTATCTGGATTGAAGGTGAGGACACCTTATTCACATTCCTCCAGAACCTCAACAACTTCTCCCCCATTTGCTTCACCTGGTCCTACTCAACCCAACAAGCCACCTTCCTAGATGTTGACTTCTGCCTCAGATATGGCTACATCAGTACCTCCGTCCATATTAAACCTACTAACCACCAGGAATACCTCCACTTCGACAGCTGCCACCAATTTCATACCAAGAAGTCCCTTCCGTACAGCCTAGCCACCCGTGGTCGTTGCATCTACAGTGACGAGCAGTCCCTGTCTAAATATAGCAAGGGTCTCACTGAAGCCTTCACTGACCAGATTTATCTTCCCATCCTTGTACAAAAACAATTCTCCCGTGCCTTATCTTTCCAGTCTACCACCACCTCCCAAAGTCCCACAGTCTGGCCAGAGAGGAGCATTCCCCTTGTAACTCAGTACCATCCGGGACTGGAGCAACTGAATTACAATCTCCGCCAGGGTTTTGATTACCCCTCATCATCCCCTGAAATGAGAAATGTCCTACCCACTATCCTTCCCACCCCTCCTACCATGGTATTCCGCAGTCCACCGAACCTACACAATACACTCGTCCATCCTTACACAACCCCTGCTCCCAATCCCTTACCTCATGGCTCATACCCCTGTAATAGACCTAGATGCAAGACCTGTCCCATAAATCCCCCTACCACCATCTACTCCAGTCTGGTCACTAACATTACCTATCACATCAAAGGCAGGGCTACCTGTGAAACCAGTTATGTGATCTGTAAGCTAAGCTGCAACCAATGTGCTACATTCTATGTAGGCAGGGCAACCAACAAGCTGTTGATCCGCATGAACAGCCACCGACAAACTGTGGCCAAAAAACAAGTGGACCACCCTGTAGCTGAACACATTGCCAAACATGATACCCCTCATCTCAATGACTGCTTCACAGCCTGTGCCATATGGATCCTTCCCACCAACACCAGCTTTTCTGAATTGCGCAGGTGGGAACTTTCCCTGCAATACATCCTACGATCCCATAACCCTCCTGGCCTCAACCTTTGTTAGTCGCTGTCCTCACCCATACAGCCCCCTCCCTGTTCCCATTCCAGCACTACACAGCCATCATTTCACCGCCACACCCAGTCTTTTGATTTCTTTTATTTTTATTTCTCTCCTTTCCGCTACTTACCCCCTCCCCCCTCTGCACCTTCTCTCCTACCCTCTGTCTAAACTGCAACACTTTACTGTCCACCACTCCCACCGTACTATCCCTTCCCCTCCCCCTCCCCGCCCCAGCCTACTCCTTACCCCCACCCAGTCGCTACTCCCATCATGCACTGGTGCTGCAGCTCGCAGTTTAGTTTGAACTCTCTGAGACTGCAGATGTGTGTGCAAGTTGTGCTTGTGTGAGTGTGTGTATGCGCGCATCTGTGTGTGTGTGTGTGTGTGTGTGTGTGTGTACTGGTGACAAAGGCCTTAATGGTGGAAAGCTATGATTGTGTGAATCTTTTTATTGTGCCTATCGCAGCTCAGCATCTCCGCTATATGGTGAGTAGCAACTTTCCTTCTCTCGTATTAAAACATATGTTTTGGGTAATTTAAATAATCTGTATGCCTATAGTAACAGTTCTGTGACTTTTTCTACTTGATTACATGTGAGGCAACATATGATCACTTAATCTGTATTGGGTGCAATTTCACATTTTGAAGAAAGAAGAACTGTTATGTCCATACTAACTACTTGAGTGTCAACATTATTAGAGACTGTAGAGACCTGGTCGGCACCAGTAGATCTTAAGGATGTGATTAAAGATCGGTGAACATCCAAATTTTAAACTTAAAAAGAGCTGGCTGTTCATTTTAAGGACATATCTTAAATCAGCATTTTCAGGTGGTGATCCAGCAACAATGTGCAGCTACATAAGGGTTATGGTTTACAGGTATATGACAGTATAAGCTAATCATTAGAGACATTAAACAGCCATGTAAAGGGATTAAAGTACGATGTGAAAGCGAAAGGGAGAGATACCTGTTTGCAAGAACCAGTGAACATCCTTCAGTAGTTGAACATGACAAAAGCTACTAGAAATTACTAAGAAAAGTAATTAAAAAAATCAAGGATCACGCTAATTATGTCACACATCGGTGATTCTGACAACTGACTTAAGTCTACACGGAATGTTGTGGGATGGGAAAACAGGCCACAGAAAATATCACTACTGAAAAATGGAAGGTCAATAAATGGTCAGTCAAAGGTGGCAGATATGTTTAACAGTCATTTCTTAAATATAGTAGTAAATATAGGGACAAACAATTCAAGAGAAAAATCACAGCAGTATGCTGAGAAAACAAAAATAATTCTCATAAAATTCTATCATATGAATGTATCACCAACTTCTTCTTCTTCTTCTTCTGAAATTAAGGAAATTATATTTTCTCTCAAAAGTAAAGACTCATCTGGATTTGATGGTGTTTCCAACTGAGTACTAAAGATTTGTTCCCATGTGAATAAGCCCTTTCTTATCTGAAGTATGTAATGCATCATTAACTCAAAGTACTTTTTCAGAGAGACTGAAATATGCCACTGGTAAAGCCTCTAAAACGAAATCAAAGTTTGGATTTCAGAAGAGCTGTACAACTGAGGATGCTATTTACATGTTCTCTCACCAAATTTTACAAGCATTAAATAACAAAACAGCACTGTCTGGTATTTCCTGCAACCTAGCTAAGGCATATGACCGTGTGAATTACAATATTCTCCTACATAAACTTAGCTTTTATAGAACTGATGATATAGCCAATCAGCGGATAATATCATATCTAACCAAAAGAATGCAGAAAGCTGTACTTAGCAATTCAACCAATGTAATCGGAAGATTCTTCTGATTGGTGAGAAGTTATCTATGAGGTTCCTGAAGACTCAATCTTAGGTCCACTATTGTTCCTCATATTTGTAAACAATCTTCTGTCTAATATGCAACAAGCAGAGTTAGTTTTTTTTATGGATGACACTAGTATTGTAATCAGTCCAAGCATACGGCAACAGAAGAAATGGTACACAATGTTCTTAAAAGTATCATGATAGATTTTATGCAAATAGTCTCACTCTCAACTTAAACAAAACATAAATATTCAGTTCTGCACATCTAGAAGTACTAATCTAATGATAAGTGTAACATGTGGTGTTGAAATAATTAACAGAATGTAAACTTAAAAACTTTCAGGTGTCCATAATTACAAGAATTTAAACTGGAAAAAAACGCATTTTGGAACTCCTAAAACATCTCAGTTAAGCCACATTTACACTCAAAATAATTAAAAATCTTGGGAACTTGCCCTTCCTGTCAATGTCATTTTTTAGACAATTGTATTCCTTTTTGCCTGCTTTGTTTACTGCATTTTTATATGTTCTCTTTTCACAAATGAAATTCAGTGTCTCCTGTGTTATCCAAGGATTTCTATTTGGCCTTGTCTTTTTAAATATTTGACCCTGCTACCTTCACTATTTCCACTCTCAAAGCTACCCATTTGTCTTCTACTGTATTCTTTACCCCTGTTCCTTGGGCACTAATGACCACTGTAGTTGTGCACCCAAATAAATAAATAAATAAACAAATAAAATAAAATAAAATAAATAAAAAATAAAAATAAAACAAAAAATAAAAAAATGTCCCCTGTTCTTGTCAACTGTTGCCCATTCCTCTCTCTGCAACTCTCAATAACCTCTGGTTCTTTCAACTTACCTAGGTCTCATCTCCTTAATTTCCTATATTTTTCCAATTTCTTCAGTTTTAATCTACAGTTCACAGCCAATAAATTGTGGTTAGAGTCCACATCTGCCCCTGGAAAAGTCTTGCAATTTAAAATCTGGCTCCTAAAAATGTCTTACCACTGTATAATCAATCTGAAACCTTCCAGTGTCTCCAAGTCTCTTCCATGTACACATCCTTCTTTCATGATTCTTAAACCAGATGTTAGCGAAAAGTAAATTGTACTCTGCACAAAATTCTACCAGGCAGCTTCCTCTTTCATTCCTTTCGCCTAGTCTATATTCACCATCAATTTTTCCTTCTCTTCCTTTTCCTACTATCGAATTCCAGTCACCCATCACTATTAAACTTTCGTCTCCCTTAACTACCTGAATAATTTCTTCTATATGATCATACATCTGTGGAGCCAGTTGGAAAGTAAACTTGTACATTGACACCAATAAACTAAAAGTAGGGTAAATTACAATGTCAGTGGTGTTTGTTGCAGGATTCTAGTATGAGTTGTTTATGAGATCTCATATTTTGAAAAGTACCCCCCTCCCCTCCCAAATATTGTACAGTAGCTGTGGTAGCACACACTAAAGAACAACACTACTGCAATCATTAGTTATGCGGATTCTGACAACTGACCATCACAGACTGTGTACAAAATGACCACCGACAGCGGCAAAATACACTTCCAGTCTGATATGGAACAACTGCTGCAAACGTCCTAGCATTTCAATGGGGATGTCTGAGCAGGCTGCAGTAATACATCATTGTATATCATCGGGTGTAGTTGGTATGTCCATGTAGAAATTGTCAGTTAGCCTTCCCCACAGGAAAAAGTCTTTAAGCATCAAAGCTGGCGAAAAGGTTAGCCAAGGTATAGGGCCTCTGCATCCATCCAATGTTTTGGAAACAACTCATGAAGACATGCTGTAGTATATCATGCACTATGGATGGGACAACCATCATGGTGGTGCCACAGGTTCCTCCTAGTCTGTGGAGGAATGTTTTCTGACATCTGTGGAAGATGGTCTGTTAGGAGGCTGTGATACTTCTGCATGTTCAGTGTTCTGTCTATGAAACACAGGCTTATGAGCTGACAGTTCACTATCCCATACCATACATTTACACTCCCTGGATGCTGACATGGTGGTTTACCTGGCCATGATTGGTAAATGTTGCTTCATCACTAAAGAAGATACATGAAACATATGGAGTATCCTGTCTTAATGTCCATGTACAGAAGTTAACACAATTCTCATAATCATTTCCATGCAGCTCTTGACAGAGAGAGATGTGTGAGAGATTGAACATATGTCTATGGAGAATGCATATGACACTTTCCTGACTCATGCCACTTCCTTGGGCGATTGTGCAGGAGCTAATGTGCAGATCAAATACAGAACAAGCATGATTATTAATTTCCCCCCCTCTTCTGTTGTCATGTGTTTCTTCCTGTTATGTTGTCTAGGTGTTATGCTATCACTTTTACATAACTGTTTGAAGAGGTTGACAAATAATTGCTGAGATGCTTGATGTCTGTTGGGATATATTACTGCACACACAAATAGCAAAAAAACAAACTGTATTTTCTTACACTCTCCATACACCATAAGCATGGAGATCTTGTAAAACCGACATTCGGCCAGGAGAGTGGTGTGCTGACCACATGCCCCTCCATATCTGCATCCAGTGATAAATGTGGGCTGAGAATGACATGGCGGTCAGTCAGTACCGTTGGGCCTTCAAGACCTGTTCGGGCAGAGTTTAGTTTTTATTGTTTAAATCCCATCATCCATTCACAGCCTACTGCTTGGACTGACATGCACTTAACTTGCTAGCAAGTTGCAGTGCACTCAAGAAATACAAAAGCACACTGTAAGCAAACATAACATCATCATATCCAGCAACTACAAAGGTTGAGTGGCACAAACAATTGTCAGTGTGAAAACTTTTCAAAATACAATATCATGTAAATGATTCACACTAGAAAGGTACAACAAACACCACTCACATTCTAATTTGTCCTTCTTTTAGTTTGTTAATGTCAAATAAGAATTGTTCCATTTAAAAAAGTGTATGTTTCCACAAAAAACACACTTTCAACATGTTACTACAACCTGTTTATTGGTTAACAACAAGAGCCCCTGACTACCAATCCATTCTGTGAGAACTGCACACCAATAGCACTTTCTATTTCTGCAATATCTGTGATGCAAGTTTTAGGTGATTCACCCTGTATATTGTGGACAGTAATGGACCTATAACACTCGATTGTGGCAATCAATGATTTTTAATAAACCAAAAAATTCAAAATGTCTTCATTATCTTATATTAAGATTACGGTAAACAACTTACCTGTCTCTGAATCAGAAATTCGTTTGTATAGGTATGCATACAAGTCCAGAGTTACCTTTCCATCTCTCACACAATAGTCATAATACTGCTGCAGATACTGCCAGAGTCTCCCTGAATGAAGAACACAATCATGTAAAATGAACTACAATAAAACACTTCTCACTAAACTTAAAGCATAAAAAAGCAAAAGAGTTAATAAGCAGTGAAATTACACACTGGTTTTCCAGCCAAAATACAAAAATGTAGCCAGTATAGTTCGACATATGCATCTGTAATAATACATAGTAATATTTTAGATAACACAAAAAAATTCAAAATTAGGCTTTGCTGTATTTGTTGATTTTTTTTAAATGCTAGTCAGCGAGTTTACATTTTTCAATAGATAGTACTCTGGCGTTTTTCTTGTTTTTTTTTTTTTTTTTTTAAAAAAAAAAGTCCAATCATATACAATCTGACACATTTTATCAAAGGGGGAAAAACAGAAGATGAATGAAGAGACATCTTTATTTTTGAGAAATGTAGTTATGGAAAATCACACTAACTTACACCTGATTGAAAGATCAATAATCAAACTTCATACAGAGTGTTTTTCTGTCTATTTTTGCTTTCTTTTTTCATTCCTTTCTTGGTAAACATTGTTTTTTTTTCAAATTTAAAAAAATAATAGAAATATTTAGTTTGTATTAAATTTATAAATATTAATTACAAGATGTCAGAGAAGTTCAAATCACACCAAACTAAATGAGAAAATAATCATCAGACCAGAATATTACATATTCTCATTACAGTGATGCAAATAAGAGTGTTTCCCTTCTGCTCTGGATATACGATAAAAAACCTTGATTTGACTGACTCAAGAAGTGTTCAGAAGGCACTACCATCGGAATCACAATTTTTGGTGTTTTGTGTAAACAGAAAATATACATCCAAATAATGTAATAATACTACCTGAAGTTGAATTTTTAAGTGTTCCCATTTTTAATGTTGGTCTGTTCCCTGATGATAGGTACTTGTGAAATTTGTCCATGCACCATCACATTACCAAATAATGCCAGCACATTACATCCAAAATTGCCTTAAACATTTCACTTACAAGATAATTTTCATCTTCCTGCTTTAATGAGACAACCGCAAAATTACCTGCAAGAGAGTGGATAGGCAGAGGCACAGAGTATAGACTGATTATGCAATGACAGCCATTCCAGAATAAGCCTTGCAGCAGAAACCCAACTGACTGCTACCCTGCACAAGCTAAGATGCCTGTTCAAAATGTAAACCAAAGAATTATAGTTTTAATCAATTTACAGATGTTAAATCCTTTTTTTTTTTTTTTCAAAAGTATTAAACTCTATAATCAATCACTTATCCCAACTGTGTTTCCTATCCTCTATGCAGCCCTGAAAGGCTTCTTTAGGAATAGGCCCATACAGATTATCCATAATGTCATTAAGTGTGTCACAAAGCAATGACTTTAATTTTGAAAACAAAATTCACATGTTGAGCAATCTGAAGAGTAGGGTGGCTGGGGTAGAGCAGCCATACGATGTTTGGTGCAAAACTAATGCTTTGTCATACCTGAGTGATCAGATTCATTGGGTTGCAGACTTTCTTATGCAACCATTTCAGAACCCCTCACAGCACTGACCATTCAGTGTTTGGCTTTTAGGCAAAAATTTAAGCTGTAAAATTCCACTGATTGTGATCAGTACTTTGACATTGGATTAAGACTGGAAAGCAATATTTTTTTGGAAGTGGGATGGATGAGGGGATTAGTGGGAGGAGAGAACCTTTAGCAACCCACTGTGATGATCGGACTTCATCTACAGGACTTTGCCAATGTTTCGTCACTGTTTGTTAGTTCAAGGAGTGTCTTGTAAAATATACACTCAGTGTTCCAGCTGCTTCTCAGTCTTGGCAAAAATAAGAAAAAGTTTGCAGTAAAATGGCAAGTTCTTGAATATTGAATATTTAGATGATGGGCGACATGTACAAGATACCTGATTTTATGAATGTGAGTGCAACCAGTGGAGGTTAAAGATTTTTCTGATTGAGGATCATCTTCATCTGATCAACAATCGTTTTGGAATTGGGAAATCATTTGTAAGCTTCCTTCAAATCTTTACATGTTTCTGTATCTTTTTTCCTAAATTTCTCATTGCATAGTTACTCAGATAAATCAGAGACGCAGCAAAAATTGTCACAATCAATGTAACACAATCTACTTCAATAATAGTAGCTTGGAAGCTAAACATAAAATCAATGGAACACTGTGATGGACACATTGCTACAGTCCTGCCAACAGCACATCATTCGAATGTTTCATAACTGCATAAGGGAGGAAAAACTTTTCTTTTGTTTTCCCCTTCCTTTTGTTTTGCATCCCCCACCCAACCACTCACCCAAATTACTGGGATCCAAAAATCTCCAAAATAAAATTACTAAAAACACAGTTTTCTTTTCCTTGACTATCTTTGTCAACTCACTGGCTAACCAATATGTAAACAGTTTTCTTTTAGGCACTGCTACATTGGCTTCTTCAGACGCTCAAATTTCATATGCTGCTGCACAATCTTCAATTTTCCTTTCCATCCATCTGCAACAACTACATTAACCCACATTTGGTAGAGAGTGCTCCTTATCTGTTACAACTTTTACACCTTGATCTTCCCTATGTTTTTCCTATTTTTTCACTCTTGATGAAAGTCAAGTCCAAAACAAAAAGCTACCACTCACTTTTTAACACCAAGGAGAATAAAGGTGTGTAAAAAGTAGTTTATGACTCCTTGATTAGGATTTTGTGCTCTTCACTGATGCATGGCACAGATATAGCAGAATAATAACTGTACTTTTAAATTTCCTGTAAAGTATACTTAAATTCCCAGTGATGAATATGAATTCTAAAACAAGAAGCAGACAGTCACCAATTGGTTTCAGTGCGACTCATCATACTGTTTAAAGACAAATGATCATCAGTTATATTCAACCACGTAAAAATATCTTCACAGCAGACAGTGAATAATTATGGGGAGAAGACATTTAAAATTACCGATTGTAATGAACTTTTCATAAGTACCATCTAATAAGTAGTAAATTTTTGAGGTTCTTTTATATGTGCTGCTACATAATTCCAAAAAAATAAATAAAAGGCAAGCATTATAAAATACCATTTTCAAAGCAATTCTAATTTCACAAAATAAATTGTCTGTTTATACAAAACAAAGACAGGAAAATGTAATTACCAACTGTAACACGATTCTCCATCAAAAAAGTGTACATCTGGAAAACATCGTCTCGTAAAGTTTCATTTCCAAATGTGAAGTATGCAAGATGACGACCAGCTTCAGTAGCTGCCATGAGCTGCAGCAGTGACTTTAGCTTAGCATTGCCACGGTATACTCCACATCCCCAGTTTCCTGTTGCCACAGGTGTACGCTGATCTTCTGGAATTTCGGGACTGAAGAATCCAACGTAAGCCTATGAAAATTATTATTTTAGATTTCATCTAGAAAGATATGTAAATTAATTATTATGGAAAGTTTGCCATTAGGATTTAAAGGGCACAATTTTTCAGTGTTAATATGAAATACTGCGAGATTTTGAAACAGTAGGAAATAATCGCTTTTGTAGCAACATCCAAAAACGTTATAAGAATATTTGTAAAAGACACAAATTTGTCCTCTAGATTTTGCAGTATCCAAATGAAAGATCGGCAGTATCCGAAATGTCATAGTGCTTGACTAGCAATAAATATTTTTGTGGCTTAAAGTAACATTTGTTGTTAGTTTCTTTTTTCTGTATGTAATACTTTGTAAGTTACTTCAAGGATAATGACTGAAGTTCCCCTACACATTTTTGCAAAGCATAAATAACATTACCATGCGTATAATTTTTTTTGTCGGTCTGGAGTAACAGTAATACAGGTTCAAAACATTTCAAAGAAAATAAATTCCACAAAACATGAGCCACGTAATAAAGAAACAGGAAACCAGTTAAGATTTGAACATTGCACACATTAAGCCTGTTTCACAATTTCAAGATTTTTTTTTTTTTTTTTTAAATATTTCATAGTCCTTCCAAAACTGTAAACCTGATAATTTAGTGCTAAGAACACAATGGCTAATTTGATCTAATGTAAAAGTATTAAAGTATGAGACAGGACTGCTAACTAGTAATTATCTACAGGAGGCAAAATATTTAATACTGCTGATATACATGTATAAAGGCACATGGGACTATCCTAGCTTTCCAAACTATTGTGAGAGGAGCCCCACCCTGTTGTGAGGACGAGAAGAGAGACATATTAAATGGGTGCTGTCACAGATGATAGGAGGTCAAAGATCATACATTGATAAGTATTGTGTCAGCTTTGGGCAAGAGATAATGAGAAGTAAAGATGGATTAAAAGGTAGAAAAAGATATGGAAAAAAAATTTTGAGAGAGAGAGGAAGGAAGGAGGAAAAGATGAAAAAGTAAATGAGATACCCTCCTAGACTTCCTATCACAAAACAAAAGTGGAAACCAGAAACATAACTTTTGCCTAGCTGTCCTCAATCTGAAGATTGGTTTTACCACTATAATGCTTCAGCAGATGTTGGAGGTGGTAAGCCTTTGTCTTCCTCTGATCTTTGAACTGATTTACCCACTCATTTACAAGGGAACCTACAGTTAATTGTGGACTCCAAACTATGGCACAATTCAGCATTTCTTACATTAATAAACATTGCCAGATGTGAGAGAAGTGAAAGACAAAAATCCTGGGACTGACAGGGTATTGATTGAAACCTCCACCTTTGATCCATAGTTTATTACCTAAATACTGACCCACTGAAATATGCACTATCTGAAGTTTAATACTTCTTCCTGTTCTTTTTCCTCGCCATTATCCCATATTTTTAGGGGGATGCCATGTTAAATACTGAATTTGGTAATGTTGGTAGTAGAGAGTGGCCAGTTGCCGCCCCCCCCCCCCCCCCAATCCAAGTGGCTATTTGTGTACCCCAATCTTTTGGATCTAGTGTTATTTCAAGAGAAAGTGTGCAAACATTTTCTAAATGTTTGCACACCTTGTGAGAAGGTGGGACACTGGAATCAGCCCAGTATTTACCTAGTCAGATACGGGAAACTGCCTAAAACCAATATCCAGGTTGACCGGCACAATGGCCCTCATCGTTAATCCACCAGGTGGTTTCAACCTGGGCCCTGTATACTTCCCTGGATCCCACAAGGGGTTTGCTAATGCATGCACATATCCAGGTAGATCTGTCTGGAGTCTAATTAATGAACAGAAAAGTGGGTTAATTGCAAATTGGGTTAATTGGTACATATGCCAAAGGTGGTTGTTGTTGTTGTGGTATTCAGGACAGAGACTGGTTTGATGCAGCTCTCCCTGCTACTCTATCCTGTGAAAGACTCTTCATCTCTGAGTAACTACTGCAACCTACATCCTTCTGAACCTATTAAGGGTATTCGTGCCTTGATGTTCCTCTATGATTTTTACCCTCTGCACTTCCCTCCAATACTAAATTGATGATCGTGCCACAAATTACTCTTCTACACAATTCCATTCAGTAACTCCTCATTAGTTACGTGATCTACTCATCTAATCTTCAGCATTCTTCTGTAGCGCCACATTTTGAAAGTTTCTATTCTTTTCTTGTCTAAACTATTTATCGTCCATATATCACTTCCATACATGGTTACATTCCATACAAGTACTTTCAGAAAAGACTTCCTGACACTTAAATATATACTCGATATTAACAAATTTCTCTTCTTCAGAAACACTTTCCTTGTCATTGCCAGGCTACATTTTATATCTTCCCTACTTCAACCATCATCAGTTATTTAGCTCCCCAAATAGCAAAACTCATCTACCACTTGAAGTGTCTCATTTCCTAATCTAAGTCCCTCAGCATGTTGATTCGACTACATTCCATTATCCTCATTTTGATTTTGTTGATGTTCATCTTATATCCTCCTTTCAAGACACTGTCCATTCCGTTCAACTGCTATCCCAGGTCCTTTCCTGTCGCTGACAGAATTACAATGTCAACAGCGAACCTCAAAGTTTTTATTTATTCTACATGGATTTTAATTCCTACTCTGAATTTTTCTCTTGTTTCCTTTACTACTTGCTCAATATACAGATTGAATAACATTGGAGATAGGCTACAACCCTGTCTCACTCCCTTCTCAACAACTGCTTCCCTTTCATGCCCCTCGAATCTTATGACTGCTGACTGGTTTCTGTACAAATTGTACACAGCCTTTTGCTCCCTGTATTTTACCCCTGCCAGTTTCAGAATTTAAAAGAGAGAATTCCAGTCAACATTGTCAAAAGATTTCTCTAAGTCTATAAACGCTAGAAGTGTAGGTTTGCCTTTCCTTAATCTATCTTCTAAGATAAGCTGCAGGGTCAGTATTGCCTCACGTGTCCCAACATTTTTACGGATTCCAAACTGATCTTCCCAGAGGTTGGTTTCTATCAGTTTTTCCATTTGCCTGTAAAGAATTTGTCTTAGTATTTTGCAGCCGTGCCTTATTACACTGATAGTTAGGTAATTTTCACACCTGTCAACACTTGCTTTCTTTGGGATTGGAATTATTATATTCTTCTTGAATTCTGAAGGTATTTCACTTGTCTCATACATCTTGCTCGCCAGATTGTAGAGTTTTGTCAGGTCTGGCTCTCCCAAGGCTATCAGTAGTTCTAATAGAATGTTGTCTACTCCAGGGGCCTTGTTTCAACTTAGGTCTTTCAGTGCTCTTCACGCAGTATCATATCTCCCATTTCATCTTCATCTATGTCCTCTTTCATTTCCATAATATTGTCCTGAAGTACATCGTCCTCTATATACTCCTTCCACCTTTCTGCCTTCCCTTCTTTGCTTAGGACTGGTTTTCCATCTGAGCTCTTGATATTCATACAAGTGGTTCTCTTTTCTGCAAAGGTCTCTTTAATTTTCCTGTAGGCAGTATCTATCTTACCCCTAGTGAGATAAACCTCTACATCCTTACATCTGTCCTGTAGCCATCCCTGCTTAGTCATTTTGCACTTCCTGTCAATCTCAGTTTTTAGACTTTAGTATTCCTTTTTGCCTGCTTTATTTACCGCATTTTTATATTTTCTCCTTTCATCAATTAAATTCAGTATCTCTTCTGTTATCCCAGGATTTCTACTAGCCCTCGTCTTTTTACCTACTTGATCCTCTGCTGCCTTCACTATTTCATCTCTCAAAGTTACCCATTCTTCTCATATCGTATTTCTTTCCCCCTTTCTTGTCAATTGTTTCCTAATCCTACCTCTGAAACTCTCTACAACCTCTGGTTTAGTCAGTTTATCCAGGTCCCATCTCCTTAAATTCCCACCTTTTTGCAGTTTCTTCAGTTTTAATCTACAGTTCATAACCAATAGATTGTGGTCACAGTCCACATCTGAACCTGGAAACGTTTTACAATTTAAAGCCTGGTTCTGAAATCTCTGCCTTACCATAATACAATCTATCTGAAACCTTCCAGTGTCTCCAGGCCTCTTCCACGTATACAATCTTCTTTCTACATATGCCACACAAAATAATTCTGTCTAAATAGCAAAGTTTTGCATTGTAGCTGTAACGAGTGTTGTATCTAATAAAACTGTATCACCATAGAAACAGTAACATAGCATTTGTAGTTTTCATATGTGTTAAAGCTTGTGCTATTCTATTCAGTCCAGTGTAAACTAAGTGTTATCTATGATTAAGTTATGCTCTATGCAAAATTCTACCAGGCAGTTTCCTCTTTCATTCCTTACCCCCACTCCAAATTCACCTACTACTTTTCCTATCGAATTCCAGTCCCCCATGACTATTAAATTTTCGTCTCCCTTCACTATGTGAATAATTTCTTTTATCTCACCATAAATTTCTTCTATCTCTTCATCATCTGTTGAGCAAGTTGGCATATAAACTTGTACTACTGTAGTAGGTGTGGGCTTCGTGTCTATGGCAATGGTATACAATACTTATTAGTAGATCTCCTGCCAAGGATTATAACTTTGACCCAAGTTGAAGTGTATAGTAATCAGGATAACATAGAGAACACCTTTATTGTTGGAAAGCTATTTCGTATCATAGTATTTACCTTCTGAGGATACACAGGGATAACATTTGCCTAGCTACAACAGAAGGTGCCAGTACTGCAGGAATCCTAAAAGTCAACATGGTGAAATCAGAATCCTTAGAATTCTCCAATTTAAGGTAGAGATGACTCTAAAAAAATCGTCAACGAATAAATTCTTGGACAGAATGCTGTAATTGGCTGGCAGAAAAAACTGAATTCATGTACGTCCCTAGATACTGTGATGTTTCCACTACAGTATCATCAAAAAACTATATCTTCAGGATGATGCAGTACATCTTCAAGCACACAAGTATCCACATCATAGCTTGTATTAATGAAAGTTTATCTATACAGGGTTTCTATACTAAAATTCGTCACAAGTATTTTCTCTGGTGCTTTGGCATACATTCACAATTTTGTCTTTGCAATGTGTAAACAGTGTCAGCCACAAATATTGCTTATCACTCGTTTCATGCGACACCCATCGTCAACAGGGAGTGTCGGTTTGTTTTGCTTTATGTTACAAACAAAATTATTTTTAAAGTGGAATTTTACATGCTCATTCACTAAAGTTGTCCCTAAATAGTCTAATGCAATATTGGTTTTATCAACATATATTAACAGGGACAGTAACACAAGAAGAATAACCAATATTCAAGCAGAGACCTAGCAGTCAGCACGAGCCAGGGCAGCATGTGAGTGGCTGCCTGTGTGCTGGTTATTCTTCATGTTTTACTGTCCCTCTTATACATATCAATTAAATGAATATTGCACAAGGCTAATATGGGACTACTCTATTGAAAGGGCATGTAAAATTCCACTTCCTGAAAAAATGCACCTGACAGCTGTTGGGAGACACATCTGGTTTTATACTGAAATCAGTTACAATGTTTATGACTTAGTAATTATATACAAGAATTATAAATAATAATTCTGAGACAGTGACAAGTTGCAGTACATACACATAACCTACATTATGATCAATTCACTTAAACCAGTACTATCAACATCACAGATGATTAGGTTGTATTAAACCTTTGATTGGTGTCTGTGCCTCGGGTGCTACAGTGTCATGCCTTGCATTATACATGGAATCCCAAAAAAATCCAACTCTTACGACTTTGGACTTGAAGTACTTATTTGGAATGTTTGCACTATTTAGTGCAGTCTACTACAACAACACTGACTCACACCAATGCACCAAGATCCAGAACTGAAGGGAAACTCGGGCTGTACTTTGAAATGTGAACTGTTGGATTTACAAAAATATGCACAATGTAGTGAAACTCCACCAAACTGCTAACTCTGAACTTACAAGAAAGTCACATACAGTATACTGAATCAGCATCTGTTGGGTTCACTACAAACATGAAGTTTAACTTAAGTTTGTTGAAAGTGCTGACATCAAATTGGCTATAAAGCCATCCAGTGCTGACTGAAATACCACATGTTGAGTTTAGGGCAAATGATAATGCGTGTTGAAAGACTGCCAGTAGTACTGGAATTCAATAAAGAATAGTGAAATCCATGTAGTTAACAAAATCATTGTTCTTCACACAGTTAGTTTAAAACATTTAAAACTAATATACTTGTAAAACCACATTTACACACAAGTGAATGGAAAAAGTCACAGAACAAATCATTGGTGTTCACTAATACTCACCTGCACTTATTAAGAAGTGTTTACACTGGACTGAATAGAATAGCACAAGCTCTAACGCATATGAAAACTACAAATGCTATGTTACTGTTTCTATGGTGATACAGTTTTATTAGATACAACACTCGTTACAGCTACAATGCAAAACTTTGCTATTTAGACAGAATTATTTTGTGTGGCATATGTATTGCTGATGAGAAGCAAACAAGGTGGCACGGGAAAAGAAAAATACAAATTCTGATCTTTCATGCAATATAGATAATAGTGTATTTATCACTGAATTGCAGCTCAGGCATTCCTTTACCTTGTTTGAAAACTTTACATGTATGTCAGAAGACAATTTCTACTGGCTACTCACTTCACCTGAGGGAAAAATCCCAAAACAGAACACAAACTACCGAGTAGCTATTTCATCTGACTAAACGCCAACAACTGGGGGCAGTTAGTACATGTTTCGCATATCATCCAATCCTGAGCTTGTTCCTCTCTACTCTATTTCTGTCAGAAGGAAGGAAGTAATGAAATTACATTCTTCCTCAGCTGGAATTTTGAGTACTTCTGCAGCTTCCTACCAAGCATAATCACTATTATACATTTTGTGGTGTAGATCTCATGAATACTGACTTCTCCATCTGTCACACAACTCATATTTAACAACAAGGCAATTCTTTTTTAGAAAGAAAGAAAAGAAAAGAAGAGTTTTGAAAACAAATACTTTCTGCACTATTCACTCTCTGTACTGTTAACAATGAGTGTGCACCAAAGTGGAAAAGCACATGAACTTCCTTTGATGATTTGCTGATAAGCTTGACAACCAGTAGCCCAAGCATGTACACACATGAATTCTTTTCAGTTGCACTCACCTGCTGGTTGTGTGGCAGCAAATTCTTGTCCACTGTTGCCCATTCACTTTTGTTCATGCCAATGAAATGCAGACTTAAATGAACATACACGTACAGTAACATTTATTTACAAAACTGTTGCTTTTTTTCCCTTAAGGAAATACAAAATTAGCATTGCTTTGAGTTATGCACCATGCAAACTATCTTCTTCCTGATACTACCACATAAAGGTTACACAGCAAAGACATAGTAACTGATGGCCACTCTTGAGCCCTAATTGGAACTGGCTGTCGAGGGGCTGAGTGGCCATCTAAGTACCTATCAGTGGAGGAATACAAGTGTGGTGTCTCATGGAAATGTGACTGTTTGGACACAAACAGGTGCCAGGGACTGCAGCACTGATTACTGCAACCTGCACTTCACATATCAGCATGCCTTTCACACCCAGACATTGTAGCAGCTGCAAGAGGTTTGGCAGTAAAAAGCCCGAAAAGTCTTCTGTTGACGAACAACTGTCCTACATAAAGCAGGGGCCGTACCTGGCCCACGAAGTACATCTGTGAGGATGGTGGCTGAAGATGAAGGGGCCCAGCTCTGTGAATAGTACACTCCCCCCCCCCCCCCCCTTTTCCATCCCAGAGAAGCGCACCCAAGGGAGGAGGCACTGAGCAGCCACCAAAGTAGACTAGAACAAAATAACAGGACAATCAGTTAATGAACACAAAGAAACTGAGCTCAGTGGAAGAAGCATGCTATGTTCATGTGGCAGAACGGTAACTGGCTGCTGTAGGTGGTAATGGGAAAGGCTGGGGAGAGGTAAGGCTGGTGGCGGTGTTTCCAAGAAGTCACAACACATGGTCTGGAAGAACACACAAAAAGATTGGTGGTGCCAGCAGAGATGGCTGAGCTGCCCTCAGAGGAGGCAGTAGCAGTGGAGGCTGGGAATGCCTTTGAGAGGATCAGCCACAAGGAGGCCGGTGCTGGCTGTGGAAGCATTATCATGGGTGGGTGTGGTGGTGGCACCAGAGACAGTTTGCTTCAGCTGCCAGGATGGCTCCGGAGATGCCACTGGCAGTGACGACCTGGAAAAGTGTCGCAAGGGCTAGCCACAGTAAGACTGGCAATGACTAGAGGGCCAGCTACAAGTGGGGCCAGTGAGAGAACGGGCATCAGCGTAGACAGGCCAGTGAGAACAGAAGGACTGGCAGAAACAGGGCCAACGATAAGAGAATTGGTGTCCAATGTTGTCACGTGCAAAGGCTGGGCCCATATAAGAGGGACTTGTGTTAGAGAACTTCCTGAACAACAATTGAATGTTGCATGGCACGACAACATTGCAAACGAATATGACAGGAGGTGGTCCAGCTTGCCAAACACAAACTCCCAAACAATCCATCTGACTGCCGTTCCTGATCACGGCCACTTGAATGCTGTAGGAAAGAATTCAGAGCCTCAGTGAGCACAGACATGCTATGTAGGAGGCCTGGAATTGCCTGACCCCATAATGGAAGGACTTGAGACAACAATGGATCTGGTGAGTGATCAGACAAGGTATACAGATAGGTGAGAAATACACCAAGGAACTACTGAAAACCACACAGACCAACAATGTCAATGAAGAGAATGTATACTGGAACAACACATGAACGGACCGCCTAAACTAAGGTGAGAAGAGAAAATTGCCAAGGGCTTGCATCTACTGAAATAACAGGAATACTAATTGCAAACAACTGCCTAGTGAAATCCAGACAACCACACCAGCCAAAGAGTTACAAAAACCAAAAATGCCATCCTCAGGCAGAGGCCAGCCAAGCTGCACCTTGTGGGTGAAATGTGACATAGCACTGCAGTGTCAGGCTCAGTGAGAAGGAGTGCAGCAGCTAGATGACTGACAAGACCATGAGCTGGCAATGAAGCCAGTGAACCTTGAGCAGGTGCTGGAAAGGACAAATCTGGAGCAGGCACTGTTGTGAGAATCCATACAAACTAGAAGTGTTACACATGACAGAATCAGCCCAGATGTCACTGTAGAGAAGAGGCCTGTATCATGAAACCATTATCTTCATTGCCACTGTTATATCCTTAACTGAGTGGTGTGATTAGTAGTGACTGAGTTCACACATTGCTATAGCAACTCTTTGTTTATTAACCTTGAACTGAACTTAGTATATATTCAGAGGACAGAAGTCTATAGTTGAGTACAACTGAATCGTCCATCTTGATGAAGTGTAACGGATGCCCACAATGATGAAGTCCACGATAGTCAGTAGTTGTGATGGGCCGTGAGGTTCCCTAGATTATCAGCGGCACTGTACAAAGAGACTGAGTTCATGGGCTGCCGAGATGCATGTCCAAACACAAGGGCAGCTGACAATCCAGTCAAATACAGGAGATTGCAATGTCTGATGGGTAGCAGTCAAGGCAATGGTCAGCCTGATGCCCACATATTGGCACGGCTTGTGCACCCAGATGCTGTGGCAGCTACGGGTGCCTTGGTGGCTAACAGCCCAGTGAATCTTCTGTTGACAAACAATCTCCCAAAGTAAAGCAGGACCTATACATGGCCTGTGAAGCACATCCGTGAATGTGTTGGCCAAATATCCAGGAGCGCTGTCCTGCATATACTACAGAAGTCAATTCTACATGGCTAGAAACTAGTGTCTACTAATAAATGTAAAGAAGATTCAAAATGTCAACGTGCAGTGTCTGTATGGATTTCAGATTGAGGGCTGTTGATGTTGACTTTCATAGCTTCTTTGACAAACGAGAAAGATAATTTGGGGTTGACACCTTCCCTGAAGCAAAAAAAAAAAAAAAAAACTATGCCAAGATTGACTTTAATTTTTTTCAAAAAAAAACCCTCAAGATATAAAAATCGGTACAGTTGGAAAGTGTCTCTGTCATAAAGCATCAAACTAAAAATCTGAAGGCCTCAGGTTCAATTGCTGGTCAGCCCTATGATTCCAATCTGTCATTTATCACTTCTTTCACCTCTGGCAATGTTCCTTGATATGAAAAGTGACAAGTTGCACCATGGTTCAGAACCCACATTAAACTGCAGTTGGCCCTGTAATGGCTGGGTGAGTCAGTTGAAAGGTCGGAGGCAGGCAACAGCAGCCACTTCCAACAGGACCATGCCTAATAAACCAACGCAGTTGTCAAAACAATCTTTAGATTGATGTCTGCTTCACCTATTTCATAGCTGGAAAAGGATTTGAACCTACTTGGGGTTGTATCAGATACATACATGTCTCTACAGTAAAAACAATCACAGAATTTTAAGAGTTCCAAGTGAACATAAGAATCATCGAACATACATGGGTTAAATCTGAGCTATACAATTTACCTTGTTTAATTCTCTTGTAATGTTACTTGGAGTATACTGCATGTTTGGATTTCGAAATGCCAGTGCATCTATTGCGGTAATGGAGCAAAGTCGCCGCCCACTTGAATCTCGTGGTGTAGTATCACAATGATCACCAGACCATTCAAAATTATCACCATAGCCTTTATAATTGCTAAATCGTTCACAGCCTAAGAACAGATATTTTTAAAGAATAGTGATTTCAACTAATGCTACTTTTTACAATCACAAATTTACAATAAAATATAAAATCAGTAACTGTAAGTTTCTTGAACTACAAACTATTAAAAGTAAATAGGAACACAAATAATATGCAGTGAATCAGCAAACGGAAAGAGAAATCATCTATAATGGAAGAAGTGGTACTAATACATTTTCTTCTTGGCAACAACTGTACTTAAGAACAGTAATTATCAACTATTCATTTATTCATACAAATGCACATAAAGAAGGGAATAATGAGTACACTGAAACTGTGTGTTAAACTGGAACTCAGGTTCTTGTATTTAATGGAAATTGCTCTTACTAACTGGTTTAATCAGACACAACAAACAGCTCGCTTCAAGTCTTAAATCCGCCAGTACTTCTCCTCTACTTTCCAAACACTAAATAAGTACTCCTGCATATCTTGCAGTACAAGCACCCCTTAGAAATAGGGTGAAGTGGAGCGTGTGATAGCTACAGCTTAAGGATTTCTTCTAGAATGAATCTTTACTTTACAGCAGATTATATGCTGTTATGAAGCTTCCTGACAGAGCTTGAATATACGTGCCTAACATGCACATGAGCCTGGAGAAAGGAAATGGCAGGTTGAACTTTTAAACTAAGCTGCGGATAGCTCAGGTGATAAAGGGTACATCTTTGGGTCATGATCACATTTACAGTCTCAATGTCAGTTTCATTTTTATACAATGCTATTGCAAAGTAAAGTTTCTCTGTAAATGAGGTGTTGCTCACAAAAACGCACAACATGTTTCAAATTCATGTGTTTGCAGAAATGAAATTTCTGTCATAATTCACAGATAATGAAAGCCAAAATGAGTACATCAATGTTGAATGGCTTATGACTGTTCTAATTTTCATACTTTTATTACCAACACATTTTAAAAATTTAGTTAATTGTTTAAAATCCCTAGAATTTAAAATATCAAAATTAGTACATAAGTCAAAAGATGATAAATAGTTAACTACTTAAATATACTCACAGATCATAAAATCAAATCAAATGGGGCAGTTATCAATATGAATGAATCATTATTATGAGAAGGAAAGTTGTTACCATATTGCATAGATGCTGAGTAGCAACTTCCCTTCTCATAATATTGTTACATTCCATCCTGGATTTTCCATTGTTTGATTTTTGAGTAAACCAATAGCTTCTTATAGTCCTCTAAGTTGTTTCTTCACTTTTTTAAGAGAGGGTACAATAATTAAGAAAGGGTAAGATGATCAGATTATGGAGGAAAGGGAGGCCACTCCAAATCCGGATATGGTGAGAGTCATGATGCTTGGTAGGCACCGGATATACCAATGCGCTTTTGCACTTTAACTTTCAAATTTGTTTTCATTGTTAGTGATTACTCACTTCCTGCATCTCATGGCTCCAACACCTAGGTTTTGGAGCAACTTTTTCTTTCCCTGATCAACAGTTAATTATATTTGCATTTTACATTTAGAGAGGACTTGGCTACTCCCTTCATGAAAAGCAATTGCTATTCTTATAGTTGGTATTAGATCCCAAACCATTTTAAGAGGATCTGGTCTGTGACCTTATAAGTACTTTAATATATTGCAGCTATCTATAACTAAGTTTGCCTACTAGTACTGCTGCGGTCTTTAGCTGAAAACACTCGTAAGAGGATGGTGCCACATGATATGCTTGCCGCAGCTGCTGCACCTTATGTGGGCACAAGCCGCAGCTGTTGTCTGGAGCCTGGGTACCTCTGATGTGTTCTCCCTATTGATGCTCAGGCTAGGTGGGAAATCCAAATAGTCCGCAGTTCATGGTCGTGCGGTAGCGTTCTTGCTTCCCGCGCCCGGGTTCGATTCCAGGCGGGGTCAGGGATTTTCTCTAACTCGTGATGACTGGGTGTTGTGTGATGTCCTTAGGTTAGTTAGGTTTAAGTAGTTCTAAGTTCTAGGGGACTGATGACCATAGACGTTAAGTCCCATAGTGCTCAGAGCCATTTGAACCATGAAATCCAAATAACAGTTGGGTATTAAAGTATTGTACATTACAAAATGAGTATGGGCACAGTTGACTGTTGTGACATGCTACTGAACTCCATAGGATCATAGCGTAAGACTGTGCAATGGGATTTTTTTTTTTTTTTTTTTTTTTTTTTCACATTCTGGACTTGTGCATTTTAAATGCTCATGCTCTCCACAGAATGGTTAAAGGGTGAAAAATGGCAGTTGGTGAGTTTTCCCTGTCTCTTGTCAGGGAAACCTTAGAAAAATATGCAACAGAACAGACAAAATTTGGCAGAGAAGGCACTATGATGATGAGAATCCTCTAGGATTTACAGGGAGGCATTTTACAGGTGTTACTGTGAGTGACATTCATATAAATAATTCTGGAAATACAATCTGGGGAGTGGTTTTCAAGAATTTCCAAATTTGTTGGAGTCACAATAAGTTCACGACTAACACAGAACAAAATGACAACTTAAAACGAAACACTCAAAACATTAACCCTAAAGTCAGTAATGTATGTGAGAGCATATTTCTGTGCAAAATTCAATAATAATCATAATCATCATCACTTATGAAACTATCAAAGATATTCATGTATGTAAATGACTTTTGATAAAATATTGGAAACACAGCTATCTATATTGAAATTAACATGAAATAATCAGTCTTGATCACCTTTTTTTTAATATTCTATTTTACTGGTAACCGGTTTCAATCTTCATGATCATCATCAGACTGTTTAAATCTCCTTACATGGCATGCAGAGAAGCCAAGCAGAACATAAACATATGTCACGAGGGACAGTCATTGAATATGTGTATATGTAGATGGAGAGAGTTTTCATGACAGCTTTTCTTCTGAAACAAGTTGTTCTTCCACTTCATTTCACGAACACCTTGTACTCCAAATTCTGCAGCTTGTGAACAATGGACTAAATGAATGGGGGTGTGCTTATGGCACCAAATTTGGATTTGGATAAAGCATTCAAATTCCTTTCCAGGCATTCTTATTCAAAGTTCTGAGGTTTTCCTGGAGTATGTGTTGGGACAGTATGCTTTGTACAATCCCAGTTGTCAGTTGGACTGTACACCCTCAAGAAATTAATCATTTTTATTATCTTTCTATCTCATTAAGATTTTACATTCAGTACCTGGTTGTCTCAGCCACAACACATGTTGCTACTTGTATATGCATGCTGAATCGATAGATCAAAAGTCCAAGGGCAGCACCGAGCCCATACCAAGATGCTGCATTGTCCAGCATTCTTTGAATAAACAATAAGGAAATGTGGAAGAACGGCCATGTGACTGTATGCTGTGTCTGGCTGCAGAGGGATGCTTCTCTCTCTCTCTCTCTCTCTCTCTCTCTCTCACTCCCCCCCCCCCCCCCCCCAACCCTGCCCTCTCTTGTGTCTGAGGTGTCTTACAGGGCAGACAGCTCTATGCTTTACTCTACTATTTAAATTTAATCCTATCACTACTTCTTTCAAATTATCTAAATGTCTGCCCACCCAACCTTGTCACCCATGTGATTGGCACATGGAATAACTAATATCCTCCCTGGAGAGTCCCATATAGCCCAAATCTGACATAAATAAAAATATTTTCTGGGATTTTATGACTTTAATTCACCCTTAACAGTCCACTTCTACTCTGCCACTCTGCCAGTGTCTCATTCGAGTAGGCCTATACAGTTTTCAAGTGTCCATTCAGGTTAACAATTTGCATTCTGTCAACACTATTTCCATGCTATTTCAACAAGTGACCTACTCATGATATCATTAGACAATCATTCACATAATTATATGACAACTAGGTCATTTTTTGAAATATTGTACACAAAAATGGAGTCAACATCCTATCTGGACACCCAAAAACATTGGAAAAGATACATGCTGAAACAGACTTTTTGTGTTTATGTAACATTTAACAATAATAAAGTCTGAATATGAACCTTTCATCCTTGACATTTAAGTATTTTTTCTTAAATTTCCTTGTGCCTCGCTGTATGCCATAGAAACTAGTGCAAACTCAGTTTGCTAGAACACACAAGAAAACGGAAGAGGCAATTTGCAAGAAATAAGATGACCATACCACAACAAAATTCATCGGGATAATACTAAACAAAAATCAAAATACCATGTAAACAACCACAGAACAGCATTATATGACAAAAATGCACTTCATGTTGGGTTATTGCTTGCCATCGGCCTTCCTAGAAACCTCACAGTCCTTCCTTCTACAAAATTAAAAGGCCATCTTAAAAGAATTTTAACAGAATATCAAATTTATTTTCTAGATGAGAGTTTTGTCCTCATGAAAAATAAATAAAAGTACAAACAATGGAAACTCCAGGTAGGAATATCAACAACGTAGGTAAAGATAGATTGCTACTTATCATAAAGAAAAGATGGCAAGTTGCAGACAGGCGCAATTGAAAGATGCTTACACTAAGCTTTTGACCAAAGCCTTCATCAGTGAAAGAGAAACATGCACGCAATTCACACACACAAAAGCAAGCACACCTCATGCACACATGACCACCCATTTCAGCACCTCGGCCAGAATGCAACATCATGTGGAATGCAGCGAAGTTGAAACGATGGTAGTGTACGGGCGGGGAGAGAGACGAATGCTGTCTGGTGGAGTGTGCGGGGACTAGACTGCAAACATGTGCAGTGTCAGGAAGTTGCGGGGCAGGGGGATAGGGCAAAGGAGCAAAAAAGGATGCATTGGCAGAGGGCTGCAAATAAACAGAGTGGGAGATGAGAACGGGGAGGAGACAATAGGTCAGTGGGGGTGGAAACTGTTGGTCGGAGGGTGTGGGGACACTAGTTTACTGTAAGCTGAGGCTGGGATAATTACGGGAGTGGAGAATGTGTTGTAAGGGTAAAACCCATCTGCGCAGTTCAGAAAAGTTGTTGGTGGAGGGGAGGATCAAGATGGCTCGGGTAGTGAACAGCCAAGTGTGTGATGCTCAGCTGCATGTTGTGCCACAAGATGGTCTACTTTGCTCTTGGCTATAGTTTGGCAGTGGCTGTTCATCCTGATAGACAGCTGGTTGGTAGTCATGCCAATATAAAAAGCTGTATAATGATTGCAACAGAGCTGGCAAATGACAGAGCTGTTTCCACAGGTGGCCCGGCCCCTGATGGGGTAGGATAAACCTGTGGCATGACTGGCCTATGAAAGCAGCCTCCTTTACCAGCTCTGTTACAATCATTGCACAGCTTTTTATATTGGTATGACTACCAACCAGCTGTCTACCAGAATGGACGGCCATCGCCAAACTTTGGCCAATAGCACAGTATACCATCCTGTGGCACAACAAGCAGCCTGAACATGAACACACTTGATTTCAATAGCTGCTTCACTACCTGAGCCATCTGGATCCCTCCCACCACCACCAACTATTCTGAATTGTGCACATGTGAGTTACAATACATTCTCCACTCCCATAATTATCCTGGCCTCAACCTAAGTCAACACAGTGACCCCACATCCTTCACCCAACAGTTTCTAACCCATCTGCACAATCATCCCTCCCCATTCTCATCTCTCACCTGTTTATTTGGAGCCCTCTTTCCATGCTGTTCTCCTTTCGCTCTTTTCCCCACCACTGCCTCACAATCTCGTGACACTGTGGCTGTTGGCAATCTAGCCCTTCACACTCCACCAGAGAGCGTTCGCCTCTCTCCCACCCTTACTCTACCATCCCTTGAACTTCCCCGCCCCTCATCCGATCCGAGATGCTGGAGTTGGTGGTCTTGTGTGCTTTTGTGCGTGCGTGTGTGTGTGTGTGTGTGTGTGTGTGTGTGTGTGTGTGTGTGTGTGTGTGCGCGCACACGCGTGTGTCTGTGTGTCACTACTGAAGGCTGAAGCTTTGTGTGTCTTTTAATTGTGCCTGTCTGCGACTTGACATACCTTCTTTACAGTAAGTAGCAGTCTGTCTTTTCTTACATTATAAATAAAAGTAATTTGGGCTTGCAGAATTAGGTAATTCACAAGCAATTTAAAGATGATAAAAACTGTAATATTGTTTCTTATATATTAACAAATGTACTAGCGTTGTTTGTTTTCTTATGCCATCATGGTTGGTAAGCTTGATTTTTCCCAGGATTGTATAAAGAATTTCAACAATGTACAATGTACAGTTCTTTGTTGACAACTATCTGAATTGGTCAATGTGTCAACTGTGAATGAAAATTGAGAAACTTGAGTTTCATGCTGTTACCAAACTTTTTCATTAGATGTGTTGGATTGCCACACACATCAAAATAGAATTCAACGTAGTTCACATGGACTCTGCACCATTACTGAAGACCATTTACTTTTGAGTTAATGAATTTAAATGTGGTTTGTGAAGAACGGTCGTCTAACTGAGGTCACCACAAACAAAACCACTGACACAATCCATGACATGGTAATGCAAGATGGCTGAATAAAAATTCGTGAAATTGCGTACACTGTAGGCATCTCAACTGAGCAAGTGCATAATATCCTACACAGAGACTAGCCTACAGAAAAGTTACGTGGGAGACGAGTATTGCGAGTGCTCACAATCAACCAAAAGCAGATCCAGTACAACATTTCAACACAATGTTTGTCAATGTTTAATCACAATCCACAAGACATTCAGTGCCAACTGATGCTGTTGATGAGACATGGATCCACCCTTACACAACAGAGTCAAAATGGCAAACAAAACAATGGACAAAGGCTGGTGAAAATGCACTGAAGGAGATAAAAGATCATTTTGTCAGCTGGTAAGGTGATGGCCATTGTTTTTTAGGTTTCCCAGTCAGTAATCCTCATAGATTAACTGGAAAAAGGTGGAAACATACCTCGACCCTATTATGCTTCTTTGCTAAATCATTTGAAATTTGGGTTTGCTGAAAAATGACCAACATTGGCACACATACCACGATAATGCAGCATCCCATACATCAGTGATAACAATGGCAAAAGTGCATGAACTGGATTTTGAATCAGTTTCCCATCCACCCTATTCACCAGACTTACCCTCAAGTAACTTCTTCCTGTTCCATGACTTGAAACTTTAGCTTGCTGGGAAGAAATTTTCATCAAATGAGGAAGTGATAGTTCTGTCAATGAGTATTTTGCAGAGTTTGACAGCTTCTATTTTTCCAACGTGATGAAAAAGATGGAGGATCACTGAACCAAGTATATATCCTTCAAAGGAGACTAAGCTGAGAAGTAAGGAGAGTTGTTTATGAAACAAACATTTTCATTAGTATTTTTACCAGACTTATCAAATCAACCTCGTAAAATGCATCTGAATGTAGAATTTATTGTTAAACCCAAAACTCTATTTCATAAATTGTAAACTTTAATGTTCTTACCTCACATATTCAGACAAATAATCAGTACAACATCCTGAAACTCGGCCACACACCATCAGGTAGCTTGCGGAGTATGGATGTAGATGTAGAAACTGTATTATTGTAGGAACTGTACTGATTATTCAATGCTGAATAAATTGTATAACTATTATAACAAATATGTTTGCATTATTCAATAACAGGTGTAACTAACTTATAGACTATTACTTTCAATGCACTGAACTCATCATCAGAGTCAAAATATATTTCTCCCTTCTCATGCAATATAAAAAGGCAACCGCTGCACAACAGCTCATTAACCTTCTGACTGCTGTGGACGAGTTAACTTGTCACATGCTGTGCTCTGAATGAGTTTAATCATAGCCTGTGTGTTTTCCTTCAATGCTATTGAAGTGTTTAGATGACCAGTTCTGCTGACTTTCTCACTGCTGTAGACAAATTTAAGCATGCTGAGACTCAGGTATCTGCTTGTTCCAGATGGGTTAACTGGCAAAGTAAATTTCCACATCGTTCTTCCAGTAAGTGTTTAGAGTTCCAGCTGCATAATTCAAGTGTGCATCTACGTTCATTGCTGTGATCACTTCTTGCAGATTTTTACTTCACATTTGGTGTTTATACCACGATTAACTTTGTGTTCTTCTGTACTACAAGAAAAATGTCACACCATCATGACTCCACAGATAAAAAACCTGGAGATACTCAGTTGGTGCGAGAATGAGTGCGAAGCTGACTTGCAGTTGACTGCTGTGACGTGCTACTGAACGCTGTAGGATTGGCGCCCAAGACTGTGAAATGGTATAAAAAATGTTTTTTTCATGGTCTGCATTTGTATATTTTCACTGCTCATGGTCTCCGTAGATTGGTTACAGAGAGAAAAATGTCACTTGCAGTGTTTCACCTATATCTTGTTAGGGAAAGTGTAGAAAAATATTAAACAGAACAGAGAAAATCTGGAATAGGAATGTGATCTGATGAAAAGGATCGTCAACAGTCTAAAGGGAGGCATTTTCTTGATCTCATTGTGAGTGACATTAAAAAAAAAGTACACTGAAAGTGCTACAATATCTACTTGGTGTATTACAAACACATGAAATTCATTCTGTCAGTTAAACAAAAACTATACATATTCATCACTTTACAAGATGATGACATTCCAATGTGCCATAAATAATTGAATTCGGGTACCCTCATTTTTTGGCCATGAAAGTTGCCTAATGGTGTAAACAAGAATTGAAAATACACACTGAGTATAGTAAAAAGTAATCAAACAATTAAATTTGCTCTCTTTAGAGTGTTTCTCCAAATGAAGAGGCCTACTGCAAGAAACAGACTTGCTCTTTTGTACATTACGTAATTATGCAGCATACATAGCACCAGTAAAACAGAAGTGTACATATTCACCCGTTTAGTGTATGCTACAATTATTCCCATGTAATGCAGACAATTATATTTGGGTATTGTGATTTCTGTCTTGGAAGTTGCCTAGGGATGTAAAAAAGGATTGAAAATACATACAGCATGTAGTAAAACACTTCTCTCTGCATGAGGTAGTATGCTGGAAACAGACTGATCTGATTCATCATATCCAGGAATGTCAATTCTATGCATGAAGTAAACACACTGCATAAGTAGTATCAGTTAATAAAAATTTATGCAGATTCGTATTCTTATGATATGATCAAATTATTTTGATGTAAGGAAAGGGCTACTACCACCGAAGTTCGCCTGAGAACAATTAATTTTATTTATGCACTCCAAACGTATTTCGATATATCAAAAGTGGGTTCCAGCAAACACTTCATTTCCATTGCAAATTAATTACTGTGCTAGCATGCACCAAGACACAGGTAAACTGGAGAAATTGGATCTACAGATTGTACCGTTTATCTCACAATCTACCTTCAAATTATTCAGTACAACACTAGGAGGCCAGTGCAAGCAATTCAACAGAAAGGAAGCGTTGCCTTGGGAAGGGTTCAGGCTCAGGTAGTCAGCTCAAGTGATAACAACACAGAGCTCCACGGCCTATGACACACACATCTGTTACAGTGAAAGGGTCAAAAATTATCACTTACCAATTATGTGCACTGCTTCCAGTGGCTCCATGGATTCGGTAAATAATCTTGACACAATTAGCTCTGGGCAAATTACAAAACGAATTTCCTCTTGTACACAGCCCCAGCGAAGAACGCCACCACCTAATCGCCTAGAAATAACAAGGATAACTTTAGGAGTTAAATGCCAGGTGGAAAAGAAGAAGAAGAAGAAGAAGAAGAAGAATGGTGAACATGACTCTAGCTCTATCTACAATCAGAAAAAAGAACATATTAACAGCACTCATACTTAAAACGTCCACTTAACATTCTTTTAATGGGAGAAGTAATGGTAGTCAGTCACTCATACTACAGGCGAGGCATTCAGGAGCTGAGATACACATTCTTTGCTGAATTGCTGGATATGTTTTACACACAATTTCCAGCAATTTATGGAATGCAGGAAAGCTGGTATGCAGGGAAAGAGGTGGGGGTGGGGGGTGTTGACATGGCACTGTTTGTGAAGCAGCCATTGAAACTCAGCATGTCATGTTACGCAGCATGTTCTGCCATTGTGTGATTATCTTCACTCTTGGCCATAATTTGGCAATGGCCATTCATTTGGGTACACAGCTGGTCAATGAGTCATGTCCACATAAAGGGCTTTGGAGAAGTTGTTCTGACATGACTGTTTACAGAAATGGCTCTGCTTCTAACAGGATTGGATATGTCTTTGACGGGTCTGGAATAAGATGTGTTGGTGGGTGCATACATCTTGGAATGTGTCTACCACAGATACATGAGCCATGCGGAAAAGGAGTGACTGTAAGAATGTCATAAGGACTGACTAGGGCATTTCACAGATTGTAAGGACACAGGAATACCACTTTTGGAGAGATGGAAGGGATTTTGGGAATGGTGTTTCTCATTTCAGGAAATGATGAAAGGTAGTCAAAGACCTGACAAAGGTTGTGGTTAAAATGTTCCAGCCAAGAATGTACAGAGCAATGAAGGGAGTGCCAATTTTCAGCTGGTTTTGGATGTGGAGATGGCATGGGATATTTATTTGAGGACTAGGTGTGGCATGAATGCCTGTCTGTGAAGGCCTTAGCAGAGCTTCACAATCCTAAGAAAGGACTGCTCACCACTGCACTGAGTGAACTGGCAGTCACCAATAAGTTCCCACTTATGCTGGACTCTGTTCATAAGAGGTGTTGCAAAATCATCTTCACTTGAACCAGCAGTTTCGGCTATTTGCAAACTTTCAGCAACAGAAATTCAAGAAGACTTAGTGGAGTTGCCTCCGTGAAATATTATGAAATCAACACAATGTGATTCAGTGGAAGACCTAAGAACCCTATATTGAAGTACATACTTTGTCTGCCTTTAATGTTTATTTTTACTTAGAATATAAATAAACAACTGCAATGTGGAAGGCCTTGTCTCCATTCTGTATGTTACTACTAACTGTATCTTCAAGGTAAAGTGGAAATTTCAAGACTTTAATTTCATTTGTCATAAAATAACAAGGTAGGAAAACAGAAACAAATAGCATACATACATACT
This sequence comes from Schistocerca americana, assembly GCF_021461395.2. NCBI lineage: Eukaryota > Metazoa > Arthropoda > Insecta > Orthoptera > Acrididae > Schistocerca > Schistocerca americana. The sequence continues at coordinate 527,964,798 of NC_060119.1, forward strand.
TGTTAGCAAAATCAACTTGAAGCATTCCTCTGCCTTCATCTTCTATGGTTCCACAGCTTGTTATATGTAGTTTATTCAATAACTTTGACGATGTCTCCCAGAGAGGTAAGTTTTCTGGAGCTATGCATCTTCGGGTGAATGTTACTACACCCTCTGGAGCTGTTGAGAAACACTCCAGTTATTCTTCCCATACTTAAACAGTCACAAAAAACCTGTAAACTAATGCAACAGCAGTCTTGAACAGCAATTCTCTGTTTGACTTGTTAAGTACCATATTAAAAAACTTCATTCTTATCAGATTGAGAGAAAATATGTAATTTTCTTTCTTTTTTTCTTTTAAGTAAAACAGTTAATTTAGGTACATACTAAAACCACAAAGGAAATGACTGTCCTGTCCATGATTTTTTGTTTTTAGATTCCATAATAAATGCACCAAACCCATGCAAAAATTATATTTTGTAAGAATGAGAATAAATTCTTTGTTTTTTCAGAATACACACTGAAGAGCCAAAGAAACTGGTACATGCTCATAATATGGTGTACGGGCCCGCGAGCATGCAGAAGTGCCACAACATAATGTGGCATGGACTTGACTAATGTCTGAAGTAGTGCTGGAGGGAACTGACACCATGAATCCTGCAGGGTTGTCCATATATCTGTAAGAGAATGAGGGGTGGAGATCTCCTCTGAACAGTATGTTGCAAGGGATCCCAGATATGTACAATAATGTTCATGTTGGGGAGTTTGGTGGCAAGCAGAAGTGTTTAAACACAGAACAGTGTTCCTGGAGTCACTTTGTAGTAATTCTGGACATTTGGGGTGTCTCACTGTCCTGCTGGAATTGCCCAAGTCCATCAGAATGCACAATGGACATGAATGGATGCAGGTGATCAGACAGGATGCTTACATATGTGTCACCTGTCAAGAGTTATATCTAGACATATGAGGGGACCATATCACTCCAACTGCACATGCCCCACACTATTACATAGCCTCCACCAGCTTGAACAGTCCCCTGCTGACATGCAGGGTCCATGGATTCATGAGGCTGTCTCCATACCCGTACAGTCCATCCACTCGAAACAATGTGAAACAAGACTCGTCCAACCAGGCAACGTGTTTCCAGTCATCAACAGTCCAATGTCAGTGTTGACAGGCCCAGGCGATGCGTAAAGTTTTTGTCGTGCAGTTATCAAGGGTATACGAGAGGCCTTTGGCTCCAAAAGCCCATATTGATGATGTTTTGTTGAATGGTTCGCATGCTGACACCTGTTGATGGACCAGCATTGAAATCTGTGGAAGGGTAGCACTTCTGTCATGTTCAATGATTCTCTTCAGTCGTGGTCTTCTTCTTGCAGGATCTTTTTCCAGCCGCAGCAATGTCGGAGATTTGATGTTTTACCGTAATCCTGATATTCATGGTGCACTCATGAAACAATTGTACAGGAAAATCTCCACTTTATCGCTACCTTGGAGATGCTGTGTCCCATCGCTCGTGCACTGACTATCACATCACGTTCAAACTCACTTATATCTTGCTAATCTGCCATCGTAGCAGCAGTAACCAATGTAACAACTGCACCAACTGTTGTCTTATATAAGCACTGCCGACCACAGTGCCGTATTCTGCCTGTTTACATATATCTGTATTTGAATATCCATGCCTACGCCAGTTTCTTTGGTGCTTCAGTGCATATAATGAAGCAACACAATTATCTTTGAAAGCTTACCCTTATGACATACTCTTCTAAAATAGTGAAGGATACATTTAAGTTTTTCCACTGCTCTCTGAGATGCCTTTTTCTTGTTTGCCTGAAATAACCTGTTGTAAAAAAAAAATCATTTCTCAATATCTGAAAATAAAATTCCAGAGAACAAAGTAACAAAGGAAAATAAATTTTTAATACCAATAAAGATGGTTCTCGTTTTATATCCTGTAATTATCTTACAAATGGTCAATGTACACTTCACATCTTCCAAACAGAACACTCAATAACAAAAATAGTTCTTATCACATCTATTTAAAGAAACATAACATCCTGAGAACATTAATGAAGTGAAAAAATTAGTAAAATAAATTTTGAAAAATCAATTGACTGTTGTTGGGAAGCCTGTACAAATTGCATTAGGGTGACCCACTATTTCAGACTAGTATAAGCTATTTACATCATGTTGTAACTCAAATAAAATTCAAAGTCTTTTTTTTCTCCACACCCTTATATTCAATCTTTTCCTCACACCTTTGGTGCTCAATCAAAAACCATAATCAAGTCACGCAGTAGTGTATCACTAGAAGAAAATACTTAATAAAAGCAAATTTTTATGAATATTCAAAGCACATATTTAGCTCAAAGCAATCTGATTTATTGCTCACCAAGAAGATCCAACAAAAAGCCAGGCAGTCCAGCACATGGGGATGTTTATTTTCAGGGTTTGGATGGGCTTGCTTCATATAAACCTCTAGCTTCTGATGATGATTCCACATGTGCATTCAGATAATATTGTTGCTTCTTTAAAACTACAGGGATAACTACAATGTAAAAACAGTAATTGACATACAGAAACCAGCCACATAAAATTAAATTACTGAGTGAGCAATCGGAGCAACATAAAGGAGCTGTGGGTAAATTCATAGTTTTTAGAATCTGCCCATTTCAACATCAGAGGTAAATGGAATTTCTGATATGGTATTTTTTATTTTTTTTCTGTTCCTCATGCCCGAGTTTTGGATAATGCATTTTGCCCTCTCATAGACCTACCATCAGTCTATACTTGCAGGCTTTTTTATGCAGATTGCAGTACAACTCCACTTTTATGTTCCCAGAATCAACATTTTCCTACCGTTTACAACATTTTTTACATCTCCTGTTCAATTTCCAATGCCCACAATGGTAATTTGCACCTGGCTTTGCATCAACATAGTCATAATTTTCCCACTACTTACACTTTATGAAAAAATGTTTGTGGAGAAGAAACTGACATAAAAATGACACTTACATGACATTGGCTACCGAGTAGTGTTTACAAACATTACGTAGTGAAGTTTCTTGACACCAGGGCACTCTACTTAACGGATTTGAACCAGTAAAACACGTGAAAGTTGAAACAATTCTCCTGCCACTGCCAAGCTCAAAAGGGGGTGGTGGCTGATGGGAGTAACTAGATTCGTTCAAATAAAGATATCATGACCAATCACAAACATTTCCAAACTATCTCTAATGTGCATGCACAGTTTCGAGATTGCATTATGGCATCTCTGTTAAACCATGTTTAGCGTGTTTCTTCATTTGGCCACTTGTAGCGCTAGTTGACACCTTCACTCACTGTGTGTTGCTCAAAAGTCTTCAGTTTAAACACAGCTTCAATTACGTATTTTGTCATATTGAGCAAACCTTGTTCGCGAACCTATCCTTGTTGTCAAGTGCAGTATTTATATATGATTTTTTGTGATGTTACACAAACAAAAATAGCTGATAGTTTGCATGTGTGTGGTTTTTTACATAACTGAGGAGGCACAGTACCTGATAATCTCAAAAAGATGACTTCAGTGCAACACATGTGGAAACACCACACAAAATTACTTTACTTTACTTTACTTTACTTTACTTTACTTTACTTTACTTTACGCGATCAGGCCCAGATGATTGCACACTGCTACAAGTTTCCTCCTCCACTGGGTTCTGTTTTGTGCCTTCTGGCGCCAATCATTCTCTATTTCAATCTGCAGCAAGTCCTCATGTATTTCATCCCTCCATCTCTTCTTTGGTCGTCCTAGTGGGCGTCTTCCACAAGGAGTATAATCCTTACCTTTCAAAGGCCACCAGCATTAAGCCATCTGACTGACATGTCCTGCCCATACAAGGCACTTGGTTCTCATCAGTCCTACAATGTCTGGTCTATTGTACATTTCATCTAGTTCGTAATTATGTCTGATCCTCTATTCTTCAGTGACCTCATCTTGCACCGGACCAAAGATCTTCAGTAAACACAAAATACTTATGTATATATTTGCACTTGACAATGAGAAAAATTCTTGAAACGCATGGTGCTAAACATGAAAAAATACGTAATTGGTGCAAGGTTTCATTATTTAAATAATGAATGACAGCAGCAGGCTTTCCTAAAACACTGATTGTGATGTGTGAAGTTGAGTCAGACATTTCTACTTCCCACGAAGTTATAAGTTTCAGTTACATCAGCAGTATTTATTAGATAATAAACAAGTCCTGACAAGTATTTTGATGCCTATAATGTACATATGTCACACATAAAGTGAAAAAATGCAAAGGGGTATCCTATATGTAACTTTCACAGATCAAGTAACTTACAGCTCAAAATGTTATTTCCCACATTTTACACCATTTTTTGAAGCCCTTTGAAAAGTGTAAAAGCGGGGTTTCACTGTATATCTTAACATTAAAATTTAAAAGTATGTACCTTGTAAAATAAAATAAAAAAGTGTCAAGCAATTTGTAGACTCGACATTCATCAAACTTTAAAAATAATAAAACAAAAAAACTAGCAATAAATCGTTTCTGGATGCCCGCATAAATAAGCTACCAAAACAGCACTCAAGGGTAGGTTTCAGACTCGTGAGTTGTACATTCAGTCACTATGCTGTGCTAAAATTTGCTGATTGCATACAGCATTAAATTACTATTGCTTAAAAGTGTGACTGGATTATATGTATCACACAGATTCACTGATACCAGAAATACACCATCCAGGTGAAAATTGCTTCTTTAAGAATACCTGTGATCAAAGTGTACTTTACACAAACCCATGAGGTATACAATAACTTACAAATAATTATGATTGCTGAACTGTGGATGATCACCAACTTAGATAATCTCAGTATGATGAAAAGTCTTCCACGTGCTGCTACAAGAGTCTGTAAATGTCATGGCACAAAACAAAAGAGGGTCTGAATGTGTACCTGGGAACCTTGTCTCCTTGTATGAGGTCTATCCACAAAGCAATATAAGTTTTGGTGTACTGCAGTGCTGAAGAGGGCTACAAAAGCCATCTGGTACCATAATGTTCCTACACTCAGTACGCATCCAGCGATGGTAATACGTGATTTGTATCTCTGCTATTTTGCTTCCTGTGAGATGTTAAATGTATGCAGCAACAGAAAATCCCACCACTTGTGAGGTGCGTTCTATGATAACGTTTTCATTTGGGAGGGGATTGTAAACCAACTGAAATTTATCATGACCTTTGTAATGCGTATGTAAAAGGAATAATGACTGAAAGCCGAGTGAGCAATGGTGAGCCGTAACAATATTCACAATGAGGACTGCTGTGGTAGGCCTAGCCTTGTGACTGACAAACTGCTCACGAAAAACAATGACAAAATTTGTGAAAATCATCTTTTCATGATTACAGAACTTTCAGAATATTTTTCCCATATTTCTCTGAGTTTGATGCCTGAAATTTTGGTGGAGAAGCTTGGTTACCACAAATTTTGTGCTAGGTGGCTTTCCAAAATTCTAATAGAACACCACGGAAAACAGAGACCAGCTGCAGCACTGACCTTTCTCAAAGATTATGAGAAAAGTGGTAAAAAAGTTAGCAATCATTGTCACTGGTAATGAAGGATGTCAATTGTGAAACAAAAAGACAGTCAATGGAGTACGGGCATACAACTTCTCGCAAGACACCAAGGAAGTGTTTGCAAACACTGTCAGCAAGACAGAGCAGGGCTACTGTGTTTTGAGACTCTACAGGAGTGATTCTCTTTGATATCCACAAACATTGCACAACAATTAACTCAGAGAAGTATTTTCAGACACTGACAAAGTTAATGCGGGGAATACAAAAGAAGCATTGGGGTTGGGGGGGGGGGGGGGCGGGCTTAGCGCAACAGTTTTGTTTTTCTGCGAAAGTGCCCGTCCATACACGACCAATGATACCTAAGAGCTCCAACAGCGTTTTGGATGAGAGGTGTTACATCATTCACCATACAACCTGGATTTGGCACCAAGCGACTACCATCACTCGCAATGCTTTGATACTGACGCTGAATTGTGTTCTGGTTTAAACCAGTGACTGCAACTGAATGTGGCAAATTTTCAAAAAGACTGTATTGAAAAACTTGTGCCACATTGTGATAAGTACCTCGATTCAGCTGGCAATTAAGTAGGAAAATAACTTAAGGGTGCATCTTTCAAATATATATAACAAAATTTGGTTTCTCCATATTGTTATTTTTTTATTTCAGAATGTGTGTTACTTTATGGATAACCCTCACAGTTTGAATGAGAGTCTGAAAATCATCAACAATGGACAACAGGGGACTATAATAAACAAGATGCTGATGAATTAGTAGAAAATACTTTACTGGTCTATCCCAAAAGTTATGACATGCCTATTGCCTGTTATGGTACCATAAGTCAGGTGATGACTATGAACTTTGTTTGTTTGTAATTAGAGGCAGAAGCTATCCAGAATATCAACAATATAAGTCAAAGGATAGATTGCAACTCACCGTAAAGATGATGTGTAGAGTTGCAGGCAGGCACAACAAAAGACTATTACGATTTGGCTTTCAGCCAAAGCCTTCTTCAGAAAAGAAAACACAAGATACAACAACACATCTCGTGCACACATGACCACCATCTCCAGCAACTCTGATAAGAATAGCAGACACACAAACAACAGGTTGAGAGAGATGCACATGTTCTAAGATGAGGGCATGGGAAAGTGAAGATAATAATGATCATGATGATGATGATGATGATGAGAACGATTATGAAGAAGAAGAAGAAGAAGAAGATGAAGATGAAGATGAAGAGAGAGAAATAATATGTTGGTATACATTTTGCCAGTGTTAGTTCAGACTTGGTGGCAGAGTTAAAAGTGAAGATGGAGCAAGAAACAAAAAGTGTAATGAAAAATGGCAATGAAGAAATTGGAATGGGCGATGAAAAATAGGATGTCGGGAGGAGAGACAAAATTAAAAATTAATGAGTAACTGAGTATACAGTGAAAATCTGTCATTGGGAAAAGAAGATGGGGGATGTTGTTAATAGCTGAGAAAGGTTAGGTCCAGGTGAGCAGCAGAAAACAAAAGGTATCCGGGAGAGGAAGTTCCCATCTCTGGATGGGAGGATCAAAATGGCCAATGAGCTATAGCAGGTATTCAGGTCTCTTGGGTCATGCTGTAGAGTGTGCTCAGCAACTGAGTATGGGGTGTCCCCAATGTGGACAGTTCTTTGTACATCTGTGCATTCAACAAGTTTAGTGGTGGAGGGTCAGAGGAGGAGGCTGCCTGTGAGAATTGTTTATGGACAAGACCTGTTGAGTAGCTGCATGAGAGATAAATTAGGGAAAAAGTTTCTGGTATAGTTGTTTAGGGATTCAGTATTGGATTAAATGTTCTCCATGGATGTATAGGAACATTTCATGTGAAAGAGGTGGCAACTGTCGAAGTGTTGATATTGTTACTTATTGGCTGTTTTTCATATGGACTGAAGTTTGAATGTGAGCCTCAATGTGATGATGATGATGATTGGTTTGTGGGACACTCAACTGCATGGTCATCAGTGCCCATACAAAGTCCCAATTTCTTACACAGCCCAATTTTTACACAGGCCAATCTATCCATTATCACAAATGATGATGATGATGATGATGATGATGATGATGATGAACACCCAGTCCCTGGGCAGAGAAAATCCCCAACCCAGCCAGGAATCGAATCAAGGCCCCCTTGATCCAGAGGCAGCAACACTAGCCACTAGACAACAAGCTGCGGACGGCCTCAGTGTGATGGAGGTCAACACCAAATAGGGTAATTTTGCATCTGGAGAAGAACTATGGGAATTTTAGCTGGGAAAAGGAATTATGCTTTTGCTGGAAGTGGAGTTTTCTTCACCATGAATCCAAATCACAAAGATATCACCAATCAAACTATACCAAGCCTATGGACATAGATCTTGTTGGGAATAATGTCTCTTCCATGCAGTCCACTGAAATGTTGACAAAGAAGAGGGGCACCTTGCATCTCATAGCCACCTCTCTGACTCATTAATAGGTCTGGCACTTGACGGCGATATACCAGGTGGTTATAATTAAACTTTCCCTATTTAACATGTTATAACATGGAAACTAATTACCGTACAATGAATCAAATATGTCTACAGAGTCCCACATGAACCGGCCATCACACAATCTGATATGAAGTCCAGTGGTTACAGAATGGGATCAAAGAGATGCTAAATTGTGTATTCTCATAAAAAAAGGATATATACCTTACAGAATGCAAGTGCTAAACACTTGTTTACAATGGTGATAAGGAGAACATAATAAGTTCAAGAAGCTGAAGCAATGAGTTCATGGATGAAGATTAACAACATTCTGCTTGGCAACCTAGAGGTAAATCAACTACAGTTCTTAATGACTTATGGTTCTAATCTGCCATTTAAGTGCTGAGAAGTTACAACCCTTGCTTAGAAATAAAATATATTTAATATTCTCTCTATGTTGGTAATGATGCCTCCATCAGTTTACATTTTTTTTTCCATCAGGATTTTTAATTGCATGAAAATGTACATGTGCTTTTATCACTATATTACAATAACTCTCAAATAACCTATTTGTGTTACTCACAGAAGTCCACATAACATTAGGAATATGTATGAAGCGTTCCATGTGAGCTTATGAGTTAATATAGACAGTAACAATGCCACAAAGCTATCTATAACTGCAATTTCATGGTTATGTAATACACTGAATATTACTGATGACAACATGGCAACTACTCCATTAGGCATATGGGTGCCAATAAATTACAAACATTTCAAAACTAAGAATTTAAAAATGTTTCAGAGCTCAATATTCTTTGCCTGCCTGTCAAAATGAAACCAAAGTGAGCAGGAGTAAATATCATAATTCAGAAACATATAATTTTCACTGCAGCTTTTAAGGATTATAGTAGCGAACAATGTCCCACCTGAGATAGTGTGCACCAAAACACAGCAGGGTCTACTAAAATATTATGTGAAAAAACTGCTTATACTTTACTTAATTTTCATAACACAAGTAAACATACCAGTCCATTGTTAATTTCCACTATTACATCATCTACTACATCAATGCAAGATATAAAGATCTTATAAAATTCAATAAGGGACTGATGGGCTAACCAGTACTACAAATGAAAAAGGAAAAAAATCGTAACAGTACTGAAAATTGATTAAATGGCTTTGCTTACTGATACAACTGTGTGGCAGCAAATAATATTAAAATTCTGACAGACATACAATGTTTTTGAATTCAGTTTTCAATGACAGGAAACAAATAGGCATTTGAAAAAAGAAGAAAAGTGGGCTATTGGAGAAAATCAGTAACTGAAAGGATTAGCTCCATGTAATTTCAGATAACTGGAGGTGAGCAAAGTATAACACATCACAACGGAAGCTTAACATATGTTTTCGATCATTTAACATCTACCACACATACAGTAAAACTTGCTCAAAACAGAATCACCTAGAACTAAAATAATTTTCCAAATTGGACAAGTTCCCAGATTACACACAATTCAGAGGGCTACGTAGAATTTGTAAGGTATCAGGCACAGAAGTACAGTAAAAATTTTTAATTGTGCATATACTGTATTTACATACCAGTAGATGTTCATTTACTGTATATTGGACAATAGAACACTGGACTATTATACTAACTGATAAATAACACGGCATTTCTATATTTTTACTCGAATTTTAAATTCATTTATTACTGTGTGTGCATACATATTATTCCCACATTTATTTGCTTTACATTTCACTTTTTTGCCGCTTATCATGGGGGGAAACTTGTTTTAATTTTCTGCTCAAAGTAGTTCCAACAAGTTGGGAGAATCTGTGTGTGCTGTAAATTGCATAACATAGTTTATGCATGTAATGGCTTCTTCACACGTATTAATTTTTCTAGGTACATCATTTTGCTCCTCTTATTCTTCCTTTGTTTCTCCATCATCATCCTCTGCATTGTGGATTTCTATTAAATCTGATGCTGAAGTGAAAGTGGAGTGAGTTGACAAAGTCGTCACTTCGAATGTAATCATCTGCACTACAGGAAATGTTCGCATTTTCATTAATTCAACAATTGCTGCTGCATTTTCTTGAACTTCGATGGCCACAGAAGCGTCTTGTTCTTGACCCCCAAACCCCACTTTGTTGAAGTACTTGGTGACAGTCTTGTTCTTGACCCCCAAACCTCGCTTTGTTGAAGTACTTGGTGACAGTTTCCGGCTTCATTTCCTTTAATACCAAGCCAATCCAATTTACTGCATATAGGACAGAAACTGACTGTGTAAGAGCAAATGCACTTTCGGCTTCTTCAACACTAAGAATAAGAGATTATATCAGTAATCGCTTCTAATGACACTTGAATGTGTAAATAACCCCTCCTGGTCCAGGGGTTGTGTGAGGCTGGTTGAAACTGGAGGGAACCAAGTCAATTTCACATTTGATAACATCTACATCTACATCTACATTGATACTCCGCAAGCCACCCAACGGTGTGTGGCGGAGGGCACTTTACGTGCCACTGTCATTACCTCCCTTTCCTGTTCCAGTCGCGTATGGTTCGCGGGAAGAACGACTGTCTGAAAGCCTCCGTGCGCGCTCTAATCTCTGTAATTTTACATTCGTGATCTCCTCGGGAGGTATAAGTAGGGGGAAGCAATATATTCGATACCTCATCCAGAAACGCACCCTCTCGAAACCTGGCGAGCAAGCTACACCGCGATGCAGAGCGCCTCTCTTGCAGAGTCTGCCACTTGAGTTTATTAAACATCTCCGTAACGCTATCACGGTTACCAAATAACCCTGTGACGAAACGCGCCGCTCTTCTTTGGATCTTCTCTATCTCCTCCGTCAAACCGATCTGGTACGGATCCCACACTGATGAGCAATACTCAAGTATAGGTCGAACGAGTGTTTTGTAAGCCACCTCCTTTGTTGATGGACTACATTTTCTAAGCACTCTCCCAATGAATCTCAACCTGGTACCCGCCTTACCAACAATTAATTTTATATGATCATTCCACTTCAAATCGTTCCGCACGCATACTCCCAGATATTTTACAGAAGTAACTGCTACCAGTGTTTGTTCCGCTATCATATAATCATACAATAAAGGATCCTTCTTTCTATGTATTCGCAATACATTACATTCGTCTATGTTAAGGGTCAGTTGCCACTCACTGCACCAAGTGCCTATCCGCTGCAGATCTTCCTGCATTTCGCTACAATTTTCTAATGCTGCAACTTCTCTGTATACTACAGCATCATCCGCGAAAAGCCGCATGGAACTTCCGACACTATCTACTAAGTCATTTATATATATTGTGAACAGCAATGGTCCCATAACACTCCCCTGTGGCACGCCAGAGGTTACTTTAACGTCTGTAGACGTCTCTCCATTGATAACAACATGCTGTGTTCTGTTTGCTAAAAACTCTTCAATCCAGCCACACAGCTGGTCTGATATTCCGTAGGCTCTTACTTTGTTTATCAGGCGACAGTGCAGAACTGTATCGAACGCCTTCCGGAAGTCAAGAAAAATAGCATCTACCTGGGAGCCTGTATCTAATATTTTCTGGGTCTCATGAACAAATAAGGCGAGTTGGGTCTCACACGATCGCTGTTTCCGGAATCCATGTTGATTCCTACATAGTAGATTCTGGGTTTCCAGAAATGACATGATACGCGAGCAAAAAACATGTTCTAAAATTCTACAAGAGATTGACGTCAGAGATATAGGTCTATAGTTTTGCGCATCTGCTCGACGACCCTTCTTGAAGACTGGGACTACCTGTGCTCTTTTCCAATCATTTGGAACCCTCCGTTCCTCTAGAGACTTGCGGTACACGGCTGTTAGAAGGGGGCCAAGTTCTTTCGCGTACTCTGTGTAGAATCGAATTGGTATCCCGTCAGGTCCAGTGGACTTTCCTCTATTGAGTGATTCCAGTTGCTTTTCTATTCCTTGGACACTTATTTCGATGTTATTTTTGGGTGGTTATTTTTGGGTGGCAGGTTGCTTTGTCTAGGAAAAGGAGAACTTGGCGATTTCCTTTTTTCATTTTGGTACTGAAAGAGCCCAGCCATTCTTTCATAAGACCACTCACCATCCACGCCTTTTTATTGCTTCGCCTTGTGACTGGAAGCTTACTGACATCTATATTTTCGAAACAATGGGGTTTTGCCACCTTTCTGATCACCAGTGGCTTCTCCATTTCACCTAATATGTTTCCACGCAGCAGTGCAGCGAGTCTTTCCTTGGACATTTTTCACCGGTCCGCTTTCCACCTTGAATTGCTAGCAGGTTTGAAGGCAGCACACGATAAAGCTGTCCCGTTTCATTGGCAGTGAACAAGTCTTTTGAGTCATAATTCACAATTAAGTTGAACAGTATTGTCTTCCATTCTGTTGCTACACTTTCCTGCACATCCTTAACTTCCCTACACACTTCATTCCACACAATGTTGTGCCTAGCTTTGAAACTGTCCAGCTAGCCTGTGGATGCCTTAAACACCGTAATTCCAAGCCTTTTTGTGACTTTCTGAGGCTCACTCTGCAACATGGGTCCAGATAAAAGTAAGTTTTTTTCCCACGCACTTACGAACCATTCCCACATTATTTCGCTAATTTCTTCATTTCCGGTCTTCTTCACCCTTTTATCCTCAGTTTTGCACCGCTTAATTGAAGTGTTAAAAGTAACATCTTTGTAGAGTCATGAATAAGTAATGAAGTGTAATACAGTAATATTCTATAGGCTCTTTTCCGCATTAAGCATGTTCTAAGTTTTGCTTTCCATTTTCACATCAGGCACGTTCCGCTTTATACAAAAAATCAGCATATAAAAGTGCACTGACTGTGTCGGGACTTGTACAGTTTGGGCAGATTTCCAAATTATACATGTACCAATTTGAGCAAGTTTTACTGTATTAAGGTTTTATTTATGGCATGGCCTTCTGTCCTCAGAACAGGATGATATTAACTTGTTAAGCTTCTTGAGGTTTCTGCCTGAAGATTATTATTGTAAGCAAAGCCATTTTACCAATCTTTAAGGAAAGTTACCTGTTAAAGTTAATATCTGGAAATGTAGCATATTCTGAATTACGCTGTAGCATATTTCGTCTTGGAAATGTACAGAAGAAAGCATTACTTAAAAGACTTGCAATCTGGAGCTGACTCAGACTAACAGAGCTGTTCCTGAACTGCTTCAACAAGGGAACTGGACTTCTGATTAGAGAAGGTAGCTGCAAAGCTAGCTGAACCATGTTAGGCAACAGCTGAGAGAAGAAACAGTCCACTTCTGTCTCATCTAGTACCTAAAAAAAGGCCAATAAAACAACATTAACAAAATTGGATGTCTGAGGTAAAATACATAACTGTGCTACATGGGTGAACTGTCTATACTCGTACACACCAAAACATTAGAAAAACTGTGATATAATTAAAAGCAATAACAGCTCAATCGCACTGAACCTTCAACTTTTCAGGTGTATGAGACTAAGTGTTTTCTTGCAGATGTTACTGTTAGTGAAACCGTATTCCTCCAAGCTGCAGTATATATGGTCATACTGTCACTAGGAACTAAAAAGAATAAAATAATTAGTCCTATTGTTACACATTGGTTCATCACATTCTTATTTATTTCCTACATTATAACATAAAATATATTACTTACAGTCCATAAAGAATCATGAGTATCATGGTAGTCGACTAACTTAACCATATTAAAAGTGAGTTTCACAATAGTGAACTATTTTATCTGTATTAAAAATATCTGTAGCAGTATCATAAAGCCTAAAGCAACACAGTCAGATACAAACTAACATGCAACACAACAAATATTCCTTTCAACTGGTCTGTCTGAGTAATGTTTCAAATTCAGTCTGAAAACATATTAAATGAAGCAAAATAGTTTAGTTATAGAGGGTGTATCATAATTAATGGTGTAAATGCATACAGTTGAAAGTACACAATACTACAAGCAAAAAAGTCTCAGTAAACAAGGTCAAAAATGCATACCTTACGAGCTACGAGAAATTTTTTTTCTTCAATACTGTGAAGCAAATCTCTTCTACTGAAAGCTCTTTGCTTTCCATATTTTGGGAAATGGTAATGCGGAGCAAAACAAGCAAAAAAGTCCAGTAAACACATGCCCTCAAATGTATACCTTAAGAGCTTTGAGTACATGCTCATCTTTGGTACTTGGAAACACAACTCTTCTAGAGAACATTTGCTCATAACTTTTAAGGTATGCATTTTAGAACAAATGTTTACGGGACATTTTTTCGTGTTTTGGTCCATACCACTATTTCCCAAAATGTGGAAAGCAAAGAGCTAGCAGTAGAAGGGATTTGCTTCACAGTATCGAAGATGAAAAACTGCTCATAGCTCTTAAGGTATGCATTTTCGACCCTATGTTTACTGAGACTTTTTTGCTTCTAGTATCATGTACTTTCAACTGTATGCATCTACGCTATTAATTACGATACACCCTGTATATTTGACACCGACTGCTGGATAAAGCCTTTCTCTACACTTTTCCATGCATAATCATTTTCAGTTGTGCTGCTCCTGTCTGTTTCCTTATGTCATCCACTCATCTTCTTTTAGACTGCTGTCTCAGTGTTTTCTTGTGCCGTGGAATCCAGGACAAAAACTTCTATGGTCTGTCTATCGTCCTGGTTACGTCTCCAGCTCGGAACCATTTCATTTTTATTGTAGCCGTAATGATGTGTTTCACTAAAGTATGTTCCTTCATCCATTTTTTTGTATCCCTGTCTGTATCTTGGGAATTCTCAACATGCACTCTCAACTCGACATTGAGTGATTCTCAGTTTTTACTAACAAAGAGAAGAATCAATTACTGATAATATAATGTAAATGGATTGACAAAAAAAAAATCTACTCAGCAAGCAGCAGCAGGGAAACACATACAGAAATGATTTAACTTATGCAAGCTTTCAGAGCCACTGGCTCCTTCTTCTGGCATCTAGGACAACTAAACTTCATCTAGGGGAGCTGAGAACAGTTTTACTGATATGAAATCTCCTTGTCTCTCTTATCTTTCAGTTCTGACTTCATGATTATCCTGAAAAAGCATAATGGAAGCACAGCAGTCATATGGGTGACTTTCCCGAAATCTACCCCTTTTCCAGACCTCTCTAGTCCTTTTCCTTCACCCTTCTTCCTTCCCCTTCAACCCTTCTGCCTGAAGGAGGAGACCTGGCTCCGAAAGCTTGCAAATTACAACAGTCTTTTTTGTGTGTGTTCTGCTGCCGCTTGGTGAGTAGAATTTTTATCTATCCAATTAAATTATATATAATCTTGAGTATGTTGTGATACATTGAAACAATAACTAGTTGCTAAAGTGACGTCAGTACAGATCTCATTGAAATCAAGTCAAAAGCTTTAAAAAAATCCGTAACTCCCTGACAAAAAGGTAAATATATTTTGTGATATTGGAAATTCCAGAAAAAAAGGGGGGAGAGGGATTACTTTATAAGTTAGAAAGGACCCATAACTCACCCTAAAGCTATTGGAATTTTCTGATCTGTTATGTATGTCCACTGTCCACACATCAATTGCTGCAATGGACAATAATTTGATTGATTTGTCACTGTTTTACTGTTGTAATATTTTCTCAAACATAAGAAATGCAATAAGTTACAGGATGGTGATTTTCTGGAATGATGTATGTGGTGTTCAGACCACACAATGTTTAGGAAGAATTGCAACAGATTTACACCTACTGGATGGAACACAATCATGAAGGGCTTACATACCAACCATATTATCAGAATACAACAGATTTGTAGCAAACTCCTTTTGATGACATTAGAGATTAGATACACTGCATGTTCCATAGACTCATATTGAAGAGGTCCTTGAAGACATGGAACATGTTAGAAAAACAAAAACACGTAATACATATTTACAACAGAACTGATATGCTCATGTTCCTTCTGCAAGTTCTAAGTGACGTAGTACTCTAGGATATGAGAAATGTCAAAACATTTTTACAACTTACTCAGTGCATAAGACAATACCCAATACTACAGTGGCCACATTTCATCATCAACAAAAATAGTTTTCAAGTCATACACACACCGATCACATAACTGCACTGAAACTGTGACAAGTTGATTTGAAAGACAGATACATTACTTATGACTAATTTCATTAAGGAATAAATATGCTGACAAGCAATAGTTAATATACCTGGTTCTGTGAGCAGGCTTTTGAAAGACTTCCCTGAATTTACACCACAAATAATTCATGTTACACACTTTTAGTCACACAAAACTTAAGCTTGACTTGAAGAGTTACTCAAACTTATTATACCATTTGACGTTACAGTACGAACATAAGCAAAGTATGCTAGCTTTTATTTTTTATATCACCCATATTTAATAACCTTCACACTGCAAACAAATACTTATTTACGCATTACAGTAGTTGTGTTGTATCTTCTTGCAAATTGAATTTACAACAAAGTTTTAACCCCAAGAATCTCTTGTATCTGCATGTCCTCGAATTTTATATGTTGGCTGGGTGGAGACTTCTTGCAAGTTCTGAACTGCAATTATCAAGTTTTTCAGAGTTTAATGTCAGCAAACTGGATAGAAACCATTTGTAAATGCCCCTGAAAAAATCATTAGCAGCTCTTTCTAGAATGATCCCCCTTTTCCTCTATTCTCCTGACATCAACTGTCTACCAACACTACAGGATGTGTTCTATGTGGTTACGACCAGTTATTACACAAAACTTCAGGCCCCATTCCCAAAAGGTCTAAACTTGTGCTGAAACACCTGACTACTATTAGTGACACACGTGGGATACAAACTTGCAGTTTTTGGGATGGCTGCTTTGAAAAGGGCTTGACTGTGTTCCTTCCCTGTCCTTTTCTACTCTTACGTGTTTGCCCCTTCTCTGATGACCTCATCACCAATTGCACATTAAACTTTAATCTTCATTTCTTCTTGTATTCTATTACGAGTTTCAATTTCATCCATTAACATCTACGTAAGCGATTGTAGGACAAAAATATGATATTTGTACTTCAATTCTAGGCCATCATAACATCACTGTTATCAAAGTTGCTTAACTTGGCAGATTTCCCCATGATGACATCACTATATTTCTTTTTTTAGAACTTTCATACTGTATCACTTGCCCTCTATATCAACAAGGCCTGCTCAGTGCTTCAACAGAGCAGTGCTGTACCCACCGAATACTCACTCCCTCTGCAAACCATGTGCTGTTGCCAAAACCACAACAAATCATTGTTGCACTTTTAATTCTCGATTAGTGTGTTGTACCAGCATAAACCGTTATCGGGGCTGCCCAGTAGCCCAATTTAACGGTCTCTGGAGCTCGTTGGCAGCCTCCTACCTGTTGTGCAAGTCTAAACTGACGCATAACTGACAACCAATGTGATAACATTAAAGCACCAGGTGACAAGTGTCAAAAGCAAAAAAGTTTTAATCGAGAGTGTAAAGCAAGTTACAAACATTAATGTATCATGCAACTGCAATAGATAATAGTGAAAGATAACATTATTACATCAGACAGAAAATAGTGCAGAGTCGTAAAGTCCCAGATTCGACCATATCCACTACAATATGACAGTATGGCTGCTTCCAGCTGTTGGGAAGATACTATATTCCTAAGCAAAGCTTCTTCTACAAGCTCCCAGACAGAGCGTGGTGAATTTTTTGAACTTCCATCATTCTGAAAAACAAACAAAAGCACTGTGTATAAGACAAAATATTGCAATAAAATACATAATTAATTCATAAAATAAGTTCTGGGTGTGAATCATGTCCAAAACCAAGATTAAACTACCATTCCATATTTTCCTGTGAAGGTGACTGTGTTGACATGGATTATGAATAATTTGAAGTGTCATTTTACAAGTGATGACAGGCATTTGTGAAGATGAACTGAATACAAACAGTCAGTGCATTTGAGATTTAGGCAGCAATTCATTCAGGATATGAGAATAGCCATGTTCAAAGTTACAAACAGTTTCATTTTAAAGGCGAAGTACAAAAGGCTGTACCAGTACTGCTTTGAGATTGACAGTAGGCTGATGTCAAGCTATATGCACATAGTAATCACCCACAAATTTGAATTTTACAGAGTCTACAAGTGTCAATAAATAGGATCGTATTTCAGGAACTAATTATGCAATCTCAGTGAGTCAAGCATCGTTTTGAAGAGGATTGTGCGTAGTACAATTTATTCTGAGTTCCAAGTGTGTATCTGGAATAGAGAGATCACAAAGCTGTGAAATTTTAAAAAGCTGGAAAATTTTCTGGTTTTCTTAAGACATCATAAAGCGTGAAGACAAAGAATGGACATAATTACAAAAGTTGGGCACAAATGCAGAGCTTAACATTCCAAAGAAAATGACAATCAAAAATACTAGGTCCATGCCCAAATTCTACAAGTAATACTGTGGCAAACTTAAGCAACATAAGTGCCCATGCACAACACAATCAATCCTGGGCCAAGTAAGTGGATTTCATTCCCGATATAAAGAAGATTGCAATGAAGGTGAACATAGAACCACTGGATCCACTTGGAATTTTGCATATTGCAGTGGGCTATGGAACTGCTTTAATTACACAAAATTTACAATTTCACAAAATAACTTCAGCACTGTCAAATACCGCCTACACTTTTTGGTTTACATTATCCTTTATGCAGTACGTTACAAGATTAACTTAATTTATAAAAATGTAAACGAGAAATCAATTTTGTGTAATGTTATCCACTACACTTTCTATCAGGCAACTGATCAGTTACACTGGTAAAAAATGAATTCTTATCCAGTAATTAATCTACTCAATAAAAGAATTTATACACAATCTTTTCCTCCAGACTTCATGATTTAGTAGGCTGTCAAGGAAATCGCATATTACGTAATTCAATGTTTCGGTTAGTGAATAAGAGACATTCACCTGTTTGTAAACTTCTCTGGAATAAAGGATTTGACAGAACTTAACATCTGGTGAAAATATTTAGAGAAAAAGCACAATGTCAGTTGCAGTAAGGTGAAGAGGAAGAACCAACTGTCGATCATTAAGAACTGTCCAGGCTTTATTACCTAAACTCACTTTGGGGAAATTATAGAGGACTAAAATGAGTATGATAAGGTGTAGATTTTAACTCAACTCCTTCAGATTTAACCACTGTGTTACTTAGCTCAATGAGTCCTTTGGGAAAATGTTATTATCTTTAACTGTTGGGTAAAGGAAGTCAAATTCTATGAAAAATACATGGTGATTCAAAAAGAAAGAACAATTTTTAAATGTTTATTATAGACAAACCATGAAAGATAGACACAAATTGTATATCACCAGAGAGATGAATATTTAAAGTTTTTTGTTCGTACAGACACTACACTATATACTCAACATGAGCAGCATGCGTTGCTCGAGAAACATCTAAATGGTAGTTAATTTCATTCCACACACAAATCAATAGGCCCCTCTTTCTTGAATCAACAGCTTCACCAATTCGATTTCTCAACTGTCGAAGAGCAGTTGCCATATGTGGCACAAGACTGTCTTTCATGTACCCTACACAGAAAAAAATCACAAGGTGTGAGGTTTGGTGCCGCAGGAGGCCAAACACAATGAACAACACACTGTGGTCCATCTCTTCAAATCCAATGGTGTAGGATTGTGCTGTACAGACAATGCCACATCTCAAAGTGAAAGTGAAGCGAGGTGCAGTTATGTGTAGCAATGAAATCACTGGAATCTTAGTGAAGTTGAGGAAACAACAAATTTTTCAGAGTGTCCAGGTGTAACATTCCTGTCATAGTTTCCTCCACAAAAAAGAATGGTCCATCAACTTTGTGAACAGAAACGGCACAGAACACATTCAGTTTCAGTGATTCTCTTTCATGTTTGATGATGACACCAGGATTTTGTGAACTCCAAATTCTTACGTCATGGCAGTGTCATTTTATCGATAGATGAAATGTCAGTTTGACTTTGTCCTGGAGAATATAAATGCAAAACCTCTGGTTAAGGCCACCGGGATGTAATTGCTGCATTAACTTCAACTTGTAAGGCTTCATATGCAGGCATCTTTTTAGAACAAGCCATATTGTTGTTTGTGGAAGAGAAAGTTGAAGTTTCTGGCCTGCCAGTTTTGTGGACTTCAGAGGGCTCCATGTGATCCTATCTCAGATAAACTTCACATTTTCATCATCAGAAATGCATGGCCGACAACTGCTCTTGCCATTGCATTTGCAACCAACTTCCAAGAAGTTTGTATGCCATTCATAAATCTGCTTATGCAGGGGTGGATTTTTGCTGAATTGATAGTGGAATGCACACTGCACTTCAACAATGAGTTGACTTCGCACAAATTCCAATGCACAAAATGATTTCTCTTGTGATACAGTTGCATGTTGCTACAAATAAACAACAATGCAGCTGTCAGAACTCTGAACCTTCCTCTAGCCACTGACATGCACAATGTGTTTCCATCTTTTATAGTTTGTCTGCAATAAACAACTGAAATCTGTTCTTTCTTTTTGAAGCACCTAGTCTATAGATGCACAAACTGATAAATCAATAAATTAGTGATAAGAAATAGTGGGAGAATCACATCAAAATCCAAGATACATGATAGATGAAAGAGGGCAGAGAAAATGTCTGGGGCAACACAGAAGTAAAACCAGACAGCAAAAGCCTATTTAAATAACAATGGCATAGATTTAACTGTTGTGAGTGTTGGACTTCACCATGAATCATAAATTAAGATACCACAAGACATTAAGAAGATGGTACTGTTCATGACATCACTCATGAGATAGCATTAAGGTCATTCACAGAAAATAAGATACATAATGTGCATTTTCAACTTCTTGTGGCGTAATGAACAGTCCATCAAATTTCAGGCATGCAGCCGTGCAAATAAAATTTCCTCCACTGATATTTCGGCCACGTATCTTCCAGCAATCCTCAGAGTGAGTCATAAGACTGACGACAAGATGCCAAGTGCGGCCTTATATGCTCCACCATGGCGGTACAGTGCATGCAGGTCACAGATGCTGATCGGCAGCAAAGAAATACGCTTACACATGTGCCACCTGTGACGGAAGTGAACAGACATTCGATTCGCTTATTGATGTATGATTGGTGGCGGTGACACCATGATGACTTCTCTGCAGTTTAATTATCCCAAGAGCCGGATTTCATGTTTTGTCCAAATTAAAACCATTATCTCTATTTCTTAAATTATTAGCTAATCTAATCTCTATAGTTCCCTTGAAGACAGAGTCCCAAAAGGAAGAGGTAGATGTTAACATTTTCACATCACTGTAATTCATGGAATGCCCTGTATAAATACAATGCTCAGCCACAGCTGACTTGTCTGGCTGTAATAAGCATGTGTATCTTCGATGCTTCACACAGCTCTCATGAACGGTGCGTGTTGTTTGACTTATGTACAACTTCTCACAATTTCCGCAAGGAATCTGATACACACCCGCTTTACTAAGCTGTAAATCGTCCTTCACACAGCCGAGTAAAGCTGCAATCTCCATGGGGGGGCCAGAAGATCACCTTAACACAGTGTTTCTCAAGAATACAGCCTATCCTCAAGGAAAGAGCACCCACATAGGGCAAAAACACACTAGATCTGAAGGAATTACTATCTTCTTCCCCATCACATACCTGCATTCTAAGTTTTTCGTTGAATGCTCTTCGAATCTGATGTGGAGAAAATCCATTCAATTTAAAAATGCTCTTGAGATATGTGAGCTCAAGACTGCACCTGGCATCTTGTCGTCAGTCTTGTGACTCACTCTGAGGATGGCCCGACAATACACAGCCGAAATATTTGTGGAGGAAATTTTATTTCCACGGCTGCATGCCCGAAATTTAATGGACTAATAAGATACATAGCATGAAAAAATTGGACGCAATGATTCTCAAAGACATTAAATTCTAAAAAAAGCTATTACATAGATCAAGTGAAGGTAATAAAGAAGGAAACTGTGAACAGAGTGTGAGAAGATATACTGAGAGATACTAACAATTAGCAGAGTGAAAGAAGATAAATAACCAGTGAAAAAGGACTACAGTGAGTGTTATCGTTCAAAACTCAGGTATATAACTAATATAGTTATCTACATACTATCACAACAGGAATGAACCTGTGGTCAATAACATGAATTGCTGCCATCCATCAACAGAGCTCAACAGAGATACCAGGCAAATCATGGCTTGGCGATCACAAGGTTGTTTCTTTGCCTCTCTGTTCTTTGTAAAAGGTGTAAATACACAATTTGCTTCTGCCATACACACACTGAATGTCTAAACAGCTATAAAAGTTCTGCGATGCTGTGCTTCTCCAGTATATTATGAGTCCTCTCCCATTGTGTCACAATTCATTTGCTACACATATAAAACAAATACATTAGGTTTAACTGTTCATGAGATATTACCACTAGTCTTAGTACTGAATATTATATCACTGTTTCTAGTGCAACATAATTTCCTTACTGAAAGGAAATCTCCATTTCTTTTATTTTCTAACCAACAAAAACTATGAAATTTAAATTACATTCGCAACATCGAAAAGCACTATTACTTACCTTATTAACAGCACAAAGATTCTGTGGTGAAAAAGGCATTCTAACATATTCACTATCCCATTTATCAATGTAATGCTGCTTCAAAGGTGCTGGTTTTTCTCCTCTACCCACAGGAAGCTTTACAAAGAAGACAACACAAAATACTTAGATAGCTTTCTAATTAGATCACAGAAATTATGATTGCCAATGAAGGTTAAACATAAAAACTTCAAAACTTCATGAAAAATCTTGAAAAATGAATGGATAAATATTTTAGTCATTTATGAAAAAGTAATAGAAAAATATTAAAATCTAAAAGCAAAATTATTTTACTCTATTTTTATTCACAATTTTATTTTTTGCTCAAAAAGAAATACAACAACTATAGTTTTATAGTAATGTAATAAAAATGCATATGAAAGAATTTACTGGAATATGTGAATCTTTGTACTTAACAAACCCAAGTGAAACTAATGGCAACATCGTCAGAAGTGCCAACAGCGAACTTTATTTTTTCCAGCTTCTTCTGGTATGTCAATGAATGATAGAATATCTTACACAATCTTTTGGTTTTGACCAACACAGAAGAGTCTATGAATGATGTAAATGAATTCAAGTGTCCTCAACAGCCATGCAAAGAGTATCCAAGATGTCTGAGTCAACAATGTACTGTCCTTCCCATGAACAGCATTCACACTGGGTCATGTGATCATGTAGTGTATCATGGTAGTGCCATTCAGTACCTAATTGCAGTTGCCTTTTGGACAAATTCCACTATTTTATGAAGCCATACGTCACATGCCACTCACTATGTCGAAACCAATCGAGCTACAGACTGGGTGTGTTGAGAATGTAATGCATTGCAATTTTTTATGACACAACTATATGCTGCGGAGGAGTCGGGTTGGTTGGGGAGGGTGGAAGGAAACCTCAACTTTCCATTGGTAGGTCACTCAATTGCTTCCATGCTCTTGGAGGATTAGTACAACTTCTTCTGTTAACCTCTAAGTAGTGGTTGCATCGAACTTAATGATTGAGAAACCTTTAGAGGACTGCTACGTAATAAAGTTTTGCACGAAGGTCAAGGTGCCGCTGGAACTTTTGGAATGCTAAAGGAAGCCTCTGGGGTTGATTGCCTTTCGGATCGCAGCCAAACAGATGGCACAACATGTTTAGAGGTCAGGAGTAGGTCGCTGATGGGGCCCGCATGAACAGACGACCGTGCAACTCATGTGCGCCAGTTACTGAATTCAATGGTTGAATGAGTGTTTGCTTGACATCAGGAATATTGGACTTACAGAAAACGGTTGTTCATGAAATTGTATCTGCAGAGTTCGGCATGTGGCAGATTTGTACAAAAATTGTGCCCGACTTTTGTCCAACGTGCAAAAGCAACATTGTCTGGAAGTGTGTGAAGATCTCAAGCAAATCTGACAGAGTGCAGAATGACACACATGGTCACCGTGCCCACTTTTACACAGCAGTGCTCCAAAGACTGAATCACAGGATCACCTGCATCCGAAAGAAGTCCCGGGCATTGTGGGAACTGTACCACAACAATGCACTGGCTCACACCACCTTTGTTGTCATAGCCTACCTGACCTGTATCAATGTGACAGGGTTGCCACAGCTGCCATACGGTCCTGACCTGGTCACATTGGATTCTTTTTGTTTTCTCAGTTGAAAAGGGACTTCAAAGGAAAGCATCTCAAGTCATGGACAATGTGTAAGCTACTTTGATGGCTTCCCCATCCGAACTAAGAAGTTCCAGAAAGTTTATGGTGCTTGGAAACTGCACTGTCAAAAATATATTGATGCAGAAGGGTCATACTTTGAAGAATTTTTAGTTGTTGAACCTACAAGAGCAATTAAAAAAAACAGTGATGCATTACTTTCTGGACAGACCATGTATCACTGTCTTGGTTTGGACTTGCTCTCTGAACATATGTTTGGCTGACAATGACTAGTTCTTAGCACTGGTTTCAAATTAAACCCAGTTCTGCTCCCACCTCCAGTTGCCCGTCTGCTCGCAGCCACTACTCTGCTGTTTCTGACCACTTGCGTGTGGTACTAGATACTATATTTGTGGAAAAAAAAAGACTTACTCATCAATGTATGAACAGTGACAAAGTAGACCCCTATTTCTGAAGTTATGGAAGCAACAAATGGAGATGAAGGATACACAGCTGTAGCAGCACAAACAGCAAGACGAGAAACAGGTGCAGCTACTACACCAAGCAACAGTGACATCTCCATAGCCACCACCTTTCACTGCTTTCAAGGCGTCTGAAGAAACTTGGGACATTTGCCCATCTTATTTTGTGTTATAATGCAATACGAGTAACATTTCCAATTCATATTAGCAAAGTGCTTTGCTCAATTTCAATAGCAAATTGTATAAGGTTGTCATAAACTGGAGCATGGGAATGATCCTAGGAAATTATCTTTTTCTGTAGTTTGTGACTTTTTGTCTAAACACTGGGACAAGAAACTCACAATATATCCACACTCAAGTTTAACTAATGCATAAAACAACCAGGGCCACTCACATGCAGCCGTGACAACAGAATATGTAGGTTTAGCTAGACAGTGTAACTTTGCATGTGCAGCCAGTAATGTTTTAGCTATATACGTGGCTCGAGAGGTACACAGCAATACCACCAGTTCTGAGCAGCCACCTCCAGATGACAATAATTGGGACTACCTTCTGCTTCCACACTACATCCACTGGCACATCAAATTGACCCACCAATAGTGTTGCCAGCCGCCAGAGAGAGCCCTATCAACCTTGGACTATTCTGCTTCCAGCTAGTGCTGGTGCAGATGGTGATCTTTCTGCCAACACGCAAAAAGACAACAAGCCAGTGACACACACACTGTTCTGCAACACCAGCAGTTCCTGCAGTTACACAGTTCATTTAGAAGACTACAGTTCCAACAGAGCAGTCGCTATTTACAAAGAAACAGGAACAGTTAACTATGAGTGTCTGCACAACACTTTCAGTGATAGTGACAACTAAAACAAAGACTGCAAAAGACACAAAGTTATTTAGAATTTCACTGTATTAGGTATGGGACCTGAAGTGCCACACATTAAACTACTACCAAAGTTAAGTAAAACTGTGTATCCACACCATTAATTTATGTTAATGATTATTTCTTATTGTGTTATCACCTTTCTGTTTTAATCTACCCAGTCAAGCAAGTGTATAATTAGATATTACTAGTGTGCATAGCGTCGTCTTAATTAGAACTATAGTGGAAATAAGCTTTCTGCTACCGTGGGTGTTTGGGCTCAACTGATAGCAACATTCAGTTACAACAGCTTAATGCTGGTGACAAGAAAAAAATACATCTGTAACACCATGACTGGTGATGAGGCAAATGATTTAAGATCAGTATTCCAAATCTGGTGGTGAGATAAAGTGATAATTGTTAACAATTTTTTGCCAGTTATCAACACTGGTGACGAGGCAAAGGTTATAGATTTGCTGAAAAATTTTGACCCGTACCTAATGTTGGCTATTGGACAACATCAAGATTAATGACATTTTCACAAGTTCCCAACCCTGACAATAATGAGGCAGTGCAAATCAATAGAAGTTGCATTCTTATTTTCCATACATCCTTTTGAGTACATGTTTTATTTCTTTGGTTTCTGCACCAACACTGTGGCTTAGCATTATTCTATGCATACTGGATTCTGGGACCACTAGCCTGTTTTCTTTCCAGGAAGACTTTTGTGAATTTTGTACACCATTCTAAGCATAATTTTCAAACATGGACTGACCACTATTGACTCTCCTGAAGTCCATGCTCCAATTGCTACAATTATTGTCAGCAAACCCAGTGTCACTGTAGTGTGCTCAGGCAGATTTGAAGAAAGCAAAGGAGGCAAAAAACAACTTCTACAAACAAAGTAGCAATCAATTTTCAAACTGAAGCAGGGTCATCAATTTCAGTCGTTAACCTACAGACAAAGCGAAAATTAGGGTTCCCAAAGCTAACAGACTTTCAAAAATTCATTGATCAGTTACTTACTGTAACTGTACTCCAGTAAAAGGAAAATTTTAACAATGTTAGATATGAACAATTAATGAAACACACTAAATTTGTAGTTGTAAATTCAAATAAACCAAGGAATTTACTATGATTTAATCTCTACAATACTCATGGCTTCACCATTCACGAAGCAGTAAATCATGTTCAAACTGGTGTTCTGAATGTAAAGTTAATCAACCATCAGAAAAATAGGATGATATTGTTTTTGAAGCAACAACCAGTATTAAAGGTTATGAGCACATGTCATAGTGAAGTCAAATATGGTGCCAAAATTATGCAAACCTTTTGCATTAAAAGCGAAAGTTAATGTCTTGCACAGAATGAGGTTAAAAATGCCATAACCACCCACCTAGCCAATGGACTATGCCAATCACAATTGTATAGAAACTGAACAGCTCACTAAGCTTCTGCAGAGATTTCAAAGCAACGGTTAATATTCAATATATTACTGACTCATACCCAATCCCAAGCCAGAAGAACCGATGCAGAAATTAGCTGGTAGTGTTTACTTTACCGAACTGGATCTTGAAGAAGCAAATTTGCTGATCCCTTTGGACGAAGAGAGACAGAGATTTATGGTGATAAATAGTTCATCCAATCTCTACTTTTACAAATGGTCACTCTTCGGGATTGCCGGCGCACTGCACTTGTTCCAGCGGTATTTAGAACAATTAATTTGGAAAGCTCCATGGTGCTGTGTACTACTTTAATGACATGTATCTCAGGAACACTTCCGGCAGAATTCTTACAGAATTTGGAATCTATTTTCAAAATTCTACAAGCGGCCAATTTGTAATGCTACAAAGATAAGTGCCTCTTTCAACATGAAGTGCAATATTTAGGGCACATGCTGCTAGCAAACAGCAGCAAACTGACACTGTAACACACTGACACCCTTAAAGACCTTCTAGCTCCCAAGGATGTAAAGCAATTACATGCAATATTAAGACAAATAAATTATTAAAGGAATTTTCTTCCTCAGGCAGCTTCTATCAGTGAACCACTGCACAAGTTGTTACATAAAGGAATCAGATGGAATTGTTAACAGTGAACGCCAATACGCATTTAACAAATTAAAACAGTGTTTGCTTGATGCCAAATGTTTACAACATATGATAAGAACAAAATGCTCACAGCTGCTGCTGATGCTTTAGACTGTGGCAAGCTGCCATTCTGTCACATCGATATCATGGTTTTGAATGAGCAACTGTGTATGCTTCAGGGACTCTGACAGTGGCACAAAGAAATTACAGTCAGATCAGGAAGAAAGTTTTTGGAATTTGCAGTCGTCACACTTTGACAGCTCAGCATTTGTGGTGCTGGGCACTACTTCTGTCGAAATATGACAATGTAATTATATTCAGGTCCACAGCACAAATGTGCATGCAGTTATGCTTTCATGTATTCCAACAGAGCAAAACAAAAGGTTTGTCTCATAAGCTGATATTTGTTTTTCAACAGATATCAGTAGTCAAGACACTGTGATAAATTTCCCAGTAAACTGTAATTTAATTACCAAACTTGTGCAAAAGATACAGACGTTTCTAAGATTACACAGTATATTAAAATGGAAAGGATATAAGATTAACATCAACAAAGGCAAAACAAGGATGATAGAATGTATCTTAATTAAAGCAGATGACTCTGAGGGAATCAGATTAGCAAACGAGACACTTAAAGAAGTAGACAAGTTTTGTTATTTGGGCAGCAAAATAACTTATGATGGCCAAAGAAGAGAGGATATAAAATCTAGACTGGCAATGACAAGGAAAGCATTTCTGAAGAAGAGAAATTTGTTAACATTGAATACAGATTTAAATTTAGGAAGTGTCTTCAGAAAGCATTTGAATGAAGTGTAGTCATGTACGGAAGTGAAGCATGGACGATAAACAGGTCAGACAAGAAGAGAATAGAAGCCTTTGAAATATAGTGCTACATAATAATGCTGAGATTTGATGTTTAGATCGTGCAACTAATGAGGAGGTACTGAATAGAACTAAGGGGGAAAAGAAATCTGTGGCGCAACCAGACTAAAAGGAGGGACTGGTTGGTAGAACACATTCTGAGACATCAAGGGATCACCAGTTTAGTACAGGAGGGAATTGTGGGGGCAAAAATCATAGAGGGAGACCAAGAGATTAATACAATAAACAGATTCAAAAGGATGTAGAGTGCAGTAGTTATTTCGGGATGAAGAGGGTTGCACAGGATAGAGTAGCACGGAGAGTTGCATCAAACCAGTCTTCAGACTGAAGATCTCAACAACAACAACATTCAAATGAAGTGACCTACTGATAAGAAGTTCCTTAATCAGCCAAAGATTAAATCTTATTGGAATATACGGCAGGCATTTACAGTGTGCAAAGGTGTCATTCTGTTACATTCAGAATCAGACAAGACACAGGTGATTATCCCTGTGGTGTTTAAAGAATCAGACAAGACACAAGTGATTATCCCTGTGGTGCTTAAATTCTAAGGTACTACAGATGACACAGCAATGCTGCTGGAGCATAGTTTCTACCAAACGCTTTGCTACTGCAACAATATTGACAAATACCTTGAAACGATGCTGGCAAAATGGCACTTATGTCAATCATACCAGCCAGCTTCGTCTCAACAATATTTTCTGTAGCCACAGGCATCAGAAACCTTGGTCACGTCTGTGTATTGATTTTACAGGACTATTTCTTGGAAGTTACTAGCTCATCCTCATCAATTTGTAATACAGACATCGTCAATATCTTCCACAAAGACTATTCAGGCTTTATTAAGGTCCTTCCTATTGAAGAATTGCCAAAATCTATTGTGACTGACAACAGCACTTTTTTTTTCCTAAGAATTTAAATTATTTTGTAAAAGCAACAGCATTTCACACTTCAAGACTACCGTTTCATACTGAGGCCAATGGGCTCGCTGAAAGATTCGATCACACTTTCACATCGCTCATGATGCAGCTTGACTAGTAGTACAATAAAGAAACTGCTTTATTGATGTTCCTCTTTCAGTACAGAGCTACTCCACATCATGCACAATATCCAGCTCATAAACTACATGGAAGACTTCACTGCACATTAATGTCAATTTTAAAGTGACTCATGCATCCACAACCTGAGCTTCAGCAAGAGTCAAAACAAAATTTTTTTTTTTTTTTTAAATTGACTTATACCATACTCATTATAATGTACAAGTATGGGAATAAGTCACAGGTACCTAGCACACTCGGAGAGCAGCTTGGTAATGTAATGTTCAAAGTTCAGTGTTCACATGGAGTCACAAAACACCTTAAAAATCAAATCAGGCTGCACCCTACTCACATGCATGTAGGCAGAACTCCTAGGCTGTTTTCTTTTATAGAATCTGAAGACTTGTATGCAGCCAGCCATCTGGGGAACCTTCTGACACAGTTGGCAACTGCCCCCGCCAGCACCTCCAGCAGCAGGGTCCTACTGTAGCCAACCAGTGATGCACCAGCAGTAGCGAGCACTGCACATCACATTCGCCTATACACAACATAATGGCAAATGCTTGACCACACTACCACCTCAGTGTGGTTCTTCATCGGTTTCTCACAATACCATGGACAAATTCCAGGAGGAGCAACATGTATGCATCAACCAAATGCGCACACTACTAAGCAAGAAAGCAGAAGTCAATGAAGCCACCCGGCTTCATCAGCTTTCCTGACGGGGGAGAGTTGCTGTATCCATGACTCAAAAGGCACACAGCAATACCAAAAGAGTCCACCACCACACAGGTGCAATCACTCGCCAAGCACCTTCTCAGTTCCAAGCAGCTGCCTATAGATGGTACTTGCTAATTGGGACTACCTTCTGCTTCCATCACACATCAATGGTGAATCAAACACTTCTGCCAATAGTGTTACCTGCCACCAGAGGAAGTGCTGTCAACCATGGACTATTTTGCTTCCACCTAGTATTGGTGCAGATGGAGATCCTTGTTCCAACAAGCATAAAAATGACATGCCACAACCACTCACTCAGTTCCTGTAATGCCAGCAGTTCTGCAGTTACTGAGTTCTATTTTCCATTCGGAAGACTACAATTCCAACAAATACCAAATCATATTTTTAATAAAAATAACATCTATTTATTTTTTATTTTGGTCATAAGAAAATAAATCAGAATTTTACACACACACACACACACCTAAATATTTTATGTTTCACATTTTTATACCAAATTTTAATTTACTGTGAATGCTCATATTTAATGCAAATGATAATTAAAAATAAAAAGACTATCTTATTTTAAAAATATGATACAATATATATTTACTAATGTTTCCATTTGTTAATAAACATGCAATTTAAAAAACAAGTAAAAAAAGGAAAATACTAGCGTGATTCAACTACCGACTTCATGAATACAATCCAGTTATGTCAGCTACCAGTATACTTAACAGTGCTCTGAAACCTTCAAGGAATTTTTTTCTTTTAAGGACTGTGCCTTACTACTTTGGGAAACTGACGCCCAAGCTCTACCGCCAAATCCTGTAAGTATGAAGAAAACCAGAGAGAGACACCCTGTAAGACCTACACCATAGCAAAACATTATGAATATAATCCATAGATTATGACCATAGCTCAACAGGAACACCACAGAGAATTTCTAAGGAAAACAACAGCTGATGGGAGAATATTTCTTTTCTCTCTCTCCCCCCCCCCCCCCCCCCCCCCTCAACTCACTCTCTCTCTCTCTCTCTCTCTCTCTCTCTCAAGCAAACAGTGTTAAGATAAGTAAGATATGGCTTGGATAAAATAACTTTGTGATTGAAAGATAGTAGTTGCACGGGACACAACTTGCAGACAGCCATATTAGATAAGATGCTGCTTGTATTTAGAAACAGATGAAACAGCAAGCACTTGGCACTAGAGGAAGAATTACCATTGGCTGGCAGCTAGCCGTATCACTCAACTTATTGGAACATCTATCACAATGTTAATTTTGTTGATCTATAGAGACACTGAAGACTTATTCATATCAACACTTTCAGATGAAGTTCAAATGGTTCAAATGGCTCTGAGCACTATGGGACTCAACATCTGAGGTCATCAGTCCCCTAGAACTTAGAACTACTAAAACCTAACTAACCTAAGGACATCACACACATCCATGCTTGAGGCAGGATTTGAACCTGCGACCGTAGCGGCCGCGTGGTTCCAGACTGTAGCACCTAGAACCACTCAGCCACTCAGATGAAGTGCAGGACTGTACAATGTAATGAGCCGTGAGGAACCTTTGGCTGGAACTGAACACGTTTGCCAAGTGATCAAGGTATAATTTCCACTCAGTATGTACGACCATGACACGCTTACAACAGAAGCCTGTAACTTAACAAATGTTGGGAGAGTCATGAGGCTGCAGTGGAACAACCACAGTTACAGTCGGTTTTGATTCCGAGTAAATATGAACAGAAATCTAAGGGGTTAGAAATAGTTTCCGCTGAGCAGGTACGGAGAGAGCCTACGGACACTGAGAACATTAGCACAAGCAAGAGAATGGGTTTTACTAGCAAGGCATTTACAGGTGGCCACAGGTCAGATATGCTGGACTGCAGGGAATTGATCTCCAAAGTAGTGAATATGGCTCGCTAATGACAGTAAAATCCAAAAGCACAGTAAATTCAAAAGCAAAGTCAAAAATCAACAGAATGCAATATATCATATAAAATATTACCAACCTGCAATCATAAACATTTTTATAATCAAATCATTAATTCCATCACAAATGTCTACACTTTCTGAATGATAAATAGTTCTGTCATACACAGGACACCACATGTCCAGTAACGACATTGCACAACAGCCACCATTGTAACAAACAATGAATATTACATTGTTGGTAAGTATTCCATAATTTAAGTTTATATGTCTACAGGTGTGTAACCAGACCATTCTCCACACTTACACTGATAAAATGAGGCAGTATGTAGTTATCAGTGCATCAGTTTATTAATCTATTATCAATGCTGATTATAATATGAATGAAGGTGTGCTAAAAGCGCAGATATGTCAATGTCAATGAGATATGTAACTAAAAATGATAAGAGCTGGTGTCAGCAGATGCATCATGATATAATACATCAATTGGGCATACATATTTTAGTTATGGAATAATTAATGTAAGAGTTGTGGTCCATTTGCATATACGCAAAAGTGTTATACGTAATGTGAAACTTAATTGGGGCTGGCTGTCTGAAGTGTCATGATGATGGTTGTGGTGGAATGGATGCTCTTTTGAGCACGAGGGATGGAGAAAACAGAACAGTTCAGCAAATTGACAGAGAGAGAGAAACTGGTTTTCTGGCCTTGGAGAGTATGGCAGAGTGATGTGATTTTAATTATGTATAGATACTATGGATAACGTATTGGATCTTGGTTATAGACATCTAACAATGCAGATGAAGGAAATTATGTATTGAGTACACAAATTGCAGCTTGGTCTTAAGAGGAAATTTTGTCATCTTCCACATCACACTAGATAATTCACGGGCTGTTGATATATTTCAATAATTAACTTTATTTAGAAATAAAACTCTTGTAGAACCTAAACTCAGTAGGAGTTTGGACCTTAATAAATAAATCACCTGTTCTTAAGAGTTACATCTGCAATGTTGCCTATGTTTATTACAAATTTTCCGTGATTGTTTATGTTCATTAATTTATAAGTCACCTAACTTGTCTACCCTCAATTACTCAATGACCGCAGGACCACCTTTCATAAATTATTTGCTAATACAGCAACAGAGCATTAAACAGGTGGTGTATGGCTCATCCCTAGGACTTTTACAACCAATCCTTAATCAGAGCCATACATATGCCCCTGTCACAATAAATGCAGAGCCGTGAAACTGCAATTTTATGAAGTTGCAATTGTAACACACAGTTAGAAAATAGTTGAACGGAATGAACAGTGTCTTGAAAGGAGGATATAAGACGAACATCAACAAAAGCAAAACGGGGATAATGGAATGTAGTCAAATTAAATCTGGTGATGCTGAGGGGGATTAGATTAGGAAATGAGACACTTAAAGTAGTAAAGGAGTTTTGCTATTTAGGGAGTAAAATAACTGATGATGGTAGAAGTAGAGAGGATATAAAATGTAGACTGGCAATGGCAAGGAAATCGTTTCTAAAGAAGAGAAATTTGTTAACATCGAGTATAGATTTAAGTGTCAGGAAGTCGTTTCTGAAAGTATTTGTACGGAGTGTAGCCATGTATGGAAAAAAAACATGGACGATAACCAGTTTGGACAAGAAGAGAATAGAAGCTTTCGAAATGTGGTGCTACAGAAGAATGCTGAAGATAAGGTGGGTAGATCACGTAACTAATGAGGAGGTATTGAATAGGATTGGGGAGAAGAGAAGTTTGTGGCACAACTTGACTAGAAGAAGGGATCGGTTGGTAGGACATGTTTTGAGGCATCAAGGGATCACAAATTTAGCATTGGAGGGCAGCGTGGAGGGTAAAAATCGTAGAGGAAGACCAAGAGATAAATACACTAAGCAGATTCAGAAGGATGTATGTTGCAGTAGGTACTGGGAGATGAAGAAGCTTGCACAGGATAGAGTAGCATGGAGAGCTGCATCAAACCAGTCTCAGGACTGAAGACCACAACAACAACAACAACAACAACAGTTAGGAAAACCAAAAAATTATATAATTTAACTATGGTACAACTCGTGTGAAAGCGACTTGTATACAGTCAGTAAGGTATCAGGAACTGGCCTTATTTCATTTTATTTTATTTTTGTGTTCACTAGAAAATCCACAAACTTTCATGATGGGGAGTTTATAAACTAAAATGTGAAGACTGTGAAAAAATACTTATTGGTCAAACAGGGAGAAAGTATAAATCAAGATTCCATGAACATAAGAATAATTGCAAAAATAATCCACCAGCATTCCATACACATCTCAGAGAATAAAATCATGAAATGCAGATGCATCACAGTGCCTGTTAATTGAACACACAGCTGACAAAGGCAGATACCTCAACGTCCTCAAAGAAATAGATAGTTTTACGCACACAAAAAATGATCAAGCAAAATTCTAAATGAGCAAACAAACCTAAGAAAGAAGAATTTTATCAAAAATTTTATAACTATCCTCATCCACAGATGATATAACTCTCTCAACACAACAGAATTTATATCAATTATATTTTACGTATTCATTAGTAATAAACAAAACAAAGTAATTTAATGAAACATTATTAAATCACATAAAACAATACTCATGAACCAATATCTCTGACGACAAAATACACCGTTGATACCGTAAAGCACATTGCCTCTTGTATAACAGTATGAGAACATGCTGATAATCAGCTAAAAATTAAAACCAAGTCTCCAAAAAGATCTACAGAAATTCTATAAAGCCAAAATAATAAATTACACATGAGTACTAGGCAATCTACTGCAAAACTATGATTATGTCCCAAGTCCCACAGTATACACTGTAGTATTACGTATTGTATTACTGTGTACCTTCTGCAGGACCACTGTAGATGGGCATTTAGTCTGACAACATAGACCGAAAATAACAATAAACAAACAGTCTTTCTTTTGTTCAACTGGTTGCTGATAATTTCAACAAATTGAAACACAGTTGCTAAAGATGGACAAAACACTAAATAATGTTATTTACCTTTTTTTTTATTTCAGAGAAACTGAAGGGAACCACTACATCCCATTGGGAGTTATTTGACAAAAAACTATGCTGTAAAAGGAAAGTAATTAAAAGGAAAACAGACATACTTAATTTCTTTTACATGAAGGATGTTAAATTTAAGAATCATTTCAAATTACATACTTGCTTGTACAAATGTAGCCACTTACAATGCTATTTGTGTGTTATGTTTATGCAAATAGTGGTATTTAATTTGTGATGGAAGGGAGTATCCAAATGGCCCCAGTAGAGAAGCAGCTGTTGAAGTCATTTGTATTGTGGTGTGCAACATGTTTGGAATTAGATAGTGAATTAGATCGTGAAGTCTGTGGTTTGCCACACTTTGGCGATGGCCATACATGTGAATAGAAAGTTGGTCACTTGTCCTGCCCACGTACAATACTGCACAGTATTTGCAGCATAACTGCTATATAACATGGGTAAGTACTTTCACTCATGCCCCTTCCTTTTATAGGGTATGAATTTAATTTTTAAGTGATATCCAAATTTAAGGCAGCCATATAAACAACATCCACCATGAAAACAGTCAACGTGTATTACCTGATATAGCACAGCATGACTGTTTGATGACCGAACTGGAGGCAACTGTGGGTATCCCCACAGACCATAACCACTTTTAATATCCTCAAGGCTAACACCTCGCCACGGACATGACTCTCCTTTTGTGTCTTGTTTTAAACTTTCATCAAGTTTCTTGTCCTTTTTATCAGCTGATGGTTTGTATTGCTTCCCTGTTCTTGCATCATCTAGAAAATGAAATCAGTCACTCTTACATATGCATATTTCCCTATGATTCTGAGGAAATATGACAATGTTCACTTAATTTGCATTGTTGATAATATAATATAAATGGATAGATACAAAATCTACTCACTAAGTGATGGCAGGGGAACACACACACAAGAGGATTTAACGTTTACAAGCTTTCGAAGCCAATGGCTCCTTCTTCTGACAGAAGAGTTGAAGGGGAAGGAAGAGGGGTGAAGGAAAATGACTGTTATTAACTCATGCACGATGTTTTAGTAGTAATCTCTGTCTTCCACCTTTAAGCTCTCGGGTTTTCAAATCTCGTCCAGTGCAGTCCCCAACAATCAGTCTTTCCTTCTCATCCTGTCCAATAAGTCTCCGATGACGCGGGGCTCTGGGTGACTTTTCTGAACTTTACCACTTTCCTTAAACCCCTCCAGTTCTTTTCCTTTCGCCCCTCTTCCTTCCTCTTCAAGTCTTCTACCAGAAGAAGGAGCCACTGGCTCCGAAAGCTTGTAGAAGTTAAATCCTTTAGTGTGTGTGTGAGTGTGTGTGTGTGTGTGTGTGTGTGTGTGTGAGGGTGTGTGTGTGTTTTCCCCTGCTGCCCTTGGTGAGTAGATTTCCTACCTATTCGTTTATATTATATTATCAACAATTGATTATTTTCGTTGTGAATTTATATTGTGTAACACATCATCAGTCATGTGGTACAACAAGAATGAAATATAAGGTTCAATCCATACCAGGTGATACAGCACTGGTTGCTTGACCATCTCAGAAAAATTTTATATTTACTGGGTGAATTCCCCAATGTTTAGTTGTAGTGGTCTTGAGTCCAGAGACTGGTTTGATGCAGCTCTCCATGCTACTCTATCCTGTGCAAGCAGCTTCATCTCCCAGTACCTACTGCAACCTACATCCTTCTGAATATGTTTAGTGTATTCATCTCTTGGTCTCACTCTACAATTTTTACCCTCCACGCTGCCTTCCAGTACTAAATTGGTGATCCCTTGATGCCTCAGAATATGCCCTACCAACTGATCCCTTCTTCTAATCAAGTTGTGCCACAATTTTCTCTTCTCCCCGATTCTATTCAATACCTCCCTCATTAGTTATGTGATCTACCCATCTAATCTTAAGCATTCTTCTGTAGCATCACATTTCGAAAGCTTCTATTCTCTTCTTGTCCAAACCATTTATCATCCATGTTTCACTTCCATACATGGCTACACTCCATAGAAATACTTTCAGAAACGACTTCCTGACACTTAAATCTATACTCTATGTTAACAAATTTCTCTTCTTCAGAAACGCTTTCCTTGCCATTGCCAGGCTACATTTTATATCCTCTCTACTTCGACCATCATCAGTTATTTTGCTCCCCAAATAGCAAAACTCCTTTACTACTTTAAGTGTCTCATTTCCTAATCTAATTCCCGCAGCATCACCAGATTTAATTTGACTACATTCCATTATCCTTGTTTTGCTTTTGTTGATGTTCATCTTATATCCTCCTTTCAAGACACTGTCCATTCCGTTCAGCTGCTCTTCCAGGTCCTGTGCTGTCTCTGACAGAATTACAATGTCATCGGAGAACCATGAAGTTTTTATTTCTTCTCCAGGGATTTTAATTCCTACTCTGAATTTTTCTTTTGTTTCCTTTACTGCTTGCTCAATATACAGACTGAATAACATCGGGGATAGGCTACAACCCTGTCTCACTCCCTTCTCAACCACTGCTTCCCTTTCATGCCCCTTCAGGGTGTATACGCAGACAAGAAAAAAAAAATTCCCGGGTTTCCCGATTAAAATTACACTTTCTCCCAGGTGAAAATACACTTTTTCCCTGTCAAGTGACAGTATACTTTTCCTTGGAAGTGTAAAATTTATCAATCCTTTGAATGGTTATAGTAAAAAACGCGTTTTGGAAAGATCTTTGATGTGCAGCAACACCGCATGTTACTTTCCGAAGCATTGAAATCAAGATTGCAATGCGCTTTTGTAGCCAGTCCTAGCTCATCACGTGATCTCGCCAGCCGATGACAGCGGATCTTCTAGCGTAGGATACGTGATGTAGTCAGCCAATAGCAATATCAGTGATAAGTAACGCGTACACACAAATAAGAAAAGTTAATGGTTTAAATTAACGTACACAGCATTACTACAAGAAAAGAAAAGCTTTCACATACAATATTGGTCTCTGAGATTATTAAGCTGCAAGAGAAGCTAAGCTTTCACATATAATGTTGATTTTTTTGCGCGTGTTACGCTTTAAGGTACAACACACAAATGCGGCAGTAAAATTTTTAATAAAGACATAAACGTATGATCTTCTGAGCTCAAAATTTTTCTAAATGTACATCCTCAAAGACTTGATTTTTAAATGAGAGTCAAACGCTCTGCGATTTAAGAATTTCATTGTACATTCTCGCACATAATTCATCTTGTATAAAAGGAAATTTACTTTGAAAGTAACGCTTTTCAAACAACCATTCGAAATATTTTGCCGTGACCTGTTACAAATAGGTTCGTTTCAGTAGTTGCCAGAGAGTGCCAGAAACAGGCATCACCGCACTTGCGCATCTACGATGATGCACGAAGCCCATATGTTCATAAGTCTAAAACATTAAAAGATCTTACACTGTGTCATAAAAGAAACAAGACATCAGAGGATACTCCAAGAACATCGGAATTCCGTAAACCATACTACAATATGTAGTTCGGCTTAAAGTGCACATTCGTATGCCCAGATTCGGACGTAAATTTTCTTGAGTACTGGTACTGTATTATCTCATGTTTGGTTCTTTATTATGGCATAATGCCGTACGTGCCAGAAGATGCAGTGAACAGTTGAAACTAGCCCATAGTATGGATTTAAACACTTTGTTTCAAATAAATTGACTGCCCCAGCAGAAAAGATTAATAAAAGCCAAATTTCTTTAGCAAACCGACAAAAATAACTTCATTGTTCTGCAAGGCGATTAACGCCTGATCGTCAGAAAGGTGGAGATAAAACCTGAAACTAATAACATATTTTAGCCTTCCGTAATTATGAGAACGTATTTTAATTCATTTGATAGCTCACGGCCATAGATATCCGTTTTGTTTTCGTTTAATGTGAGAGCAATAAATGAAGAGGAAACAGCAAAATCACTAAACATAAACACGGGTCACGTGGAGACTCCCCACTAGAACTCAGACTACTCTGTGAATCAGCCCCGGATCTCCGATATTTCTGAACTGGGGCAATATTAGATAGTAACGCCGAACCACACGTCTGTAGCGAGAAGTGGGGAAAGGTACTTCTCATACATGACTCGACTGCACACGCACAAGGGCCGGCCCGCAACTGCTCAAACAAATCTAAAGTAAACAGTTGTGACGTCACGCTCATCGGAGATAATTTGTTGTTAGGAAGCATTGCATAGTCTTCCCAAAGCCTTTGACTCACTTTGCAGTTGGCAAATGCTTGTATGAGCACTGTGTTTTATTGTTGTATCTGGCGTATTTCTTTTGCGACTTAAGTTTTATTTTCATTTTTTTCTCCTGTTCATGTTTTGTTGCTGCAGTACTATACTGCAGAAGCGGGATACAGTAATATCCTTTGTTAGAGTATTGGTTCTTACCCGTCAAAATCACAAAAATTTAACTGAAAACTAAAACAATGAAAAATTCCTGGGTTTATCGCGATTTTCTCCCAGATGAAAAAATTCCGGGTTTTTCCCAGATCTCCCGGTTGTCCAGGGTCGTATACACCCTGCGCTTGACTCTTATAATTGCCATCTGGTTTCTGTACAAATTGTAAATAGCCTTTCGCTCCCTGTATTTTAGCCCTGCCACCTTCAGAATTTAAAAGAGAGTAACTCCAGTCAACGTCCAAAAGCTTTCTCTAAGTCTACAAATGCTACAAACGGGTGTTTGCCTTTCCTTAATCTATTTTCTAAGATAATTCGTAGGGTCAGTATTGCCTCACGTGTTCCAACATTTCTACGGAATCCAAACTGATCTTCCCCGAGGCTGGCTTCTACCAGTTTTTCCATTCGTCTGTAAAGAATTCGTGTTAGTATTTTGCAGCCGTGGCTTATTAAACTGATAGTTCAGTAATTTTCACATCTGTCAACACCTGCTTTCTTTGGGATTGGAATTATTATATTCTTCTTGAAGTCTGAGGGTATTTTGCCTGTCTCATACATCTTGCTCACTAGATGGTAGAGTTTTGTTAGGCCTGGCTCTCCCAAGGCTGTCAGTAGTTCTAATGGAATGTTGTCTACTCCCGGGGCCTTGTTTCGACTCAGGTATTTCAGTGCTCTGTCAAACTCTTCACACAATATCATATTTCCTATTTCATCTTCATCTACATTCTCTTCCATTTCTGTAATATTGTCCACAAGAACATCGCCCTTGTATAGACCCTCTATATACTCCTTCCACCTTTCTGATTTCCTTTGCTTAGAACTGGGTTTCCATCTGAGCTCTTGATATTCATGCAAGTGGTTCTCTTTTCTGCAAAGGTCTCTTTAATTTTCCTGTAGGCAGTATCTATCTTACCCCTAGTAATATGCGCCACCACATCCTTACATTTGTCCTCTAGCCATCCCTGCTTAGCCATTTTGCACTTCCTGTCGACCTCATTCTTGAGACGTTTGTATTCCTTTTTGCCTGCTTCACTTACTGCATTTTTATATTTTCTCCTTTAATCAAATAAATTCAATATCTCTTCTGTTACCCAAGGATTTCTATTAGTCCTCGTCTTTTTACCTACTTTCCACTCTGCTACCTTCACTATTTCATCTCTAAAAGCTACCCAATCTTCTTCTACTGTATTTCTTTCCCACATTCTTGTCAATCGTTCCCTAATGCTCTCCCTGAAGCTCTCTGCAACCTCTGGTTCTTTCAGTTTATCCACGTCCCATCTCCTCAAATTCCCACCTTTTTGCAGTTTCTTCAGTTTTAATCTACATTTCATAACCAATAGACTGTGGTCAGAGTCCACATCTGCCCCTGAAAATGTCTTACAATTTAAAACCTGGTTCCTGAATCTCTGTCTTACCATTATATAATCTATCCGAGACCTTCCAGTATCTCCAGGCATCTTCCATGTATACAACCTTCTTTTTGTGTTTAGTAGCCACAATTATTTTTTTTTTTTAATTTACTGTTTATTATTTTGAAATGGTGGCAATATTTGTTCCAGGCCGCATGCGTTTTTTCGTATTTGCATGCATCTGCATTTTTTACAATTATTCAGTAGGGGATTGTCCTAAGCCTTTCAGATAAAATGCATTTAGTTTAACACTCTCTGGGCTACAAATTAACATCATTATCACTTAGATGAATGTATTATTTAACATATTTTAATAGGTCAAAGTTATCAGCCACAAATTAAAAAAAAACAGTTTTTGAACACTAGTTTTCCAAAGAAAGATTAATTTCTCAGATTTAATATTTTTTCTGCTATTACACTGCATAGTATAGTTACTTTTTATAGAGTATCAATGGTGAGCAGCTTACACTTTAAAAAATACACTATTTTTTTAAAAATATATTTTTTTTTAATATTTCAATTTTGTGACATGCAATATCTTTGTTGGGGGACCAGATAAAAACCTGAAAATTTCACAGTTAATAGACCTTTATGATACCAAACTTCAGTATAAATTTCAACTTTGAGATTCAATTGGAAGTCATGGAAAAAAGATTATAAACATGAGTCAAAAATATGTTTTTTAACATCTGTGATATCTGGTAGGCTAACCAAATAAAGTATACCAACTGCATAATGTAACACACCACATTACATTAGCTAATGATTATTTGTTGAAACAATGCTGTGATAATTGTTTCAGCATACTAACAATTGCATCTACAAGCCTATACAAGTCTGACTGTTGTCTTCCCCCTTACACCAACAACTGTCTACTCACACTTATTTAGCTATAATATAATGGAGTGTATCCTAAAGACATTACTTTAATCGAAGATTACAGTGAAGAAGAAAAAGTGTTGTTTCACTTACAAGTCGACCCAGATGTCAAATCAACATGCAAGTACCATGAAATGAAATACTTAAAAAAAAAAATTCATCACCTTTTTGGTCAGTCTCACATGGACCCTTTTGAGAAACATAAAAAACCCATAACAAAAGGTCTGCGAGAAATAACATTTGATCATTATTCAAAAAATAAAAGCCCTTTTGTCAATCTCCAACCAGGAAAAACATTGTGTCCAACATGTTCTAAGATATTTGTAATTCACAAGAGAAAGGATAGTGAAACCTCAGATACAGAATTTTGTGACTTACCAGCAACCATTAAAAAAGTAGAAACAGCTTGTGAAATCCTGGGTATATCGCCTGCTGGTAAAATTAGAAAACTAAGTCAAGATAAAAGACCAAATGCCTTGAATACAAAAATTGAGAAAGTGGCAGCTACAGTCAAAAAGAATTTGGAAGTTTCATTTCAAAATACAATTTGTACTAAAACAGATGGAAGTCCTAAAACTTCACCAACCGAATATGATGAGTTGATAGAAAAACTAAAAACTAAATGCAGTACTACAAACAAAGAGGATAAAATTAAGGTTATCAGTTTACTGC
The DNA here is from genome assembly GCF_021461395.2 of Schistocerca americana. Lineage (NCBI taxonomy): Eukaryota > Metazoa > Arthropoda > Insecta > Orthoptera > Acrididae > Schistocerca > Schistocerca americana. The sequence continues at coordinate 528,007,540 of NC_060119.1, forward strand.
CGAATTCTTGGAGTCAAGCAAAAGTTAGCGATGACCTTAATGCGTCAGAACGTCTTGTTAAGTTAAGAAGGCAATTACTAAAAGAACAGGGAATTTTACTAGCATTACAAAAGAAAAGTGCATCTAATTTGGTAGATGAAAACGCAATCAATTAAGTTATTCAGTATTACGACAATGAACAGCCATTTGATGTCTGGCAAAAAAGACTGTTTTTCTGTGAAAGAAAATGTTTCTAAGATTCAAAGACAAAAAAGGTTAATATTGTGTAATTTAAATGAACTATTCACCGAATTTAAAAAAGACAATCCTGACATTAAAATTGGAAGATCAAAGTTTTGCGAGTTGAGACCAAGATGGTGTATTATTGTTGCAGGGACATCTGGCACCCATTATGTTTGTGTTTGTTTGTATTGTCAGAATCTAAAGTTGATGATGATGATGATGATGATGATGATGTTGTTGTTGTTGTCTTCAGTCCTGAGACTGGTTTGCTGCAGCTCTCCATGCTACTCTATCCTGTGCAAGCTGCTTCACCTCCCAGTAAGTACTGCAGCCTACATCCCTAGTGTATTCATCTCTTGGTCTCCCTCCACGCTGCCCTCCAATACTAAATTGGTGATCTCTTGATGCCTCAGAACATGTCCTACCAACCGATCCCTTCTTCTAGTCAAGTTGTGCCACAAACTCCTCTTCTCCCCAATTTTTTTCAACACCTCCTCATTAGTTATGTGATCTACCCATCTAATCTTCAGCATTTTTCTGTAGCACCACATTTTGAAAGCTTCTATTCTCTTCTTGTCCAAACTACTTATTGTCCATGTTTCACTTCCATACATGGCTACACTCCATACAAATACTTTCAGAAACAACTTCCTGCCACTTAAATCTATACTCTATGTTAACAAATTGCTTGATGATAGATCAAGAGTTGACTATAAATACTTTTTGGAAGTTATGGTATGCAATATTGACAGTTACAATTGTGTGATCACGGTAAAATGTGCAGATTGTCCAGGCAAACAAGCCTTACTTTACATGTTTGAAGAATCCGAAGAAGACGATTTGATGCCTGACAATATAAAATACAAACAATGGATGACACAAGACAGAACGGAAATGGTGACGGTCATAAAATCACAAGAAGAGTTTTTTGAAGTGTTGGTGGCTACCCTTGAAAATCACAAAATGCGTCATTTTATTGCAAAAGTTCAAAGTAAATTTTTGAAAGACAAAAAGCAAACCTTGGCAGCTGATGAATGGTTAGTTCTTGCTGACTTTTCAGAAAATTATTCCTTTGTTGTTCAAGATGAAGTACAAGGACACCACTGGGCACAAACACGCCACAATTCATCAATTTGTATTCTATTATAAAGATGAAGATAAACTAATGTGCCACAGCTTTTGTTTCATAAGTGACTATCTTGAACACAACACTACAGCAGTGCACATTTTTCAACTAAAATTAAAAACTACATTAAACAGCACAATCCTTCCATAAAAAAAAACTTGTACTTTTAGGATGTGGCAGTAAGTCGATATATTTTAAAAAAAAAAAAAGTATTATCATCTCCTTTCATAAAGAAAATTTTGGGTTTGATGTAGAATGACATTTTTTTGCTTCATGCCGTGGGAGGAATACTTGTAATGGTGTCAGGGATACAACAAAGCGAGCTGTCACAAAAGCAAGTCTGCAGCGGACCGATGACAATCATATCATAACACCTCAACAAATGTTTGAATTCTGTAAAAAACATATCAAAGGAATTACCTATGTTTTTGTACAATGTGAGGAAATTCAAGGAGTCTATGACAGTGTCTTGAAGGAAAGATACAACACTTGTCAGAAGATTAAAGGCACTCGATCTTTTCATTGTTTTGTACACAACTTACTTAAGTGTAAGATCACATCAACTTCACCTGATAGTGAACTTTCATCAGCGTGGGAAACTTGTACAACTGGTTCCTCAAAATAAAGACATAGTGGCTTGTGTTTACGACGAACAGTGGTGGATTGGCAAGGTGATAACATTGACTGTCAAAACTGAGATGTACATGCTGTATCTTATCACCCCCCAGGACCATGGGCATCTTTTAAAAAGACTGAGTAGGATAAAGCTTGGATGCCACTTAAAAATGTACTAAGGAAGCTTTCTGCCATGGAATTTACAACAATGACTGGGCGAACTTATAACCTAACACCCAAACTGAGTGAACAAATTTCTCAAATGTTCAATGAGCGATGAACTAAAAACAAATAACAAGAGAACAATATAATGTAATTAGTAGGCTTATTTTCAAAAAAAATAAGTAATCATAGATATGATTAAATTATACATTGTAAGATACATTTTATTCCATAAGCCTAGATATCATGTGTTAAAAAAATTTTGACCCGTGTTTGTAATTTTTTTTTCCATAGCTTCCAATTGAATCTCAAAGTTGAAATTTATACTGTGAAATTTTCAGATTTTTATCTGGTCCCCCAACAAAGATATTGCAGGCCACAAAATGGAAAAATTAAAAAAAATCCATTTTTTAAAATAGTGTTTTTTTTAGTGTAAGCTGCTCTCCATTGTTACTCTATAAAAAGTAACTTTACTATACAGTGTAATAGCAGAAAAAATATTCAAGCTGAGAAATCAATCTTTCTGTGGAAAACTACTGTTCAAAAACTGAGTTTTTTTCATTTGTGGCTGATAACTTTGAACTATTAAAATACATTAAAAAATACATTCAGCTAAGTGATAATGTTAATTTGTAGCCCAGAGTGTGTTGAACTAAATGCATTTTATCTGAAAGGCTTAGGACAATCCACTGCTGAATAATTGTAAAAAATGTAGATGCCTGCAAATACAAAAAACGCATGTGACATGGAACACATATAGCCACCATTTCAAAATAATAAACAATAATTTTTTAAATATTTTTGTGGCTACTAAACATTGAGGAATTCGACCAGTAAATATAAAATTTTTCTGAGAGGGTCAAGCAACCAATTATTTTTTTCTTGGACCACTTGGTATGGACTGACCCATAACTGAGGTTTGATAGTATATGTTCCAGTTTGATACATAGCAGGAAAGGGAGTGTTATATGGAAACATGTTTCATCTACAACAGCACACACTTAATCAAATACTGGCACTTTTAAAGTTGGCCACACATAACACAAGTTTTTATTCACGAGAGCCTCTTAATGTCATTATAATCATGCAAGAACTTTCCTTGGCTCTTATCCTGGACTGAGCCTTTTCTAAACTTGTTTACACATATCTTTCTTAGTATTTCTAAATGGTCAATACATTTTTCCGTCCAGCTATATTTGAGTCTCTTTATAGCTATTTCTTTTTCCGTATATTCATTGGCTCCTTGTTTAATGCCTTTCCTCTATACATGGCCAAACCATCTTAATTTCAAGTTGAAAATAAAATGGGCTGTTATACATGAGCTATTAATCCTTTGACTGTTGCTGACAAGACAATTCATTGTGCTCCGTTGTTCCTAGGTACAATTGATGAATTTAAGCACAGCCTCCTTCAGTGTTAGTGACAAGTTACCTTAGGTGTCCTAAACGACGCCGGATTGCTACGCACAATTATAGACATGCCTCCTCTAAGGCATGTGAGTGCAGTTGATGAGTTTAGGTATACAATAGAATTTCTCCCACATGTGTCAATAGCGTTTCACAATACTGGCCACAAAATTTTGTTTAGGTACTTCGTCTGTTGTAATCTCATTTTGCCACATCTGACTTTGCTTAACGTCTTACTGTTAATAAAGATTGGCATAACAGCGTTTTTCTTATTATCTTCTCCAAAGAAAATGACAAGATTTCGTGGTTGTACTAAAGAAGAGATCATGGAGATACTCACTAATAGTTCGAGCCTTGGTCTGGCACACAGTTTTAATCTGCCAGGAAGTTTCACATCAGCGCACACACTGCTGCAGAGTGAAAATTTCATTCTGGATACATGCCCTAGTCTGTGGCTAAGCCATGTCTCCGCAATATTCTTTCTTCCAGAAGTGCTAGTTCTGCAAGGTTCGCAGGAGTGCTTCTGTGAAGTTTGGAAGGTAGAAGATGAGATACTGGCAGAAGTAAAGCTGTGGGGATAGGTTGTGAGTTGTGCTTGGGCAGCTGTCGGTAGAGCACATGCCCGTGAAAAACAAAGGGCCCGAGTTCGAGTCTCAGTCCAGCACACAGTTTTAATCTGCCAGGAAGTTTCACACCAGTACGCACTCCGCTGCAGAGTGAAAATTTCATTTGGAAATACCATGTATGTTGAATCATTTAGAAAAATATGGCAGATAGTGACATGAAAGATTAAATTTTAAAACAATCTTCTCAAGAATTAATTTCACATATTTATTTGATTAAATATGTGCATATTTGAAGCTACGTTATAAAATTTTTGACTTGCTTATAAAAATATAAATCAGAAGACTGAACTAAAGCTTTACATTTAGGAGGAAAAAAATTAACTGTACTTGTTGACAAATGATTATCATTTCAAAATTTCATGATATGTTTCTGGCTTGGTTTGTCTTTGCCAAGATTCAACAAGCAAGAGAAATTTTTTTTTTCGCACTTATGGTCTTATGGATTTAATCAAACAATTTTTATATAAATTAGCTGTCAACTTCTCTGACTAAGAATGAATATCATTCTTGTATTTTTCGATGTGTTGCCTGCAAACAAGCCCCACATCAGTGCTCTTGGAACAGAACTGTGGCGGTGACATGGCTCTATTGTTGTTCCTGTGTAGTGACTCGCAAAGATGGAAAAAATCTAGATTCGAGCAGTGATTCAGTACTTCATAAAGAAAGGGCTTCTTCATATTCAACTGTTGCCAAGTGGACAAATGATTTTAAATTTGGTTGGGAGAGCTTAGATGTTGATCCGCACAGTGGTCTGCCAAGATGTGTCACTATTCCAGAAATCACTGCAAAAGTGCACAAAATGGTCATGGAGGATCGCCGATTGAAAGTGCGTGAAATTTCTCACTCTTGTCAGATGTCATCTGAAAGGATATGTCACAATTTAACTGAATAATTAGAAATGAAAAAATTATCTTCAAGATGGGTGCCACGATTCTTGACACTGGATCAGAAACACATGAGAATGGAAACACATGAGAATGGACATATCGGATTAGATTAGATTAGTACTTGTTCCATAGATCATGAATACGACACTTCATAATGATGTGGAACATGTCAGGTTAATAAAAGGTGTCTATACAAGATATTACATTACACAAAATATTACATGACACTTAATTTTTTTTGTTTTGGTTATCCAAAAATTCATCTAATGAGTAGAAGGAGTTGCCATTAAGAAATTCTTCTAATTTCCTTTTAAATGCTATATGGCAATCTGTCAGATTTTTGATGCTATTAGGTAAATGACCAAAGACTTTTGTGGCAACATAATTTACCCCCTTCTGAGCCGAAGTTAGATTTAATCTTGAGTAGTGAAGATCATCCTTTCTCCTCGTGTTGTAGCCATATACACTGATATTACTTTTGAATTCATTCGGATTGTTAATAACAAATTTCATAAGTGAATATATATATTATGAGGCTACAGTGAAAATCTCTGGCTATTAAATGCCTGCAGGCTGATCTTGGATGAGCTCCAGCAATTATTCTGATTACATGCTTTTGTGCACTGAACACTCTTTTACTCAATGATGAGTTACCCCAGAATATGGTGCCACATGAAAGCAGAGAATGAAAATAGGTGTGGTAAGCTAATTTACTGGGATGTATATCACCAAAATTTGCAATGACCCTAATAGCATAAGTGGCTGAACTCAAACTTTTCAGCAGATCTTCAGTGTGTTTTTCCAGTTCAACCCCTCATCATTGCCTACACCTACAAATTTTGAATATTCTACCTTAGCTACCGATTTCTGATCGAAGTCTATATTTATTAATGGTGTCATTCCATTTACTGCGTGGAACTATATGTACTGCGTTTTGTCAAAGTTTAATGGGAGTCCATTTGCAGAGAACCACTTAATGATTTTCTGAAAAACATCATTTACAATTTCACCAGTTAATTCTTGTCTGTTGGGTGTGATATTTATACTTGTATCATCGGCAAAAAGTACCAGCTTTGCATCTTCGTGAATATAGAATGGCAAGTCATTAATATATATTAAGAACAGAAGAGGACCCAAGACCGAACCTTGCGGCACCCCATTATTGATTGTTCCCCAATTTGAGAAATCACCAGTTTTTTGCATATTATGTGCTCTGCTTATTTCATCTTTCTGCACTCTTCCAGTTAGGTATGATTTTAACCATTTGAGCGCTGTCCCATTCATATCATAGTACTTGAGCTTATCTAGAAGTATTCCATGATTTACACAATCAAAAGCCTTTGAGAGATCACAAAAAATCCCAACGGGTGACTTCTGGTTACTCAGAGCATTTAATATTTCATTAGTGAAAGTATATTTAGCATTTTCCGTTGAAAAACCTTTCTGGAAACCAAACTGACATTTTGTTAAAACTTTATTTTTACAAAGGTGTGAAGCAACTTTACAATACATTACTTTTTCAAGAATTTGGGATAAGGCAGTCAGAAGAGAGATTGGGCGGCAGTTGTTGACATCAGACGTATCCTCTTTTTTATGCAGTGGTGTAACAATGTCATACTTCAGTCTCTCTGGGAAAATACACTGCTTCAGAGAGCTATTACATATGTGGCTAAGAATCCCACTTATCTCTTGGGAACAAGCTTTTATTGTCCTGCTGGAAATGTCATCAATTCCATGTGAGCTTTTATTCTTAAGGGAGTTTATTATCTTGCTAATTTCAGAAGGAGAGGTGGGTGGAATTTCAATTGTATCAAATAGTGTGGCTAAGGCCTCTTCCATTAACTTCCTTGCTTCTTCTAATGAACATTTAGATCTTATTTTCTCTACAACATTTAAAAAATGATTATTCAAAATGTTTTCGATTCCGGCTTGTTGTTTGGAGCAATGTTTGGCTGGTTTTAGGAGAAACGAACAAGATTTTTCCACCGATCTGTGACCACAGATGAAACTTGGGTGCACTACTATACCCCAGAGACAAAACAACAGTCAAACCAGTGGAAACATGCTGATTCTCCGCCACCAACGAAAGCAAAGACAGTTCCTTCAGCGGGAAAGGTCATGGCATCAGTGTTCTGGGATGCGAAGGGGATTCTGTTTGTAGATTATCTCCCTACTGGGCAAACAATTACTGGAGAATACTATGCTAACCTCCTGGACAAACTGTAACAAAAGATAAATGAAAAAAGAACACATTTAGCAAGGTCATCTTCCATCAACACAATGGTTCAAATGGCTCTGAGCACTATGGGACTTAACTGCGGAGGTCATCAGTCCCCTAGAACTTAGAACTACTTAAACCTAACTAACCGAAGGACATCACACACATCCATGCCCGAGGCAGGATTCGAACCTGCGACCGTAGCAGTCGCACGGTTTCAGACTGTAGTGCCTAGAACAGCTCGGCCACTCCGGCCAGCTGAACACAATGTGCACCTACACAGACTGTAGCGCCTAGAACTGCTCAGCCACTCCGGCCGGCTGAACACAATGCGCACCTACACACGTGCCATTGCCAAAGCAAAATTACATGAATTAAGTTGTTAATTTTCAGTTTTGGGAAGAGATGAAAGTCGAACAGAGCTATATCAAGTGCGATATAGGTCTGTCAGACTTCCATCTCTTCCCAAAACTGAAAATTTTTCTTGGTGGATGAAGATCCACTTCAAACGAAGAATTGATAGCTGGAGTTGACAACTATTTTGCAGGTCTAGAAGAAACTGATTTCTGAGATGGGATCAAGGTGCTGGAACATTATTGGACCAAGTGCATTAATCTACAAGTAGACTACATCAAAAAATAAAAAAAAGTTTCAGTGATGTAAGTACTTTTTTTCTATTCTGTTCTGAGAACTTTTCAAACCACCCTCGTATACTGAATGTAGATGGTATTGATATACTGAAAAAAGGAAAAGAAAGTTTCACACTGCTTAATATTCTATAATGAATATGGAAAACAATACTTAAACACAATACCAGTTAGATGTGAATTAATAACAAAAGTGGGATTAAAAATTGATATCAGATCACATGCCTACCAAAATTTTCTGCAGAACCCAAAATTTCCAGTGTTGTTTCCTTTTTCAGATATATATTTTGTTACTTTTCACTGGCACATTCAATGGTTATGTTTGAAGTTCTCAAATCATGAATCCAAAGATTTAAAATCAAAATTTTCAACCTGACTTAGAAAAACTAAGGTCCATATTTGCAAGTTTCTTGTCATCACTTGTCGACCTTCTATAAAGCAGCTGTACATCCACAAGCCAATAACTGTGTATTTCCCAAGAGCAGCTCCAGCACTTTCAATACCTTTTTACTCTTTTCGTCAAATCCTTCATAGGTTTTAAGTGGAAACACCTTTGTTTATGTAAAGTTTTCACTCCATTTTGGATGAGACTCTGAAATATTAACAACTTTTACTTCAGAATCACTTGAAATCCTATCCAGGTTTTTAACAATATTTTCCCTCTGGCTCGTAATCAGAATCCTCTTCAAAGGTGACATTGATTTCATCAATGATAAACAAGTCTTCATCTGTTACAATTTTTTTTACCCATATTTTGTAACATACATTGATAAAGATTTTCCACCAGTCTTACCAATTCCTCAGTAATTGTGGAAAAAGATTCTTGTGCAAGAAGCTCCTTGTAATAAGCAATGGCATTTTTAGACACTAGTTTTGACTATTCTTGTTAAGACTTTCTTCAACTTCCCCTACAACCAAGAGACCTGGCTGGTCAAAGGATTTCACGTCAGACATGATCATTATTCTTATTTACTGCATTAATAAATTATAATACTTTCACTGTTTAAACATTACACCATCCTGAAAGCTAGTGATAAAATGAGAATTTCGAAAAGAATCTGTTCTCTCAGAATTCACATTACCGCCACTGTTCCTTATCCTGTGTTCTGTTCATAATTACTATATGAAAGAGAACCACAATCAGCACTTAACAAACACAAACTTAGGAATTCCAACTAAAGAACTAAAAGTATAAGCGATAAAATAATTTAACAGTATCATTTATATACAGACAACATATTTCACTTCACAATAAGACATTTCCAACTTTTGCACTGAAGTTTAATTTATTTTGGAAACCTGCTTTTTCATACAATTAGTAATTCAAAATGAATAGTTTATCATCAAAAACTACATAAGATATTTGTTAGTTAACATTTCAATTTGATAACAAATATTTAATTGAAGTCAAAGTTTAAAAAATCCACCCTGAATGAGAATTTTGCCAGAGACCTTGTTTTATCTAAACTACAATATCATGCAGTAAGCTACCAGTGGTATTATTAAACACTGCAATTGCTTTGACTTAAATAATCTTTGAAAGCTTCATTTTTTTCCAGTATCTCTGAGTTCTAAAGTATGAAGAAAATCAAAGAAGGCCTTAAGGTTTCATCGCGAGACTGACCTGCCTGATCATGAAGACAGGTGGAAACATTCAGTTATTAATCTAGGTCTGGCAACCACTGCTCCCTTCAATGGGTCTTTGATGTAATATAGAGAGTGCTGTAAATGATTAAGTTTGAGTTTTCGAGTACTGTACTTAAGACATTTGTTATAGAAATATTAAATTGGTTTCCTACAAAGCAGACCCCTCCACCTGCCCAGTGTCAGCGATGGGTAGTCCACTTGCAAGGCATGCTAAGTGGTAGTATGTACCTAACATAGCAAAATAATTGTAGCTGGATAGATAAAAAATCTACTCAACATGTGGTGGCAGAAGAACACACATATAAAAGATATAACAGTTTGCATGCTTTTGGAGCCAGTGGCTCCTTCTCCCCAGGAGGATTGAAGGGGAAGGAAGAGGGGTGAAGGAAAAGGACTGGCGAAGTTTCAGAAAAGGGCTAGAGTTTGGAAAAGTTGCTCAGAACCTTGGGACAGGGGAGGCTTACCAGACAAGGTAGAAGGAAAGACTGATGCTAATGTAAAATAATAGTATTTATTTAGTGTATACTATACTTCCATTCAGACCCTAGAGGCACAGTTTATATGTATTAAAAGGTAAAAAAAAAAAAAGCATCTAAAACACCATTAACAAAAGTTATCCTTGTCCAAACAAGTTCACTATCAGATTCATTCTGGATCTTGCTGAGTCTAATCTCTCTGTTTGGTACTAAGAATACTCCACCTCATGGTAAGTGTAACTAGTGACTTTCTGTCCACACATCTTTAGAACTAATGGCACTTTTTTTAAAAGTAAGAGTTGTTCTTAAATTTTAAATTAAGTATGAGACAGCAAAGAAAAGACTGAACAGACAGCAGAAAACAAGAAAGACTGAACAAATAATCTAAACATAGAGTATCAGCCAACAAAAGTAACTTTAATCCTCATATTTACCTTCAGACAATGAAGTACTTAAATATTCCATTGAATCAGCAAACATATCTGGAGAACTGCTCCTCCTCCCAGATCCACAAAGGGATGAGGTCAGGTTGTCTTCTGAAAAAGGGCAGCACATCAAATTTAATTGTATCCTGGAATGTGTGCAATAAAAATGGGTATACAAACTTTTAAGCGAGGCACTGAACAGAGAGTGTCAAGTAATAGATACAATTAATACGTGATGTACACAATGTGAAATTACATTTTTTATTAACAGAATGAGGTTGAAACCGCAGTGAAAGTTCTACTGTGCTAGCCAACCACTTGTAAACTGTAGGAGACAAAAATACTTCTACATGTGAGGTATAAGATCTACATCTGTATAGATCCCAATAAATGTCCCAGAATTTTATGTGATGTCCGCCGCGGTAGCTGAGTGGTCAGCGTAACAGACTGTCAATCCTAAGGGCCCGGGTTCGATTCCCGGCTGGGTCGGAGATTTTCTCCGCTCAGGGACTGGGTGTTGTGTTGTCCTAATCATCATCATTTCATCCCCATCGACGCGCAGGTCGCCGAAGTGGCGTCAAATCGAAAGACCTGCACCAGGCGAACGGTCTACCCGACGGGAGGCCCTAGCCACACGACATTTATTTATGTGATCTGTATCTTGCCAGTATCGTCTTCTCCAGTTTTCAAAAAGACTGCAGCTCAAACTCAGTCACACAACTAAGATTTCCATACCTTGATAATCATTCTTGATACCTCCATTCTTAATATCTTCAGTCTAACTTGCCTCTTGATCACTGTGACTGAAACCATATGACCCAGGCAAAAGGAGACAACACTTTACACTAGGTCGACTCATGCACTCCAAGAAGACACCCAGCACTGTAACGGATGGGAGTAGCAGACTCAACAAGAGTCACAGGACTGTGTTGACTTTGAACCAACACTTACTTGATTCAGGTCACAATCGGCTTAGCCCAGTGTAAGCACTGCTATGCACTTTCTGGGTTTGTATGAAAACACTACATTTATGGGTAAGTCCCAAGATTACTTGTAAACAGTACAAACTGAGTGCACAACGGTCACGGCACCAAGTATCTATTTTGTTTACAGCCTTGACGACAAAAAGGACAAAAGGGTTCAATGAACCATCTTCAAGCTGTCTCTCTACCGTTCCACTTTTGAACGGCGTGCAGGAAAAACTAGCACTTAAATTTTTCGGTGTGAGCCCTGATTAATCTCATTTAATGGTGAAGATCATTTCTCCCTATGTAGGTGGGTACCAACAGAATGTTTTTGCAATCAGAGGAGAAAACTGGTGATTGAAATTTCTTGAGAAGATCCCATCGCAACAAAACACAACTTTGTTTTAATGATTGCCACTTTAATTCACGTATCATGTCTGTGGCACTATCTCCTGAGTTTCACGATAATACAAAACGGGCTACACTTATTAGAACTTTTTCAATGTCATCCATCAGTCCCATCCGATGCAGATCCCACACCACACAGCAATACTACAGAACAGGGCGGACAAGTGTGGTGTAAGCAGTCTCTTTAGCAGGCCTGTCATACCTTCTAAGTATTCTGCCAATGAATCACAGTCTTTGGTTTGCCCTACCCACAACATTACCTATGTGATCGTTCCAATTTAGGTTATTTGTAATTGTAATCCCTAAGTATTTAGTTGAACTTACAGCCTTCAGATTTGTGTGAATTATAGCGTAATCAAAATTTAGCAGATTTGTTTTAGTACTCATGTGAATAACTTCACACTTTTCTATATTCAGGGTCAATTGCCATTTTTCACACCATACAGGTATCTTATCTAAATCATTTTGCAATTTGCTTTGGTCCTCTGATGACTTTACAAGACTGTAAATGACAGCATCATCTGCAAACAATCTAAGAGGGCTACTCAGATTCTCTCGTATGTCATTAACATAGATCAGGAACAATAAAGGGCCTATATGACTTCCTCAGGGAAAGTCCCATCCGATGCAGATCCCACACCACACAGCAATACTACAGAACAGGGCGGACAAGTGTGGTGTAAGCAGTCTCTTTAGCAGGCCTGTCATACCTTCTAAGTATTCTGCCAATGAATCACAGTCTTTGGTTTGCCCTACCCACAACATTACCTATCTGATCGTTCCAATTTAGGTTATTTGTAATTGTAATCCCTAAGTATTTAGCTGAACTTACAGCCTTCAGATTTGTGTGAATTATAGCGTAATCAAAATTTAGCAGATTTGTTTTAGTACTCATGTGAATAACTTCACACTTTTCTATATTCAGGGTCAATTGCCATTTTTCACACCATACAGGTATCTTATCTAAATCATTTTGCAATTTGCTTTGGTCCTCTGATGACTTTACAAGACTGTAAATGACAGCATCATCTGCAAACAATCTAAGAGGGCTACTCAGATTCTCTCGTATGTCATTAACATAGATCAGGAACAATAAAGGGCCTATATGACTTCCTCAGGGAATGCTGGATATTACTTTGCAATACTCGATGACTTTCTGTCTATTACCACGAATTGTGACCTTCTAACAGTAAATCACATATCCAGTCGCATAACTGAGGCGATATTCCATAGGCATGCAGTTTGGTTAGAAGACACTTGTGAGGAACAGTGTCGGAAGCCATCTGGAAATCTAAAAATATGGAATCAATTGGACATCCCCTGTTGATAGCACTCATTATTTCATGAGTATAAAGAGCTAGTTGTGCTTCGCAAGAATGGTATTTTCTGAATACATGCCGACTGTGTGTCAATAAATTGATTTTTTTCCCCCAAGGTAATTCATAATATTCCAACACAGTACATGTTCCAAAATCCTACTGCAAATCGACGTTAGTGATATGGGCCTGCAATTCAGCCGATTACTCCTATTTCCCTTTTTGGGTATTGGCGTGACTTGAACAATTTTCCAGTCATTAGGTAAGGATCTTTCTGTGAGCGAGTGGTTGTATATAATTGCTAAATATGGAGCTATTGTATCAGCATAGTCTGAAAGGAACCTGACTGGTATACAATCTGGACTGGAGGCCTTGCCTTTATTAAGTGATTTAAGGTGCTTTGTTACACAGGATATCTACTTCTATGTTTCTCATCTTCACAGTTGTTCTTGATTGGAATTCAGGAATATTTACTTCATCTTCTTTGATGACGGATTTTTGGAAAATCATGTTTAATAACTTTGCTTTACTGGCATTGTCATCAGTGACTTCATCATTGTTATCACACAGTGAAGGTATTCATTGTGTCTTGCCACTGGCCACTGGTGCGCTTTATGTATGACTAGAATATCTCTGGGTTTTCTGCCAGATTCCGAGACAAGAGTTTTGTTGTGGAAATTATTAAAATCATCTCACATTGAAGTACATGCTACATTTTGACCTTCCGTAAAACTTTGAAAATCTTGGGGATTTTGCATTCTTTTAAATTTGGCATGCTTTTTCCATTGCTTCTGCAACAGTGATCTGACCCGTTTTGTGTACTATAGGGGATCAGTACCATCACTTCTTAATTTGTGTGGTATATGTCGCTCAACTGCTGTCTATACTGTCTTTTTGAAATCATTCCACATCTTTTCTATGCTTATGTGATCAAATCGGAAGGAGTGAAGACCGTCTCTTAAAAAGCCGTTAAAAGCATTTTTATCAGCTTTTTTAAATAGATGTACTTTGCATTTCTTTTTTATGGTTGGGGTGTTATGGCATTCAGCATAACAGCAACTGCCTTGTGGTCACCAATCCCTGTACTCATCATGATAATCCCTATTTGTCCAGGATTATTTGTTGCTAAGAGGTCAAGTATGCTTTTGCAACAATTTACCCTTCGAGTGGGCTCATGAACTAATTGTTCTAAATAATGTTTTGAGAAAGCATTCAGCACAATTTCGGATGACGTTTCAAGCCTGCTGCTGGCTTTAAACGTATAATTTTTCCAGCATATCGAGGGTAGATTGAAGTCGCCACCGACTATAATTGTATGACTGGGGTACCTATTTGAAATGAGGCTCAAGTTTTCTTTAAACTGTTCAGCAACTATATCTTCTGAGCCAGAAAATTGGAGGTGATAATATTTTTCTGTTTGACATCAAAGCAACCATAAATTTAGTAGCAATTTTATATAACATATTTACACAATAATAACTTATAGAGTAATCACAAATAACTGCTGCAGTTCAGGAGAATTAGTAAGAAAAATTTCTGCATGGAATCTGATTCAGAATAATGCTGTAGTCACAAAATGGTTGAAAATTTGTCACAAATGATTTTCCCCAGATTTGACTTCTTACAGCACGATAATGGTGAATGACCAAACCTAAAAATTTTAACATTAATGATGGATGCCAGTTCGTTATCTACCTTAGACTGCTTGGCACTTAAAATATGTGTTTAACAAAAGAAGTGAAAGAAAAGGAGAATGTAGATCCTCAGAGATGTGCATTATCATTTGTTAATTGGCAATAAGTAATCAAAGTATGCACTCCAATCTGTATCTAATATTCTTTTGACCTTAGTTTTCTGGTATTTACACACAAGCACCCAAGACATATGCCATGAGCAATTTGCAAAACAGACAAAACATACCCAAACAAATGACAGACTACACTTGTAAACTGGTCAATGTGAAAAATGTTCCTGTCACGCTCAATAAATGATGGTCAATGTGAAAAATGTTCCTGTCATGCTCAATATATGATTTTAAGTTCAAACAGAGCCCAGGGTAAAGAAATTGCAACAGAAAGACTCTACAGAAAAGAAACTGGAGGCTAAAAAGATAACGTATAAATTACACTGAGAGTCTATAATCCATGCAGGGTAGCCTGAGTTCTATTGAAAGAACAAAGGACACATTGAAAGAACAAAGGACACAGTCTCACAGCTACAGTAAATTTTTTGCTGTACTGGAAAATTTTCAGAGTATATTTTCAGAGTAGTGGATAATTGTACCATGAGCGAGTGGAAGAAAATGCAAGTTAATGAGGTCACAGGCAATGCAGAAGCTTCAGGGTCCTGATGCATAAGACATTTTAAGTGATGTCCTGAGTAATATTACTTTTTGAAATTTCAGAACCACTAACCACAGCAATAAACAAATGCTTTTTGTTTAGTGTTTACCCAAATTTCTTACGCTGAAGTAGACCCTGTCTACATAAAAGGTAATCCAACTGAAGTGTATCAACAGTTCAGTATCAATAACTCAGACACTCACAAAAGTAATGAAATTTGTAACAAAAAAACAGTTTTTCAACCACTTTGAAGATAATAATCTGTTTATCCAAAGCCGACAGTTTATTGCATTTGCCATGGAACATATTTGAACAACTGCTTTGGTGTGGTACGTATCAGTAGATTTACAAATAAAATACACTTTCTCTGCACTAATATGGGTGATTGTTGTAATAGTCACCTTCAGTCTGCTCTAATACAGCTCTCCATTCTATCCCGTGCAAGCCTCTTCATCTCTGCACAACTACTGTAACCTACTTCCATTCAAACCTGTTTACTGTATTCAAACCTTGGTCTCCACATAATTTTTAAAATCTCCCCCCCCCCCCCCCCCCCTCCACCACTCACAAACTTTCCTCTGTTACCAAACTGACAATTCCTTGAAGCCTAAGGATGTTCGCTGTCAAAAAATCTCTTTTTACATCTGAGAGGTGCAACAGATTTAATTTTTTCCTCAATTTGATCCAATATCTTCTCATTAGTTATTCGATCTGCCCCTCTAAACTTCAGCATTTTTCATGTAGGATCACATTTGTTTGGTTGGTTGCAGTATAAAGGACTAAACAGAGAGGTTACCTGACCCCCGGTCAAGATGGTTCATCTAAAAATTTTGTCGAATCATCACAGTAAGTAGGAGTGGAAGACCTTGAAAGCAACATTCATGCCAGAACTGAGAAATAATTTAAAGGGAAATAAAAGTATGTGGGTCAGGCCATTATGTAGACGAAGGGTCACCCAGGATTCATCAAAAGTGAGAGAAACCCCACCAATATCTGACGCCTCATTAACCCAGCTAAGGGCAAAGACAGTTACAGAGTAAAGAATGCCTTATAGCCAGGAGATTCATAATAATAGAAGTTTGAAGGCTACAAACATAATGGATATCAGTTGTACTGACAATGATAAAATAAGATGAGAAAAATAATCAGGTCAGTGGGGGCCAGGCGCAAGTTCCCTGGCATTCTGCATGTGAAAGAGGCTATCCTTCCCACAGCTGACCAACCTCTGATCTGATATAGTCACATGTTAAAAGAGGGGAACAGCACCCACTGTTCGTTGAAATGTTAACACTAAAATGGAAACTATGATGCGTGACAACTAAGGGTCTAACTAGCAATTAAAACAGGGTTGGTAGAGGGGGGGGGGGGGGGGGCAAATAAGGCAACTGGCAGAGGAGGTAGGGCTGATGATACCCCAGACACAGAGAGACAGCATGCGGCAGGAGATGCCTCAACTCCAATCACCCTGCCCCAAGAGTCATTGAAAAAATTATATCTGAGCACCACATTTCAAAAGCTCCTATTCTCTTTTCTACTTGAACTATTTATTGTCTATGTTTCATTTCCATACAACGCTGCCAGGGTTGCCACAAGTTTCCCCAAGTGAAATTCCGATATTTCCCTGATTTCCAGACAAGTTTTAGCATTTCTCCCAGACAAATTTTGAGATCTCAAGGGTGAGTAAAGACATAAGTTGACAAAAAAATGTAGGAACTTCTGTATTTCTAAATGTGTGAGCAATCTTAAGTACTAACATCAACATCTTTTGTAATGAACTGTTTTTAGATGGAGAAAGCAAGCCAAACGGTATGTGTGTTTCATTAAGATTACTGATGATATTTTAACTCAAAAAAATAAAAGACATTTGGTGACAAAAATACACATTTCCTTGCAGTTGCAAGACAGTTTTAAAATACCTTCACTGATTTCAGAAATAGCCTCAGAAAAAAGTAGGCCTCTTGGAACAAGCATGTAAGGCAGGGAATAGTTGTGTAAATCAACACTATAGGTGACTGCCAATAAAATGTTGGTTCTGCTATGTTCTTTATTGTCAGTTAATACCCACTGTGTTATGTCTATTATTTTAGAGGTATTGTGTGTCCACCTGCTTAGCTGAGTGGTAATGTGTTTGCCTACCATACAGGGGGCCTGGCTTCGATTCGTAACCAGGCTGGAGATTTTCTCCGCTCGTGGACAGGATGTTGTGTTGTCCTCATCATCATTTCTTCATCACTGACATACAAGTCGCCCAATGTGGTGACACCCAAACAAAGACTTGCAATCTGGCAGCCAAACTTACCCAGAAGGGGACTCCTGGCCATCAGTGCCAAAGATCATTTCATTTTTCAGGTTTGTGTGATTTTTCTTTTGAGAAATATATAATTACATAGCATACAAAAAGGGGGCAACTGCCACAATTTACTTCTTCTTATCATCCATACTTTCTAATACATGAACTACTTTCAAAGTGCCAAAATGGACTAGGAAAAAAAGGGCTATAAAACACTGCACTGTGCAATGTACTTGTAGGGAGACAATCGCAATTCCTGACATCCATCGCCTTTGGCGTCTCACCTGCCGAGGAGCACCACAGTCCTGGGTCCATGGATAAACCACAAAAATCTGCCGCATTATGCCACACACAAGCACACGTGGCCTGCGGGAAAGTCAGTGAGTCTAGATCACACGGGCAGGGTCTGCACATTAGTGGGAAACGATGGGCTTCCGATCAGTAGGCCTGATCCATTCGATGTACCTGCAGAAATCACCTGCGGTTTTGGCCCAACATGGAAGCCCATTCATGTGAGTAGCTATTCATGAGTCACAGACACGATGTTGATGAAATGAGATCATGGTGATCAATCCATGCAACAGATAACTTGCACGAATACTCTGATCACTGTGCCACAGACAGGCACATAGAAAAGACAATCACACTCCCACAACTAAATTTTTGACCATAGCCTTTTTCAGAAAATGAGAGCAAACACACTTTCACACAACTCATGCACACATGACTGCTGTCTCTGGCCGCTGAGTCAACAGTCTCTGAGAATCAGATCAAAACAAACCACTCCTCACATCTCCCTGCCTCTTGTTGGCAGCTGCTAGGCTAGCAACAAGAAGTGGTGGCAGCACTGACTACAAGCTGAGGGGAACGGTAGGAACGGGAGAAGTAGTAACAATGAGGGAGTAGGGAAGCAGTGCACATACTCAGCTGAGCCCAGGCAGTGACGATGCATGACATCTCAGTAAACAAGCCATTTCATCTATTGAGACAAAAATGACACGTTTCCAGTGTCTCTTTCAAATTTCCCTGATTTTACTGACATTTTTGAAGTTCCCTGATTTCAAGAACTTATGGCAACCCTGTCGACGTTAATACCAAAAGAAAAGGATTTTCTAACACTTCAAAGTTAACAATTCTTTCTTTTCTTCAGAAATGCTTTCCTTACTTTCATAAGTCTGCACTTTATATCCTATCTACTTCAGCCTTCACAAGTTCCTTTATTGCTCAAATAGCAAAACTCATCTACTACTTTTAAAGTCTCATTTTCTAATCTAATTCCCCCAGCACAGCCTGTACCATTGTTTTACTTTTGATGATTATCATCTTATAACATATTTTCAAGACACTACCAATTTTGTTCACATGCTCTTAAAAGTCTTTTGCCACCTCTCATAGTTTTTATTGTTTCTTCTTATTCAACTTTAACCTCACTCTCCACTCGACCCTCTCAGATTCAGTTCAAAACTTGTTCTTGTATACATATGTATGTGTTATGTCAATGTGTAAAATTTTGGGTAAATTGTTATAGTGGTTCCAGAACTAGGGCCACCTTAGTAGACCCATACCAAGTCACAATGTGCACGGTCTGAAGAATTCGGCCAACTTTGTCATAACTTTGTGCATCTTCAGTGATATCTACCACTCTCAATTTTTGTATCCTAGTACAACTTTTGTTGCTGAATGCAGCTAAAGAATTCAAATTCCTTAGAAATGACTATCCATTATGCTGCTTGGTCTGAAAGTACCTTGTAAAATTTATCACAAAAGATTCAAGCCCTACTTTAACCATCCTTTGCTACAAGGGGAAGGTAGCTGGAACTTTGACTTTTGGGCTGCTAGCCAACAACTAGGTTCTCACTATACTACACCAGTATTAGCATTTATGAGTAAATAGTTCTGATTTTAATGACCAATGTCTCGAGAGTCAAATTGAAAATTTCTAGCACTTTTCACAATCAGTTTTCTATATTGCTATCAACTCCGAACTTTTGGGCTGTTAGCCAACAACTAGGTGCTCACTATTCTACACCAGTATTAGCATTTATGAGTAAATAGTTCTGATTTTATTGACCCTTGTCTCAAGCGTTAAACTGAAAATTTCTAGCACTTTTCACAATCAGTTTTCTATATTGCTACAAGTGACTTGAAAAAGTAGAATGGTAATCTTCCATGTAAGGCATTTAAAACAGATTTAAAGAATCCTAAGCTGTTATGCTTACTGCATGTATTACTGTGTTGGCAGTCGTTATGCCAGAAAATGTCAAGGCACTTGTGATGTGATTTGTCAGACAATTATTTGCAGCATGATACTTTTGTTCCCCTGATGTGCAGATACAACTGTTTCATATACAGGGTGTTACAAAAGGTACGGCCAAACTTTCAGGAAACATTCCTCACACACAAATAAAGAAAAGATGTTACGTGGACATGTGCCCGGAAACGCTTAATTTCCATGTTAGAGCTAATTTTAGTTTCATCAGTATGTACTGTAATTCCTCGATTCACCGCCAGTTGGCCCAATTGAAGGAAGGTAATGTTGACTTTGGTGCTTGTGTTGACATGCGACTCATTGAAACTTCCTGGCAGATTAAAACTGTGTGTCCGACTCGGTCGGACACACGGTTTTAATCTGCCAGGAAGTTTCATATCAGCGCACACTCCGCTGCAGAGTGAAAATCTCATTATGCGACTCATTACTCTACAGTACTAGCATCAAGCACATCAGTACGTAGCATCAAAAGGTTAGTGTTCATCACGAACGTGGTTTTGCAGTCAGTGCAATGTTTACAAATGCGGAGTTGGCAGATGCCCATTTGATGTATGGATTAGCACAGGGCAATAGCCATGGCACGGTACGTTTGTATTGAGACAGATTTCCAGAACGAAGGCATCCCGACAGGAAGACGTTCGAAGCAATTGATCGGCGTCTTAGGGAGCACGGAACATTCCAGCCTATGACTAGCGACTGGGGAAGACCTAGAATGACGAGGACACCTGCAATAGACGAGGCAATTCTTCGTGCAGTTGACGATAACCCTAATGTCAGCGTCAGAGAAGTTGCTGCTGTACAAGGTAACATTGACCACGTCACTGTATGGAGAGTGCTACGGGAGAACCGGCTGTTTCCGTACCATGTACAGCGTGTGCAGGCACTATCAGCGGCTGATTAGCCTCCACGGGTACACTTCTGCAAATGGTTCATCCAACAATGTGTTAATCCTCATTATGAGGCTTCATTCCAACGTGACCAAATTGTAAATTTTCACAATCAACATGTGTGGGCTGACGAGAATCTGCACGCGATTGTGCAATCACGTCATCAACACAGATTATCTGTGAACGCTTGGACAGGCATTGTTGGTGATGTCTTGATTGGGCCCCATGTTCTTCCACCTACGTTCAATGGAGCACGTTATCATGATTTCATAGGGGATACTCTACCTGTGCTGCTAGAACATGTGCCTTTACAAGTACGACACAACATGTGGTTCATGCATGATGAAGCTCCTACACATTTCAGTCGAAGTGTTCATACGCATCTCAACAACAGATTCGGTGACCGATGGATGACCTCAACCCTCTTGACTTTCATTTATGGGGGCATTTGAAAGCTCTTGCCTAAGCAACCCCGGTACCAAATGTAGGGACTCTTCGTGCTCGTATTGTGGACGGGTGTGATACAATACACCATTCTCCAGGGCTGCATCAGCGCATCAGGGATTCCATGCGATGGGGGGTGGATGCCTGTATTCTCGCTAACGGAGGACATTTTGAACATTTCCTGTAACAAAGTGTTTGAAGTCACGCTGGTATGTTCTGTTGCTGTGTGTTTCCATTCCATGATTAATGTGATTTGGGAAATACGGAAGGCCGATCCCACCCGTCTGCTTTGACCCATGACGTCACAAAAATGGCGGAAACAAAAACAAACACACACACTTTCCACAAGAAGCCTAATGACACTAACGGGACAAGCGCGGGAAATGGGGTGTTTTGGGAGGGGGGCAAACTAAATATAAACAAATTTAGATGCCTTGCATAGCTACAACGTGTAAGTGAAGACAGCCATGCATGAATACCCACCCACCTCCCCAGGGGTCGTAACCCCTGCAACCCATAGAAGATAAAGATGCTTCAGTAGCTGATTAGTGTTTTTCGTCTTTTTGAAAAAAAAAATCTCACGGGATAGAACGAACAGATCAGAAAGATAAATATAATAAACTAAAACAGAAATTCGAGGAAACAGATAATTAAAATAAGTAATAAGTGTATTTAAATAAAATAAAAAATCTCAGGAGATAGAACGAACAGATCAGAAAAGTAAATAAAATAAGATAAAACGGAACTGGAGACAGCCACACTCAAACCAAACTCCGTGCCGTCATGACGTCACACACGACAACACCCTTACGTCACGGGTCAAAGCCGACACGTTGGATCGGACACTTCTGTCAACCCTTGATTTGAAGAGAAGTAATAAAATGAGCTCTAACATGGAAAGTAAGCGTTTCCGGACACATGTCCACATAACATATTTTCTTTCTTTGTGTGTGAGGAATGTTTCCTGAAAGTTTGGCCATACCTTTTTGTAACACCCTGTATTGGTTCCAGAAACTTCTGGAAATTAAATATGCAGGTATGACTATTTTGTAACAGGGCATGGGTTCTGGAAATTTCTGGATATTTGATATGCAGGTATGACTGTTTTATAAAACAAGGCATGGATTCCAGAAAGTTGTATTCATGTACAACAGTTTTATAACAAGGCACTAGAAACTTCCAGAATTTTCTGTAATATTCTCCAGTATTCTCATTTTATACATTCACACTATATAAGATGTAATTTGATTTGAGTGTCATTCAAGTTTGTACGCAAAACTTGCAGCTTGGTTGATTCCTTCAATCCACTGCTGAATCATTAACGAAGTTACAACTTGTTATGGCTACAAATTGGAATTTGCTGATTCAATGAGTTGGATTTCATGCCAAAATATGTTTACATCATGAAACAGAACTGTTGACCAGGTTTCAATATCTGCAGAAACCATGCTGCAATCCATTACAAAAGAAGACTCATGTGTTCAACAGAGGTCTGCGTCCTATTGATGTTGCAACAGCCGACTTTCTGAAACAACTTACAACAGTTGATGTTAAGCCTGGACACAAGCTTTACCCTGCTTGTAGAGTTGACATCAATGCAAAACAGGCCAAGCCACTGCCATCATCAGAGTCTGATGAAGATGATACTACAGTTGCTCCAGACAGCTTGAGCTCTACCTTGATCAACTGGTGTGTCACCACTGAAAAATTTCAGCACGTTTCAAACTGGGATTCTACTGAATATGCAAAATGAGAAATAAGGCAAATTCAAATGGTTGTGGCTACCAAAATTGCTGAAATTGGCGGGCTTCAAGCAGATGATGTTACAGAACCGCCACCAGGTCAAAAATGCCACGATTACTATTTGTACAAAGTGCTCATCAATGAATTGAAAGCAAAGCTGGCGGTGTCCTCAGCTTCTGAGAAAATTCGAATTTTAACTTTGGCCACTAGCACTTGGAGCATTAAAAAAATGATGGAAGAATTCAACATGTTTGAGCAAACAGTGAAAACTGACAGAAAGCTGAAAGAAGAGAAAGGCGTATTAGCAAAACCAGATCCAAAGTGAGAAAAGGCTTTGCAAGAAGATATTAAGGAACGTGTACCAAAATTCTATGACAGTGATGAAGTCAGCTGAATCTGCCCTGGAAAAGACTTTGTAACCATAAGGCCACCAGCTGGCCCAAAAGTTCATATGCAGAAACATCTGATGCTTTATAACTTGAAAGAAGTCTATCAATATTGAAGACAAAATTTACCAAAAGCTGGCTTTTCTAAATATTATGAATTCCAGCAAAAGTGGTGCATCACAGCAGGAACACATTCAGTTTGTGTTTGTACAGCTCATCAAAATGTCAAGGTGATGCTAGCAGCGACTCCAATTAAGAATGACTACAAGAGTTTGTTAGCCAAAACAGTTTGCAATATGGATTCAAAAGCTTGCATGCTCCAACAATGTGACCAATGCCCTGGATTAGAAGTCTTGGAAAGATTTGTAGAAGCCGCATTTGAAGGAAATGACATTGATGAAGCAATGGAATACAAGGAATGGATACACACTGACGAAGATACCCTGGAGACAAAGCAGTCAACGACTGACGAATTTATTCAAAACATTGTGGCCAAAATTGTGAATCCCTCATCCCATCAGTATGTAGCAAAGTATCAAAGCAACTACCTAAAAGAAACCAAAGAAAGTCTAGAATGTGAAAAACTGGTTGTTTTGATGGATTTTGCAGAAAATTATTCATTTATTGCGCAGGTCGCTGTACAAGGCAGGCATTGGGAAAATAGTCAGGCCACATTACATCCCTTTGTTATTTATTACAAGGCTTTGACTGGAAAGATCGAGTCTCTTAGCTTTTGCATCATCAGTGATTGCTTGCAACATGATACAGTCACAGTCATATTTACTGCTCCGAGCTGACAGGTCACCTGTGAACCCACTTTCCAGTGCTGAAGCACATCAGCTATTTCAGTAATGGAAAATTTCAGGAACTTCATAATCTATGTCAGCACTGCAATGACTTTAGTATCAGTGCAGAATGGAACTTCTTCGCCACAAGCCATGGACAGTCTCCTTGTGATGGTATTGGGGGCACAACAAAGCGATTAGCAGCAAGAGCAAGTCTGCAATGGCCAACTCCAGATCAAATTCTAACACCAAGTGATCTATTCAGATTTTGTGATGAGCAAGTTGATGGAATCAAATTCCTTTTATTAGAAAGGAAGAAATTGATGTTGCAAGACCTTTGGAAGAAAGGAGACTTGAAAAAGTTTGCATTGTTGCAAGGACCAGAGAAAATCATTGCTTCAGACTTATCAATAAAAAACGGTTACAAATTAGCAGAGTTTCCAATGACACAGTATCATTTATTGCAATTGTTGATCTATCAGTATACTTCTCGAGTGTTCCAATTGCTAGTATCTAATCTGTACAATACATGGCCTGCATTTACGAGAACAAATGGTGGATTGGAAACATCTGTGACACATCATTGGAAGAACGAGATGCCTTATTCAGTTTCATGCATCCACAAGGTCCAACTAATTCATTCCATTGGCCCATAAGGAGGAACATCTGCTGGAGCCCAGAACAACAGATAATAGGCATTTTGCCAGCTCCAAGTACCAGTTCCATGGGTCAGAGATACAATTATCCATCATAGGTGCTGAAGAGCATTGAAGAGAATTTTAGAGACATGAAAATGGTTTCATGAACTCTGGCAACAAATTTATGACACTTGGTTCATTTTATGAACTTATTGCTTTTTTATGTTCACAACAGTGTTGTTTATCTGCTCATTTTTGTATGCCATTCATTAAAGTTATTCTGTCAAGCATGCAGTATGCATAAAAGCAAAGGTATCTTTGAAGATAGTTTAAAAACCTTATATGGAAAATTACCATTCTACTTTTTAATGTTCCTTGTAGCAAACAATGAGGTCTCTCCAATGGTATCAGTTAAGAAAAAATCAGATATGGTAGCCATATTAAAAACAGGTCCTGAAAAATGCTGCAAACATTCAATGTTCAATTTGACACTTGAGACTAGGGTCAATAAAATCATAACTATTTAAAGTGTGACTTAAATCTTTTGCGATAAATTATGGCACTTTCAGACCAATTAGTGTAAGGGATAGTAATTTCCGAGCAACTAAAAGTTGCACTAGTGTAGGCCTACAAAAATTCAAGGTGATAGATGTCACAACAGACGCATTGGTGTGGGTCCACTCAAATGGTCCTTGATCTGGAACCGCTAAAAGAACTGAGCCAAAATTTTGTACAGTGACGTACCACATACATATGTACACACGCATAAATTTTTAACAGAATCAGTGGGGACTTCTAGGAGACTTTGTGTGGAAATTCCCATGCGACTGATGCACTGAACTTCCACGTTATTTCTTTGATTAAGACTGCACGCACCCATTCACTTCTGACACACTACAACGAATGCTGCACGTGTTTTTCACATGTGAGTTTCAAACTTTCTTCACGAGATAATTTCAAGATTACTTATAACGTTGAATGAGGATAGGGGAGACCTAGAAACAGGTCAGCAACAACCATTCTTAGAGCAGTATTACATCTTAAATGAACAGGAATCAAGACCCGTACACATGATGTAATCCCCCTACAACACAAATAATTAAACTTGACTAAATAAATATCTTTCCCAATTTATAACAGGAGGAACATAAACACCACACGTAAAATTAGAGTCAAATTATATACCTGACATTTCGTCGTCCTCGGAACACCCTCTTTTTCTCTTAACTGGCGTCTGGTTGTTTGAAAGTGACTCACGACGAAAACTCATCCCAGGTAAATCCTTTACCCTGTATTATCAAGTTTCCGATAACACCATCTGTTGACAACACGTCTCACGTAAGATAAACGAAATTCAAAGTTGCACAACAACATGCCACTGCTTCGCAAGTAACAACACAGTGTCGAATAATAAGCAAACTCACAACAAAAACATATCAACTAGCAATAGCTTTATGGTAGATACGATAATATCTTTGGACAGTTTCGATTCAATAACCCAGGCCTCCACTGCATCACAACACAATCGCCCCATTTCATGGGGCACTCAAAACCAGATTTCGTGAACCGATTTCCCAATACCCCTTCTGGGTGGTCCAGTAAACCCCACTGTTGCAATTGTGTGAACAATATATTTCGTGTGAAACGGCGGCTAAGTGCAT
Organism: Schistocerca americana; assembly: GCF_021461395.2. Taxonomy (NCBI): domain Eukaryota; kingdom Metazoa; phylum Arthropoda; class Insecta; order Orthoptera; family Acrididae; genus Schistocerca; species Schistocerca americana. Next base: position 528,034,131 of record NC_060119.1, read on the forward strand.
CATGTGGAATTTAATAGACCTCTCTGGTGCTATTGTAAGCTCAGAGTTTTACGCATGTAATGAATGTTCCTTGGTCGTTGTGCTCTATGTATTTTACCTGGGAGTGCAAATATAGTTACTGGCACTAAATGTGTTTTACTCACTATTACTTATTCACCTGTGTCGACTCTAATAGGTTATGGGCCCAGCGATGTATTTGAAATAAGTATATACATAATATAATAGTGAGAAAGTACTGGAAAAGTTCCAAGTAGTGCACTCGCGTGAAATACGAGTTATCCTTACAAGACGAACGCAACTCTTTTGTATTATTCTTCGGTATTATTCTTTTCGTCAAGAAAGATCAGAGTTACCGTTAAAATGAACGCAGTACAAATTCCGCAGATTGAAAGACTCATGGTTCGCGAAAACTATGCAATGTGAAAATTTGCAGTAGAAGCGTATTTACGTTTAGACGACCGATGGTATGTGGTGGATGGGACAGTGAAATTAACAGATCACAATTATTGAAGTAAGGATAAGAAAGCAACATCGAAGTTGATATTACTAGTCGATCCAGTGAACTATGTTCAACGTTGAAAAAGCTGCAACGTCGAAAGAAGTCTGGGACGAATTACGAAATGCATTTGAGGATGGAGGTCTTACAAGGAAAGTAGGATTATTACGTGAGTTAATTATCACTCAGCTGGACAAATGCAAGATTGAGACGACAGGTTAAAATACGCCACTGTCAGGCCTCTCTACAAAAAGGGGGACACCACAGATGTCAATAATTATCTGCCAGTATCCTTACTTACAGCATTCTCAAAAAATTTCGAGAAAGTAATGTACCTAAGAGTGCTTAGCCATCTCAACAGTAATGGGACAATTAGTAAATCACAGTACGGATTTCAAAATGCTATTCCACTGAGACAGCAATATACAATTTCACTGTCAACATAATACAAAATAGTAAAATGAAATTTTCTGTGAGTTGTCCAAAGAATTTCATTGTGTGAACCATGACATTACGTTATAGAAATTACAATTCTATGGTACAAATGGAATAGCATATGAGTCATTTAAGTCATACCTACAGAACAAGAAGCAAAAAGTTTCCTTATCTGGGTCAAGCGATTTAAATAAGTATGCCACTTCATTTAACCCTAGGATGCATTTTGCGGAAAACGCACATGAATGCATATGCAGGGCCTCCAGGACCTACCCTAATTTAACATTTTCCTCTTTTCATATAATCATTCTTTGGAGTTAAATTTATTTGTGTCAAATTTATTGTGATATTGAAATATTCCTAAGATGCAGTAACAGGATTTCGTGGGCCTGATTAACATTTTATTAATTAAAAAAACTCTAAGATTGATTTTTTTGTTAGTTACATCCATTTACACACAACAGATACAAATAATTTTATTAATTCACTTATAAGTTGCAGTTTACATTTTATAACAGTTATTCAACCAATTTCTTCAACTAAAACATACTTATTATTCACAATATTATGTATATAGGCAATATTTTGACAAAAAGTTGTTATTCATTGTTCACATAAAATTGCATTTTTCTTAGTTTTCAACATATGACAAACAAGAAGCACAAAGAACGCCACTAGGTTCCTTAGAAATGTTGGTTTTACACTTAATGCATGTCTTTGCACTTTTCCTGTGTTTATTATACGGACAATAATTGCATCTTCTTCTTTTTCCTGAAACAGGTAGTTGGTTCGGCAATATGACATCTTTTTGAACACCACATCTTTGCGTAGCATCAACGATTCTCTTTGGAAGATTAGGGATTTGGATATGAAGTTCCATTAGTGGTCTTACCATTTCCTCTGCTAAATCTCTTAGGAATAGACGCCTTTTATCACTTCTTCCACTATGGTATGTCAGATGTTGGGCAGAAAGTAAAATTTCACTGTTCATTGCTGCGACGTCCATCATATGCATCCACAATGCAAATGGCCAGCTTCTTGTTTGTCTCTTGCAAGTGTAATAACGAATTTTCTGGTCCATTTGATCTACTCCAGCCTTCGTAGAGTTATAGAACTTTATTATATCTGGTTTCTTTTTTGCATGAGTTTCATCAATGTTTCTGTCGTGATGCATTGTGCTAATGAGAACTACAGACTCTTTTTTTTGGGAACATAACTCACCATTGTAATGTCACCTCTAAATGCAAACAAAGAGGAATGAATCGCTCTTGAGGCAGATGGTTTCATCTCATTAGGAGTTTCTGGTTTATTTTGTTTGATTGTTTCCACCACTGTAATCTGCTTCTGAAGCATCTCTTCCGCCAGCCCCACACTAGTAAAGAAGTTGTCAACTGTAATATTTTTTGATGATCCTACAACGCTTTTAGCAAGATCTTTCACCACATTGAATCCAAGATTTTTCTGAATAGGTTCATGGGGCTTCTTTCCCGTGTAAACAATTCCGTCTAAGGCATATGCAGATGTAGCATCACATAACCAAAATATTTTTATGCCATACTTGGCTGGTTTAGAGGGCATATACTGGATGAAGCTGCTTCTTCCACGGAATGGGACTAGCTGTTCGGCAACTGTGAGCAAATCGTTGGGAGTCGTTCTATTTCTACACTTGTCAAGAAATAGTTCCCATACATAGTGAACAGCTGCAAGTTTGTCATCTGCAGATCGAGCATCACGGGTACGCCTGTCATCAAATCTAATCATTCTCCTTATATCCTCGAATCTGTTTATTGATACAGTCGCCGTAAATGTAGGATTTGCCTTTTCATTCAAGAATAATTCTCTAATAGGGACATCCCAACTCTTCTAAAACCAGAAAGCAGTAAAAGACCAAGAAAACCCTCCACTTCAGCAAGCGAAACGTTTTTCCACGTTTTACCACGTAAAGCAGCCACTCTTCTGCCATCAATATTTGTGCAGCTGTTGATTTCCTCTAGTATTTCCTTGGAGATGAAATAGTTCCAGGCATCCTTAGGTTTACAGGTTTTCAAACCACGGGCTGGACCAGGTGCCTCTTTATGATATTATGGACAGATGTACGAAAAGTTTCAGCAGGATCTAATTTCCAAATCGCTCCATTCCGACTAATGTATGTGTGGTCTTCTATACCTTTTTTTGGTGGTTCTTCATTTTCAGACTCTGATGAAGTAATATTATCAGAAGGACTGCCATCTGCCTCAATATTCACATCTGCAATTTCATTGGCTGATTCTTCACTACTTGCATCTCCAAAAATATTTCCTTCCTCGCAAGAACCATCTTCTTCAAACCTCTGAGCCACAACACTTTCAAAATTAGCTGCATTTGCATGTACTGCCTCTCTTGCTTTTCATGTCGAAGCCATAGCAAAAGGCGTGTCTCTCGAACAGCAGCTTGTGGAGCACTAAACGATCATACTCGTAACAATATGGGCCTTGCAGCAACAAACAAACTACAGTAACAATGAGGCTGACAAGAGCAGCACAGGATAACAATGATATGAAATAATAAAACATTTGATAGCAAAAAGATCAATAATACACTGACATCGCCAATATGTGAAAGTAGTGTGTATCATTTTTTAGTTATACTATTATTACTACAGCTAATGCTGCTGTTGGCACTCCTGTTGTTGGAAATACCACTACAGTTATTGTTGAATTAATAAGTGCTCCCAAATAAATGTTGAAGACAATATTTTCTAAACAGCATTTATAAATTTGTGAGGGCTTCTGAAGCCCTGCTTATGACATCACAGTGTATGGGTAAACGTATTGAATTATACAAAAAACTTAAGAAGGTATCTCGTTCAGACTTGATAGGAGAAATGTCACAGTGTTAGCGAAAGAGTACTGGAAATCAGTTTGAAATGAAACAAAAAATTACAGAATTTCTGTAAAAATGAAGACATACAAGGGCCTCGGAGGCCCTGTATATGCATCCTAGGATTAACTGGGGTGAAATTAAACTAGGTGTTCCACAGGGTTCAATCATCAGTCCCCTTCTGTTCTAAATATATGTGCATGACCTCCCTTCCTATCTGAAACAGGAAGCTGAAATGACACTGTTTGCTGATGATACAAGCATCATTATTAATCGACTAAAAGAATCTCAAATTGAAAATGATACAAATAAGGTCTTTGCAAAAGTCATTAATTGGTTTTCTGCAAACGGGCTTGCTCTAAAATGTGAAAAAACACGGTACATCCAATTGTCTGTTGCAAAAGTACACTTCCTTCAATAAATATAACACATCAACAGAAGTCAGTAGACAGGGTAGAGCATACTAAGTTTTTGGGTGTACAAATAGATGAGAATCTTAATTGGAAAATTCATATTTCGGATCGTCTAAGGCAACTAGGTTCAGCAACATTTGCACTCAGGATAATTGCCAATTTTGAAGATATAGAAATTAGTGAGCTATCATACTTTGCATACTTTCACTCTCTGATGTCATACTGAATAATATTTTGGGGTAACTCAACATTTAGACAAAAAGTATTCACTGCTCAAAAGAATGTGGTTAGAATAATGAGTGGGGTTCATAGTTGCACATCTTGTAGGCATATTTTTAAGAGAGTTGGAATACTTACAACCTCACAGTACATTTACTGACTAATGAAATTTGTTCTCAACAATATGGACCAGTTTAAAAATAACAGTGACATTTATGGTTACAATACCAGAAAAAGAGTTAGAAGAAAGACTTACATTATACTTTACTCAACATATCTTTGGCATAGAAAGGGGTAAAATTTGCTGCTATAAAAATTTTCGACAGTAATAGCTTAAAAAATTAATTGAAATCATATCTCCTTGACAACTCCTCCTATACCATAGATGAATTCTTGAATAGGAATAAATAAATCTATAAATATAGTATATGCATTTTATGCCATTTAAGGGAATGGGGTAAATAACAGAAATATTAATCTTTAACGCTGTATTGTAATATATATATATATATATATATATATATATATATATATATATATATATGTGTATATAATTTATGAATTTTGCCAGCTATGGACCGCATACAACTTAAGAATTATGGTGTTCCTTTTTCTTCTGTTCTTTCCAGTACTTCTTCATTTTATCACCAACTGCTCGTCCCTGCTCATCTGTCCCCACTCTCTTGGATCAAGGTTTTGGCTCATCTTCTTCGTACTTCGGGTTTTCTGTTGGTAGCCTGAAGTGATTGCTGTCACGTATTATTTCTTCTGTAACATCTATTTTGTTGGCATCTTTCTTTACAGCTTCTATCCATCCTACAGTTTATCAGCTTACTAACACAATTAAAAATTTTCTTTGTAATCCATGTTTCTTCTGATGTTCTTAAATGTTTATAAAATTTTAGCTCTCTCTTCCTCATTATATATCTGTGATCTTTCCTGTATTTTTGTATCAATCTTCATCTCTCCTTTTAATCCACCTATTTTCCTTGTTTTTCTCAGAACCTAGAATTTTCTTAGTATTTTTCTCTCTATTTTTTCTAGTTCTCGTAATTCACCTTTCTTATTCAGTGTTAGGCACTCTGATCCATACGTTGCTTGTGTCTTAATAACTGAACTATAATGTCTAAAATCTCCACTTGTATAGATATTGATTTCTTATTGTAGTAGTTTTGTGTTAATTTATATGCAAATTCTAACTTTTATATTCTTTCTTTATTTGTTGTGTTATCCAGTCCATTGGCTTAGATCCACTGCCCCAGGTATTTGAATCTATTTAATTTTTACATACTTTGTTTTCATAAACTTTTCTGTATTATGTTTGTGTTATATATACTCGGTTTCTTCATAGTATATTTTTAGCCCAGTCTTTTCAGCAGTCTTGAGTAACAGATCAAGGATAACTGTTGCGTCTGTTCAGTTTTCTGTTAGCAATGCCATATCATCTGCAAAGACAAATCATTTAACTTCAACTTTGTTCTTTCCTTGGCCCATGCTTATACCCTTTGTGCCTCTGTTTTTTAATGTGCTTTCCCATGTTTTTACCATTTTTATCTAAAATCAATTTGAAGAGAATTGGGGACAGTCCATCTCCTTGTAGAACTCCTGCTTTGATTTTCAATGGTTCAGAAATTTTGCATTGAAACTTAATTCTTGATGTTGTATCTGTGAGCGTTAGTTCAACAAGTCTTCTGGTGTTTTCGTCTATCATTGATCTGGAAAAGTGTCTGTCAACTGAGTCATAGGCCTTCTTGAAGTTTACGAAAGTAACTAGTGTATATTTATTTTGTATAGCTCTCACTCTCAAAATTGTTTTTAAATTAAGGATCTGTTCTGCACATGATCTACCTTTTCTAAATCCTGCTTGATATTCAACTATATTAGGTCCTGATTGTTCCTGTATTCTGTTTAAAAGTGCTTTAGAAAGTATTTTATATGTCACTGGTAACAAGGATACGCCCCTATAGTTGTTGATGTCTGTTTTATCTCCATTTTTATGGAGTGGATGGATCAATGCTTGTTTCCAGTCATTGGGTATGATTCCTTTTGTCCAAATGTCTTTAATTACCTTGTGAATTTTCTACAATGCGGATAAGCTCCCTAGTTTCCACATTTCTGCTACTATCCCATCTTCTCCTGGTGCTTTGTTATTCTTCAATACTTTGATAATCTTTACTATTTCTTTTACCGTAGGTGGTTCCAAGGGTGGATTTTCATGTTGTGGTTTTCGAAATTGTAATCTGTCATTAAGCTCTTCACAATTTAATAGAATTTCTAAGTATTCAGCTAAAATTTGGCAGTTCTCTTTATTGCTCAAAATCATTTTTCCATTTTTATCTTTAAAATATAAACTTGGTGACTGGAATCCTGTTAAAACTTCGCTGAAAGTCTTATAAAAGTCTCTAGTGTTGTTCCTTTTAAAGTCTGAATCCATTTCTTCTAATCTGTCTTTGTCATATTTTCTTTTCACTGACCTGATGGTTTTTGCTGTTTTTTTCCTTTCTTCTTTAAACTCATCCAAGTATTCATATTTCTTATTACTGTTCCATTTTTCCACACCTTTAGTCGATTATCAATTGCTTCATCACACAGCTTGTTCCACCATCTGTGTTTGGCATTCTTTGTGGTTGTCCCATTTCTTTAACTGACTCTAGCATTGTTCCTTTAATTTCTTCCCAGTCATCCATTTTTCTTGTGTTTAGTATATCACAGAATTTGTCATGATTTTGTATGAGAAATGTAGTGTTTGCTCTTGGAAATCATCTTGATTTTGGTTTAGGTTTGTTCAGTTGGAACATGGTTTTCATTTCAGTCAGGCCCTCCCTCACTGACATCCAAGATTTCCTTGTAGTTGCGAGTTGTTATTGCCACATGGTCCAATTGATATTCACCTTGATTTGGATTAGGGGATACCCACGTTTTTTTCTTTCTTACAAGTTTCCTGAAAAATGATGACATTAGTTTTAGATTAAATTGTTTACAAAAATCTATGAGTCTTTCCCTATTTCTGTTGGCTCTTGCATGTGCTGGATAATCTCCAACTACTGATTTAGATTTTATTTCTTTGCCAACTTGTGCATTAAAGTCGCCCACCAAAATTTTTGTATGTTCTTTTGGTAATATGAATGTTTCGTATTCTAGCACTTCCCAAAAATCTTCCACTTCGGCCGCATTTGTTCTGTTATGTTGGTTGATAGGTGCATGTGCATTTCTAATAGTGTAACGTTTATTGCCTGACTTGAACTTCAGAAATGAAATTCGTTCTGATGTGGAGCTAAGAGTAGTTATTGATTCTGTAAGTTGCTGTTGGACCATAAATGCTGTTCCTAGTATTGTTGTATTATTTGAATTTTTAATGGCTAGTTTTCCTTTTTAGATCATGTATTCACCTGACTCAAATGCATTTTCATCCAGACACCTTGTTTCTTGAAGTGCTAATATAAGTATGTTGCATTGATTGAGAGTGCCTGTTAGGTGTTTTAGTTTTTCAGCTTTCATTAGTGTGTTGATGTTCAGAGTCCCCAGTAGGGTCTTATCTTTGACAGCAGTACTACAAAGCTAAAACTCTTCCTTACATGATGTTCTAGGATCTCCAGAATCCTAAGGCCTAGTTGCACTGCGGTGAATTGCGATGGAAGATTGTTTACTTCCTGGAGTAGTTTTCCTTTTGAAATTTACCATCATGTCTTAGGTTAAAGTTTGGTTTGGGGAAAGGCAGTTGAACCTTTCCATGATAAAAATTCAAGCATTTAGCTTAGAATCATTGTAATATATATATAGAATATATATACATAGAATTATTGTAATATATATATATCTATTAAAAAATCTTGTTTCATATGTGCATTTCTTGTGCACTTGACAAATTCCACATCATAACAGCTACCATAGCGTGCGATTGATCAATGGGACACATAACCAACTAACTAACTACATCAAAAAAATAATAGCCACGTCGAATCGGCAGAGAAACATTGTGTCTGAGGTCGCTGACGAATGGATAGGGACACTTATGTTGGTAGGACTGCCCAAAAGATATGTGCCTATGATTATGGAGCTGCAAAGCTCAGGTATACCGATCACAGGTGACAGTGTTAAAGTGAAAATCCTACAGGATGTAAAGAGTACTTCAAGCTGTCATGTTTTGGAGAAAGAAACTGCATCTGCTCTTCATTCAAAAAACATAAAGAAGAAATCAGTGAGATGCTATAGATGCCAGAAGAAGGGGGATATTGCATCTCAGTGTAGAGAAAAAGTAAACCCAAGGTCAGACACGCAGCAAAATAGGTATGTTGCTGATAGCCCAAAGAGATGGACCAATAATAATGGTAAGGCATTCCCATGTTTTTATTCTTTTGGAGATGTGGGTAATCGATTATGGATTATAGACTCAGGTGCATCTGTGCGTACTGTTAAAGACAGATCTCTTCCTTATGATGTTAAAGATAGGACTCATATGGGAATATGTACTGTTGATGGCAGCAAGCTCCAATGTCATTTGGCTGGGAAACTAGACCTACATGTAGGTATAAATGGTGAATCCAATACGGTTACAGCGCATGATGTTCACTATGTAAAAAATGTTGTGACTAACATACTGTCTGTAGGGAAACTGTCAAGAAGGGACATACATTCATGGAGCAAGAGTAATCAACGAAAAGGGTGAAGTTGTAACTACAGCAAGTTATGAAATGGGTATTTTTAAATTGGATACCATTGACAGTAAACATAGAAATGTTAGTCATTCAGATTTTTTATGGCACCACAGACTTGGACACCTAAATAGGATGAGTATGTCTTTAATGAGGGATATGGCAAAGGGAATACATAATTATAGTGTGACCATGGACCCTTGTGAGATATACATAAAAGGAAAACAAGTGAGGCTACCTTTTAACACTAGTAAAAGTATTATGGACACACAACACCGTGATTCCAATACAACATTAATTTATTTCTCTCCAAGGAACGTACATCATGGAATATAAAACACTAATTCAAGGATAATCAATATTTCCAGAGTGTCTGTAAGTACAAATATCAACCAGCAACACCCTCCCCACCCTGGTCAACTTCTAGAGGAACGACCAGTTGAATGGGACGTGAGATTATGGATCCTTCTGAAGTTCTTAAGACTACAGTTCGTATTTTACCATCTCTTCCTTCACGAAGATCTTCTATCCGCACCTTCCTCCACATGTGTCGTGGACGAACATCCTCTTGCAGAAGAACGACATCACCCAGCTGGGGTCTCCCTGAACCTGGCCTTGGTTGATGAGTTTCATGGAAGTTTTTGAGCAGGATCAGATATTTTTTCTTCCTCCTGTACCAGAAGTGTTCTACCATCTTCTGCAGCCATTGAAATTCCTTGGACGAGTCCTTTCTAACTGTTGATTCTGGACCAGTAGGCAATGTTGTGAGTTGATCACCTACAAGGAAATGTGCAGCTGTCAGTGGCTCAGATTCCTCTGCCCCTTGCGTAATTGGTCTAGAGTTTAGTACTGCTTCTATGCTGCCCAGGAATGTGTTGAAACCTTCTTCGTCCAACTGTGACTGTCCTAAAACTTTTCTCAGGCAGCGTTTGACAGATCCCACCATCCGTTCCCAGAATCCTCCCCACCAAGGCGCGTGTGGGGCGATGAATTTCCAAGTGATGGCTTGCTGGGCGAGGTACTTGTGCGTCTTGCTTGCCATGAGAGCCTACCAGAGCTCCTTCAGCTCTAAGTGCATGGCATGGAAGGTAGTAGCATTATCAGTGTAAATTGTGCTGGGCACTCCTCGTCTTCCGACAAACCTTTGTAGGGCTTGAAGAAATCTGTCAGTTGACATATCTGAGTATAGTTCCAGGTGTATGGCTCGTGTTGTTGCGCATGTGAATAGAGCAATATACGCTTTCTTCGTAATATGTCCTTGTCTGACATATAATGGACCAGCAAAGTCAATACCTGTTACTGTAAAAGGTTTCAGTGGTGAGACTCGTTCAGCTGGTAATGGAGCCTCAGTTTGTTAACAACGTGAGCTTTCACCATCTTACAAGGTAGGCAATGACGTAGAACATGTTTAATTGCCTGTCGAGCTCTAAGGATCCAGGATTCTGTTCTCAGTTCAGATAACACTATGTTCACTCCAAGATGATGCAAACGAATGTGAGTGTGCTGGATCAGTAAACGTGTGAAATGATGATGTCCTTCAAGAAGAATCGGGTGGCGTTGATCTCTGGGTAGTACTGCAAACTGCAGCCGTCCACCGAGACGAATAAGACCATTATCCAAAAATGGGTTGTAGCGAGCTATCTGAGAATTACGTGGTAGAGGCATGCTGTTGTATAGTGCATGCAGTTCGAGCGCAAAATGTTGCTGTTGAACAACTTGAATCCAGTAAGTGCGTGCTTCGCCCAAATCTGATGCTGTTAGTTCTCCAGATGTTCTGTTTTCTTTCAATAAGTACTGTTTAAAGCGAAGTACCCATCCTGTAACTCTTAACAGCTTGAAGTAGCTACTGCACAGTGTAGCTGTTAAAATAGGAATCGTTGTTTGTACCATGAAGACTTGGTCTGTTAATTTCTTCTTTTCTGGCAAGGAGTGCTCTTCCGTCTGTAAAATTCGAGGCCACTGTGTTCTGTTCTTTGTTAACCAAGCAAGTCCATGGAACCATACAGAAGCATGGTGAAGTTTATCTGCTGTGGTACCTCTGGAGGTTCAGGAGTGGAATTAAAATACAAGGTAAAAGGATATCAATGATACGATTCGCTGATGACATTGCTATCCTGAGTGAAAGTTAAGAAGAATTAAATGATCTGCTGAACGGAATGAACAGTCTAATGAGTACACAGTATGGTTTGAGAGTAAATCGGAGAAAGACGAAGGTAATGAGAAGTAGTAGAAACGAGAACAGCGAGAAACTTAACATCAGGATTGATGGTCACGAAGTCAATGAAGTTAAGGAATTCTGCTACCTAGGCAGTAAAATAACCAATGACGGACGGAGCAAGGAGGACATCAAAAGCAGACTCGCTATGGCAAAAAAGGCATTTCTGGCCAAGAGAAGTCTACTAATATCACATACCGGCCTTAATTTGTGGAAGAAATTTCTGAGGATGTACGTCTGGAGTACAGCATTGTACGGTAGTGAAACATGGACTGTTGGAAAACCAGAACAGAAGAGAATCGAAGCATTTGAGATGTGGTGCTATAGTCGAATGTTGAAAATTAGGTGGACTGATAAGGTAAGGAATGAGGAGGTTCTACGCAGAATCGGAGAGGAAAGGAATATGTGGAAAACACTGATAAGGAGAAGGGACAGGATGATAGGATATCTGCTAAGACATGAGGGAATGACTTCCATGGTACTAGAGGGAGCTGTAGAGGGCAAACACTGTAGAGGAAGACAGAGATTGGAATATGTCAAGCAAATAATTGAGGACGTAGGTTGCAAGTGCTACTCTGAGATGAAGAGGTTAGCACAGGAAAGGAATTCGTGGCGGGCTGCACTAAACCAGTCAGTAGACTGATGACCAAAAAAAAAAAAAAACCTCTGGACGTTAGATCAGCTGGATTTTCGTCACCAGGGCAGTGCCTCCATTGTGACAGATTCGTTAGTCGTTGTATTTCCGTAACACGGTTTGACACAAAGGTTTTCCATCGATTAGGGTCATGTTGTATCCATCCTAAGGCTACAGCTGAGTCAGTCCACAATGTTGCACGACTTGCATTATAGCTCGTGGCCTTACAGAAATAATGAAGTAGTCTTGATCCAAGAAGTGTCGCTAGATGTTCCAGCCGTGGAAGAGTTATTATTTTGATGGGAGCTAGTCGGTCTTTACTGTAACTAAATGGACTGATACCATATTTGTTGTGGTGCACCCTACATAAAGGACTGCTCCGTAGGCCTTTTCTGATGCGACGCAATAGATATGGATTTCTGGCTCAGTGTTTTCAGATACACCAACCCATCGGGGCATTTTTATGTGTGAACATGATGGCTATGTTGATACCCACATTCGCCAGCGTTTGCTAAGATCAAGGGGTAAAAGCTCATCCAATTCAATTCCTCTTGACCAAATTTCTTGAAAAATTATTTTTGCAGTGAGGGACACAGGCGACAACAAACCCAGTGGTTCATAGAATCTAGTAGTGTTTCGTAGTACTTCTCGCTTAGTGGCAGGACGATTTATAACATTGTCAGTAACATTGTTGTGAACAACACTGAGCGTATCAGTCTGTGTGTTCCAGTGGACTCCCAGTACCTCCGTATCGGTAGTGTTTATGACACCTTCTGATTGCCATATTCCAATCAGTTGGCTTGAATTTGTGGCCCACTTTGCCATTGGTAGACTCATCTGTCCCATGAGTGATGTAAGCTCATAACATAAGTTAATTACGGCATTGTCATCTTTAACACCTGCTACAAAATCATCCATTTACATATTATCATCAACAAGTAAAGCAGCTTGCGGAAAATTCGTTTTGTGCATTACAGCAAGTTCTTTCATCGAGGCTGCAAGAAGAAACGGACTGCAGGTAAGTCCGAAAGGTAGTCGGGTGAAGCGGTATGTAATCTTTTCGTCAGTTGTAATATAGTTTCCTTGTTGATCTACGATTACCTTGTACCAAGAAAAACATCGTGAGATCTCTATCTTTCCTGTGAATAACTAACTGTAGAAACGCTTGTTTGATGTCGGCAATTAAGGCTACTTGATGTAGTCGATATCTCAATAATATTGAAAGAATGCCAGGAAGTAACTTAGGACCTATTTCTAAAGAGTCATTCAATGAACGTGCATTCTGGTCGTGCGACGAACCATCAAATACAATCCTCCATTTGATGACACCTAACTTTTCTTTCTTTACTGCATGATGCAGCAGATAAAATGTGTCACGCAATTTCTGTCCAGAAGGGGTGACTTCCACATGTTTCTTCTTGATGTGTTCTATCATTTGCGCCTTGTAAATTTGTTTCTGTTTCTTGTCCTTCGTAAATTTTTTCTCCAGTGAAGCAAATCTCTTTTCTGCTTGCTGAAGATTATTAGATAACATAACGTTGGGTTTTCTTTTGTCTTCGATGCTGTAGGATTTTGAGAAATCTTGCAATAACGCCAATTCCTTCTGATTCAGAGTTTTTGTTTCATCTTCTGTGATTCCCATTGTTTCTAAATTCCAGAAACGTCATAAAATATCGTCTGTTGTTGTCGCTGTCTCTAAACTGATGTAGTTTGCTGTGACAAGGTTAGCCGTGGTGCTTGATTTGCTTCCACTAAGAATCCAACCTAGAATGGAAGGTACCAGAACAACTGATGACGTTAGTCGAATCGGAGGGGAATCTTTAACAATTTTCCAATAGTAATCTGCTCCGATAAGAATCTCGAAGAGCGAGCTTCGCAAAATACGCAATATGGTTGTACTGGTACTTCTATTTTAGGCTTACGAGGATTTTTCGCTTGCTCTGAATTTATGTGAAGCGCTGCTGCATTGGGCGTGAAGCTAGGAGATGACTGATTTTCTGTATGAATCTTTTGTGCAGTGAGAGAACCACGATCTTCTTTTTCCAAAAAGTTAAGTAGTTTCAGTACATCTCCTTCCGCTACTTCGGTTCTTCTAGCATGAATGACCCATTTGTGGCACATTTCAGCGGGAAATGCACGCAGAATTTTCGGAGTGAGAATTTTACCATATGCCACGACGTCTTCTCCTAAGGCACGCAGTTCTTGAATACGACGGTTACATTCCAGGAATGTACTGTTCAGCGTTTCAGGTGTCGCTGACTGTACAGGCTTTAGCGCATCCAAATAATCGAGTTGCGCCTGTATAATGCGATTGCTATCTCCGTATCTATTCAATAAAATTTTCTTTGTTTCTTCATACGTGTTAGCCGTTATAGGTATTCAATCTACTAGCAACTTCGGTTCGCCTGACGGATACCCTCGTAGTAAAACATGTTTGTTTGCTGTACAAAGGGATGGGTCTTTATCAATGGTCGATTCAAATTGTTCTCAGAAGCGGGACCACATTTCGACATCTCCACAAAATGACTTAAGCTTAATTGCTGGTAGCTTGACAGAGTGGAATACAGTTGTTTGTGTGAGCACTTGAGGTGACGTGATATTCATCTGCGACGTTGTGGCTGAAAGCTTGTAATCAATTGCTTTTGTAGCCTTCTGTATAGCGCGTTTGACTTTGTCTATATATTCCGCACAGCTCAGCACGTCTGCATTGTATTCATCGTGAGAGACAAAAATATGAATAGCGTCATCTAATGAAACGAGCTTCTCTAGAGTTTCTTGAAGACGTTCCCTGTAATGTTCAAAATCATCAAACGGGCTTTCTGTGGTAAGAGCATCAACTGCCGCACAAAACCACGTAGCATTAGTCCTCTCCCTAGTTCGCTTTCTTTTGAAGTTTGCTAACTGTATCTCTGATTCATCCTGTATTATGTCTTACTAAAGACGGTTGTTGTAAGATTGTTTACGAGTGCGCTTGTGAATAGCTTAAACGTTTAACAAGCAGCGTATGCGCAAACGTAAGTGAACGAAAACCTTTTAACAAAACTAGCTACCCTGAGTGCGAGTTTCAGGCTTGCAATACAAAGCCGCAAAAATTGTTTTGAAGCATCCAGTTCATGCGATCATATTATATTGGAATGGACCTAGCTTATTTCTCTCCAAGGAACGTACATCATGGAATATAAAACATTAATTCGAGGATAATCAATATTTCCAGAGTGTCTACAATTACAAATATCAACCAGCAACAAAAAGTAAATATACAGTGGTCTTACAGTTAATCCATAAAGATGTATGTGGCCCAATGGAGTGCAAATCCATACGTGGGAGCCATATGAGGGAGCCACACATTTATTGATGATTATTCACGATATACTCATGTTTATTTTCTTAGTGCCAAAGACTAAGTGAGTGACATTTTTGTGGAATATTTTAATATGGTCAAAACGTGGATGGGAAAGAAGATTAAGATCATCAAGTCTGATAATGGGAGAGAATATATTAACCAGAAATTGAAGACACTTCCGGCAAAAATGGGAATCAGGCATCAAACTACCATAAGGTACTGCTCATCTCAAAATGGGGTTTCTGAGAGGGCTAATAGGACCATTGTCGAAAAAGCAAGGAGCATGATAACTAATGCTGGATTATCAACAGATTTTTGGTCAGAGGCAGTATCAACGGCCATATATTTGAACAGTAGATCACCTACAAGATTATTGAGGAATGAAAACCCCTATGAGATATGAGTAGGAAGGAAACCTGACCTAAGCAATAAAAGGGGTTTTGGGAGTGATGCAATGCCGCACATCCCAATACAGCTAAGAGGAAAATTGGAGCTGAAAGCTGAAAAGTATAGTAGGCTATTGTTAGAATTCATAGGGCTACCGATTATTGGATAAATTGAATAAAAGCATAGTTACAAGCAGAGATGTAGTATTCTTTGAAAACAGAAAAGACTCTGAAGAGGGCAAGACTACCAAGTTAACTGCACCGTGTTCAGAGAGTGAAACCTTACATGAAGAAAGAGAAAGTGAAGAACAGGAAGAGGACAGTCCAAGACAAATGGAGACTATTTGTCATGACAATGAGTTTGAGGACGAACAAAATGAAGAGGACAATATGAGGTGTTCTTCTCACATGCCAAAACCGAAAGAATATCCGGATTTTGAAATGTATGCAGCTCAGTCTTTAAATGATGAGCAAGCAACAGCAGAAGAAGCAATGAGTTGTCTGAGCTATCAAGAATGAAGAGAAGTGATGGAGAGAGAATTCGAATCTTTATCTCAGAACGAAACCTTTGAATAGGTAAATATGACAGCAGATAAGAATCTTTTACAGGCAAGATGGGTATTCACTTTGCAGAGCTCCGAAATTTCATCACCAAGATATAAAGCACGACTTGTAATAGATGGATATTCACAAAAACAAGGGGTAGTTACAAAGAAGCTTTTTCACTTGTAGTCAAGTATGCCTCATTGATATATCTTTTAGCCTTGGAAGCAAAACGAAATTTAACAATTCATCATATGGATGTAAAAACACCATATTTTAATGGGAAATTGGAGGAGGAGATATGTCATTCCACCAAGAGAAGCCATGAAAACCAGGTAGGAAAGGGAAACGATTTAGCGTTTGTGAAAAAGCATTTATGGAATTGAGCAGAGTGGACATTCCTGGAATCGATGTCTACATAAAACTCTAATAAATATGAATATGAAGCAATCTAAGGCAGATCCCAGTGTATCCTATAAAATGGAAAAAGAAGGGATAATAATAATGGCAATATGGGTGGACAAGTTCTTTATCCTGGCTGAAAACGAAAGTTAAATGAGAATTTTTAAGAAACAGCTGCAAACCAAGTTTAAGGTGCATGATGTGGTGGAAGTTAAACGTTATTTAGGTATGCAGATCACTAAAGATGAAGAGAGATAAGAATTGAGAATAAATCAATCATCATATACAGAAAAAATCTTAAAGAAATTTGTCATAAGTGATTGCAAACCCATAAGTACTCCAATGAATGTAGGAGTGAAGTTAAATATAAATGAGGCACATGTGGAATGTCATAAGAATGTTCCATATTTATAAGCAGAAGGGAATCTGTTATATTTGTCTCAAACATTGCGACCCAACATTGCTTTTGCCACTAATACAGTGAGCAGATATTGCAGAGACCCAAAGGAAAAGCACCGGAATGCTGTGAAAAGGATATTCCGATACCTAAGAGGAAGTTCCAACAAAGAATTAAGATACTATAGAGAAGGTAATGCAAAAGTAGAAGGCTACAGCGATGCAGACTGGGGGAGTGAATTGGGAGATTGGCACTTCACGGCTGGCTGCTGCTTTAAATTAATGGAGGGCCTCATTTCATGGTCCT
This sequence comes from Schistocerca americana, assembly GCF_021461395.2. NCBI lineage: Eukaryota > Metazoa > Arthropoda > Insecta > Orthoptera > Acrididae > Schistocerca > Schistocerca americana. The sequence continues at coordinate 528,051,431 of NC_060119.1, forward strand.
GTCAAAAGCAAAAAACTGTTGCATTGAGTACCGTAGAGACCGAGTATATGGCGCTATCTTACACTTCACAGGAAGCATTCGGGCTAAGAACCCGATTTAACAGTGGAATCCATAGAAGATAGATTAAGACATATGAAAAAAACTGGTGGAAGCCAACCTTGGGAAAGATTGGTTTGGATTCCCTAGAAATATTGGAATCCATGAGGCTATACTGACCCTACGAATTATATTAGAAGGTGAATTAAAGAAAGGCAAACCTACGTACCTAGCATTTGTATACTAAGAGAAATCTTTTGACAATGTTGAATGGAATACTCTCTTTCAAAAAAAGGACGCAGGGGTCAAATGCAGGGAGCGAAAGGCCATTTAAAATTCGTACAGAAACCAGCTGGCAGTTGTAAGAGTCAAGGAGCAATGAAGGGAAGCAGTGGTTAGGAAGGGAGTGAGACAGGGTTGTAACCTATCCCTGACATTATTCAATCTGTATACTGAGCAAGCAGTAAAGGAAACAAAAGAATAATTTGGAGCAGGAATTAAAATCCATGCAGAAGAAATAAAAACTTTGAGGTTTGCTGATGACATTGTAATTCTGTCAGAGACAGCAAAGGACCTGGAAGATTAGTTGAATGCGTCGGACAGTGTCTTGAAAGGATATGAGGGGAACATCAACAAAAGCAAAACGAGGATAATGGACTGTAGTCAAATTAAATGAAGTGATGTTGAGGGAATTAGATTAGAAAATGAGACACTTAACGTAGTATATCAGTTTTGCTATTTGGGAAGTAAAATACCTGATAATGGTCGAAGTAGAGAAGATATGACATGCAGACTGGCAATGGCAAGGAAAGCCTTCCTGAAGATGAGAAATTTGTTAACATCGAGTATAGATTTAAGTATTAGGACGTCTTTCCTGAAAGTATTTGTTTGGAGTGTAGCCATGTATGGAAGTTAAACATGGATGATAAATAGTTTAGACAAGAAGAGAATATAAGCTTTCGAAATGTGATGCTTTAGAAGAATGCTGGAGATCAGATGGGTAGATCACATAGCTAATGAGGACATATTGAACAGAAGTGGGAGAAGAGGAGTTTTTGCACAACTTGACTCTAAGAAGGGATCAGTTAGTAGGACATGTTCTGAGGCATCAAGGGACCACAAATTTAGTAGTGGAGGGCACTGTGGAAGGTAAAAATCACAGACAGAGACTAAGAGATGAATCCACTAAGCAGATTCAGAAAGATGTAGGTTGCTGTAGTTACTTGGAGATGAAGAAGTTTGCACTGGATAGAATACCATGGAGAGCTGCATCAAACCAGTCTAAGGACTGAAGATCACAACAACAACAACAGCAACAACAACAACAAGGGCTTATTGCACAGTGAACTTCAACACTGAGCATGAATCTGTAGATCTGTAATATTTAAGTGAAGAGAAATAACGAATCTGTTGACTAAATCAGAAACTGGATCAGCTATTTTCCAGACGCCATATTTAACTGGCCTTGCAAATCCGCTTCAGACCTTAATATATAAACGTGGCAGTGAAAAACGTTTCTCGAAATTCAATTTTCGTCTTTCTGAAGATGTGTCGCGTGAAAATGTAGTGCATGCTTACATGAGCTCCCTGAACCGGATTTCGTAAACCGTTCTACCAATACCACTTTCTGTTTCGTCACAGTAGGCTTAGACAAGCCTTAATCATGAGAGGGAAGCCTAACATTGTGGTCCAGAACCACTCGGAAGTGACGTAAAAATGACGTATATGCAAAGTCGCTGCACACATGTCGACTGATCGAGATCCGTGGTCGAATAGAGTTAGCGGGAAAACCATCTGCTATTTTCTTCTCAGTTCACTTCTGTACTGTCCGTTTATTGTGCTTGGTGTTGTTGTAGCCAGCGAACAGAATGTGTCATGTATTTCAAACCATCTTTGGGGAAGCTCTGAAAGATTTCAGAGTTTCGGAGGACGGCCAGATTTCAGGCTATTGTAATTCGTTAGAGGAGGTAATAAGAAATTTATGTTTTATGTTGTCCGCTAGAATTGGCTGGCAGAAGCATGCGACTGTAGAGACCCTCAGAAGTCCAGAAAATAACTTTTCTCTGCAGCCAGTTGCGGTTTTATTTTCATATATTTTTTATATGTCGCTTTCTGGGATCTGATTTCAATTTTTAAGTGTGGGTTTTATAGTGTATTATGCAATTTTTTTTGATGTGGCATGCTGCATTGTTCCATTGTTATGTTACCTTTATTGTAAATATACATGTGGAATATTGTAATTAACGATCGCTATTTAGGGGCCGCGCGGAGTGGCCGCACGGTTAGAGGCGCCATGTCACGGATTGCGCGGCCCCTCCCGCCGGAGGTTCGAGTCCTCCCTTGGGCATGGGTGTGTGTGTTGTTCTCAGCATAAGTTAGTTTAAGTGGTGTGTAAGTCTAGGAACCGATGACCTCAGCAGTTCGCTCCCTTAGGAATTCACACATACGCTATTTAGGAAGTTAATGGCAGCTTTGTTCCAAAATTCGCCATTTGTGTGTTTGTGATCTGTGTATTACAGTTAAAGAAACTGAACATTGTATCAGTTCTCAAACAAACATCACCTCGAGTAAATGGCATAACTTAGAAGAAACACACATGAAAATGGGACTCTGCTCTCAGGAACCATAGTGCAAAAGCAAAATAAAAAGCAAACATTGGGCATCCATATACCACATAAATGAATCCTGTATTTTCCCAGGAATTTTACATAGTTCTTTCTAATCGCAGTATGAGTTCCAGTGCACAGTTACACAAATCCATTATTACTGTTTTCTTAGTGCTGTCACCACAGTATAACATAACAGTCGCGACAATCACCGCTGTAAAAGTTGTTACCGTTTGACAGCACAAGAGGGCGCTCCAAGCGGCGAGAAAGGAGATCTTCAGATGCGTCTAAGCATAGTGTTTGTTGTGCAGCACTTTCCTATGTGATTTAAGAAATACTTGAATTATTTTTTTGCCTCCAAGAATTTGTGTAATATCAGAAGACATAGATGTTTCTAAAAATGATTCTAAAATACGCGCAAGTTGGGATAAAAATCATGAATCCAGTGGTAAGTTACAACACATTCGTAAAAAAACACTTGTGATATTGGATAGAACTGCAGATTACCACGTTGATATCAACGGAATATAAACACACAGATTCACACATAAGAAGCACAGATATGTGTTTCTATGTGCAAAACGGATCACGCTTCATTTATCGTTCCGTAAGCCTACTGTGTTTTACTCATTGTCCGCTGTTGCCGCAAGTACGATCTTCATCTTTATATTATCCTAAGTGGGACAAGTAAGGCTTACTTCACATCTACCTGACAGCCGACAAGGCGGCATTCTTGCCGGGCCGACACAAGAGCCGCGTCTCTTCACACTCACCCGACAGCAGCACGGCATGCCGACAGCAGCACGGCATGCCGTGCCGCGCCGTCCTTGCGCCAGCAGTTGCTTTCAGACGACAAATGGGGCCCGACCAGTTATTAGCGTTGCTTGTCTTGTACAGACGTTTGAAGAGAAGAAGAAGAAGGTTGCGTTGGGTTCATCCACTCAATGTGAGAAGAGACGAAGTGGGTTCATTCTTTGTTCTTTTTGAAGAATTAAGGGGAGATGAAGATAATTTTTTTAATTATTTTCTGGTGAGTTTACGCACTTTTGACGATCTACATGAGCGAATGAAGAGTTCCATTCAGCGTCGCAACACGTCCTTGACATTGTTAAGGCATGTGTTGTTTTGCACAATTTTTTTCTTAAAAACAAAGGTTACAACTCCGAGGATACTCTGTCCATAACTGGACTTGAAAGTATAACAAGAACTGAACGTACACATGGGGGGAATTTCTGCCAATAATGTACGAAAAACCATGACGGACTATTTTATGACACCTGAAGGATCCATGACATGGCAATTATCTAAAATTTAATGTGCCACTGATTGTAAAAAAATGTTGTGGATGAAGGATGTGTGAAATGGCTATTTTATGTACCACTGATAATAGAAAATGTTGTGGATTTAGTATAAAAAATAGAGATATGTACATACCATAATTGTCTCTATCCTTGTCACAAATCCGTTCAAAACCTTCGTTCAATGCTTTGCAGACTTCGATCCATGCATTCCTGGTTTGTATTCTGTCCTTATAACTACTTAAAGTCTTGTCTCATAAAACTGGTCGATCCTGCAGTAATGTTATCAGAATTTCGACATCTATTTCCGCCATGGCCACTAGAAATCTTCAGAACAGGCTGAACCACCAGAACAAAGCAAAACGCAACTGATCGGCAGACGACAATAGACGTGAAGCCCTCTGTTGCCTGCCCCACTACACGCGCCGGGTGTTCCCCACGACAGCCGGCACCAGGCCGACACAGTGGGGGCCGCCGGCATCCCACGGCATCGGCCCGGCTGTCGTCCAGCCGGCCACGTCGTCTGTCGGGTAGGTGTGAAACGTCCAGTAAGCTCTTCACCCCCACAACCGGGTAGCCGGTGTCAGCTGCCGGCTGCCGGGTATATGTGAAACAAGCCTAACTGCCAGATACTGGGAGAAATATACTGTGAGTGTAAACCCCAAGTCCTCATGCCAGAAGTGCTGCCATATGCTAACTTTGCCATTAGAGACTCATCATCCAATGACATATGCACTACTTTAACAATATCAGGGAAATGCTGGAACGTATTGTCACTTATCCCACATTTTATTTGTATGCCTTCCACATACCTCTGTAATGTATGCACTGATGGAAACATAAAACATTCTGACAAAACCTGTCTGCCTGTGTGCTTTAATACAACAAATTTAGAGTAAACAGCTTATCCTTGTGATTCAAAACAACGGTGGTGGAGCCTCTGTCTGTAGTTAGGATTATAAGGTCAGGATCAGTTTTTAGATGGTGGACTGCAGTTCTTTCAATGGATGTAAGGTTAGTTTGTATGTTGAGGGATTTGGGGAATCATGGTCAGGCAAGTTTCGAGGTTAAGAAACTCTGGAAAGTTAACAGGAGGTGGTGTGGAGGCAGTGGGAGCGGATCACGGTTGGATAGAGCAGTGAACTGAGTTAGACAAGGTTCAGTATTGGTATTTGGTTGAGTGTCACTGGTCGGGTTGGTGGCGAAAAAGTGTTTCCACTGTAGGGACCGGGAGAAGGAGAAATGGTCTTTAACAAGTCCTGCATGATTGAATTTGGGAGTGGGGCAAAAGGTGGGGCCTTCGTAAACGACTGATATTTCTGTGGGACTAAGGCTTCTGGAGGAAGGGTTCACGACTGTGTTGCGAGCCTGTTTAGGTTCTGGGTTCTGTGTGGTGGAGGGAAGGGTTTTCAGAGGGTGGGGTAAGTGTAGTAGGTCTGCGAGACGGGGATTTGTCAGCTATGAGGGGACGTGGGGGAGGTTTGGAGGTTGTTGTAGAGTTGGTGGGCAGTGGTACTCCGAGGCCGGAATAGGAAGAGAGCAGGATGGAGACCTTTTTGATGTGGGAGAGAAGGTGCTGCAAGGAGGACTGGGCGTGGTTTATGCGGTTTTGCAGGTCTATGTTGGTGAGGGCTAAGGAATGGTGGAATCTGAACAGCTGGAGGCCATTGTGGAAGAACAGGTGACAGTTGGAGATGGGTAATTTGATGGTAAGGCCATTTGGGGGCATTCCATGAGCCAAGCAGCAATGCATGGACAGTGTATGGAACTGTGCTCTGGCTAGGGATACGGAAAATTTTCCGTATTGACACAGATGGGAGGAGCAAGGATCCATGGTGGAGGAAAAAAATGCGTAAAAATACGTAAATAATGCAGAATATTTTCAAAAGTACACCCAAACTATTGGGAAAAATCACGAAAAGAATGAAACGGATGAAGTACGAGAAAACAAGATGAAATCAGAGCAAATAGGTAAATAGTGAAAGGCGAAAACCAACTGAAATTGGTGTGAAGACACATTGCGATCAAAGAAAAAATAAATAAAATGATTGTAAAGCGGCTTGCAGGTGGATAAGTAAGATGAAGGGGGCAGCACATGTGATTAGATTAGGTGAAGTTAGTAGGTGCGAACTGGAATAGAGAGGAGAAGGAGTGAAATACGAGTTCATGTGGGACAGGAAGGTACAGGTCGTTGTGGAAGAAGGGGTGGCAACCAGAGATGGGTAATTTGATGGTAAGGCGATTAGGGGGGATTTCATGAGCCAAGCAACAACGCAGGAATAGTTTGTGGGACTGGGATCTGGTTAGGGATAAGGAAACTTTTCCGTATTGACGCAGATGGAAGGAGCAAGGATCCACGGTGGTACAAAAAACGCGAAAAATTACGCTAAAAAAAGACTTACTTCCAAAAATTTCCCCAAAAATACACCCAAATTTCCGCGTGAAAAATCACGGAAAGGACGAAATGGGTGCACAAGGGGAAAAAACGAGATGAAATCTGATGAGGACGACGATAGCGGAAGGCGACGACTCACTGAAATTGGCGAGATGTCACAAGGATCAAAATAGAGAATAACTAACAATTAATAAATATTACTGTGGGTGGCAGGTTTGAGGACGGATAAGCATGAATAAGGGGACGGCAGATGTGACTGGATGAGGTGGATTTAGCTGGTGCGAACAGGGATAGAACGGAGAAAGTGGGGGGGGGGGGGGGGGGGAGGAGGGTTTCGTAGGTACAGATACAAGATCATGTGACATCAGAAAGGTGCGGGAGATCACACGCAAAAATACGGGAACTGACGCAGGGAGTGTGGTTAGTTTGAAAGGATAGGATTAATTATAGCGGAGGGAGTAATGTGGGACAAAAGATGCTCCACCAACAATCAGCATGGTCTTGAGGCCGGCTTTTGGGCGCGGCCGCGACGGTTGATACAGTTGGCTCATAAGTATAGTGTCCAGGATCGTTTGTAAGGCAAACACAGGAAAGAAAAGAAAGAAGGATGGACATCGAGTATAGCCATGCAAGAGAAAATAGTGACAAAGGGAAACAGCACAGAGTTAGGATGGAAGTAAAACCGTCAGGCAAAAACCAAACAATGGAAAATCCAGGATGGAATGTAACAATATTAGGGAAGGAAAGTTGCTACTGGATTATTCATTGTTTGATTAAGTGTTAGTCAATGTGATTTGGAACTTAACGGTCCAGTATTACCAGTGCATTCATTGGTGGATACTGTTGCTACAGCACAATAAAGAAGGTAAAGTGTGGTAACTGTGCTGAATTTCTAATAATAGATAAGCACCTGGCATGTGGTGTTGAGCACTAACTAATTACAGATCTGTATAGAGGTGGCTTACGATATCCACAGAAAATACCATTGATGATAGTAATGTATTCCTTTTGTTTAATGCGAAAACTACTATGAACACTGTGATTCCTTTGTCAGGATTCAAAATCAATGGCAAACATCATGTAAATTAATTCTTGATTGTGTCATGGCCAGTGATGGTTTTCCAGTAGATGTCTGTGATAAACATGCAGCACATGAATTGCGTAGACCTGCTGTTTGGACAGTTATTAATATTTTGATTAATAACTGTTGTAAAATGGAAAATCACAAGATGTATAGGTCTTTAAACAAAAGGAAACTGAAAACTGTGGTGGAAGGACATATTTTAAACAAAGGAGTAAAAAGAAATGTACATAATTTTCACTAGTAGTTATCCACCTTTGTTAACTTCACTAAGCAAGTTTTTGGTACTAACTACAGTACATATAAGCTCTCCTTGTACATATTTATATATTCAGCTCAGATGTTACAAAATTTTCACCATTTTCAATATAGAGAGAATATACTTTGTGCCTACTATATTACTTTAATGAGTATTACTTAGTGGAGTGTATGGTGGTGAGTGAGCTGTTAGGTATGAAGAGAAAGGACTGATAAGTGTATCTAGACGTAACTGTTTATCATGTTCCTCCTATTACATATTTTCAATGTGTTTTAAAATATTGTTGTACTTGTTATTCCCATACCTGTGACTCACGTCTCTGATGTAAAATAGTCTTATTTTAAATACTGCGCAAATGTCAAATACTTAGTGTGGGTGCAGGATGGTGTGATTGTGCAGTTAGGTGCTAAGAGAAGGGGGAGATAAGTGTCATTAGTCATAATTTCTCCCCTTGTTCATGTTATAATTTTTAATATTATTTGTTTTCTGATATCCAATAGGACATTTAACAGTTTTCTAATTTCTATTGTTCTTTAAGTGCTACTTTCCTTAAGAAAAAGATGTGTGCTGTAGCTGACACTTCTTATCCAATTTGTTTGACTCTTATCATTGATGTCAGGTGATGTGGTTTCAGATAGTATGCAAATGTCAAATAGCATGGGTGTGGGATGGTGTGAGTTGTTAGGTGGTAAGATGAATGGAAGATAAGTGCATCTAGCCATAATTTCTTGTCTTATTCCCCCTATTGTTTTCACTGTGGAATATTTGGTTTCTGATGTCCACTAGGTTATTCACGAGATGTCTATTTTCTATTATTTTTATTAGAGTTTTCCTTTCTGGATGGATGAGGGGTGTTGTCCCCAAATCTTCGACTCTTGTCCCTGATTGGAAGCGTTACCGTGTTAGTTTCTTTCATGGTCCATGGATCATTTTGCACAATAAACCACAATGATTTGGAATGAGTCATTTTAAATTCACATTGCAAATTAATTTGTACATATCGCTACATGCTGAAGATTTTTAAGTGTATTAGCCATGCAAATCTGAAATGAGCTGTTCCAAACTTGGAACCTGATATGTTGTCTATTTTTCTGCGAAATAGTCTGCTGGTCATTAGTACCACTTTTCATTTTTATATTTGAACTACTAAATTCCTGGATTCCTAATGTTTTAATATTTACTTTTTCTTAGTTCTGGTGCCTTTTTTGTGCTGCATTGTGAGTTTTTTGAACATGTTACTTACTGTGTGTATTCACCCTAATATTTAGATAGGTCTTTTTCTGCTATATAGCATATATTATTAATTAAATGATAAAGCTGTTTCATCCCTCGAACAATCTGATTGTAGTTTTCCACTGAAAGCATAAAAAGCTTAACAACCAATGAAATTCAGTTTAAGAGATGCTTAAAGGATTTATTGGTGGCCAACTCCTTCTACTCCATTGATGAATTTCTTAGTAGAACCAACTGATTTGTGTGTGTGTGTATATACATAAGTACAATATAACTTCTGCACCATTTCAGTGCAGTAATGTGTTCATTGGAAATAAGTATTATAGTAGTTGTAATACACGTTTATTACCTTATAAATAAATAAATAAACACTCTTTATTTTAAATTCAGTGCATTAATATTTGTAAAATTATTCTTTCATATAGTGCTCATTAAAAAAGGACGATCATTCCACTTAGGACCTGTGGAATGGTACATTAGTTTATTTGTGTGAGTTGCAAATATTTGTCATGTATTGTTGTTTTTCTGACATGTTCTACATCCTGAACGACCTCCTCATTACAGATCAATTGGAATGAAAGTAAATCTAATCTAATCTAATCTAATCTAAAAGCAGCATACTCTTATTTCACATTCAAGATGCAATGATAGCAACTTTACTGTCTCCGAAATGGCTCTCATTCATGTTGCTTATTATCTGCCACTCTGTCATTTTCTAGAGTTTGGTGAGAAGTATTTGCATGTCTTTGACCATGTGCTATGTTGATCCTGCTTTGAAAGTTAATTGTTGTTGGACAGTGATTCTTGTATCTCCTTTAGATGTCATAAATTTGGATTGTCTTGTTTTTCGTTCTCTATTATGTGAAATTTATTTTTGTATAGAAGTCTGTTAGTTTGATGTGATCTCCCATTTGTAAACTTAAATCTATTATCCTCCCTACATATTTTGCTGTGCCAATGAGCGCAAGAATTGAGAATCACACTGTTAATGTTTAAGATGTTTTGTAGAAGAAACTTTGCTATCTAGAAATGCAAATGTGATATAGTTTGAGTAATTATTAACATCTGTCCTTACATGAACTACTAAGAAGCTGTGGCATCAGTCATTATGTCTGTGAAACGAACATAGAAGATGAAAACAAGGTTACAAATGGTTCAAATGGCTCTGAGCACTATGGGACTTATCATCTGAGGTCATCAGTCCCCTAGAACTTAGAACTACCTAAACCTAATTAACCTAAGGACATCACACACATCCATAACCGAGGCAGGATTCGAACCTGCGACGGTAGCGTTTGAATGGTGCCAAACTAAAGCACCTAGAACCGCTCAGCCACTCAAACCAGCAACAAGGTTACATTCATGAGGACTGCAACTTTGTAACTCTGTGTAATGTTTCGATAAGTGTAACGTAGCTTTTATTGTTAGGGTAATTCTGGGCTGTTTCATGCAATTCATAGATACTTCTGTATGTTGTGGTTGTGCTCATAGGTTTGGTGAGAGTTATCAGTAATCTTTTTCCCACTTCTACTGTTTACAGTTGACTTCAACCCATATATTTGAAATATGTTGTGGGTGTGTATTACGATTTGTTGAACATGTGTATGCTGTATATTCTGCAATTTCGCTTGTGTCAATGTTACAAGAATGAAACTGTGTCAGTGTAAATAAAAACTTTGGTACAATTGAAGGGGCCGCTGGAAGAAAATGCTAGCCATCAATTAAGGATTAAACTGAAAGCGTTATCTGTTGTTTCCCAATACACAGCGTTCTGTGAGGTAGTTGTTTCATGTGTACCATCAGAATACACTGCCTACTCTGTTTATGTCTTTGTCTTTAAAATTAATGAAACATGCCACAAGCAATAACTCAAAATATGCTGTTGTTAGTTAGCACTTTGTTCCGCCATCTGCTGGAGTGTCATATCTTATTTTACATCTGAAATACCATAGAAAAAAAGAAATTGCTTTAAGTCTCAGTAATGTCATTACTTACAGCTCGACAGCTTTTAGTGCCTGGAATTTTTAAGCATCCAAAGTTGTGTTAAGCGCAAAAAATTTTCATGATTCTATAACTTACACACCTGAAACAGTAAATGATTCTGCATTTTTCCCCGAGAAAACAAATCAACTCGCAATAATTTCCTTTACAGTCAAGCTCGATAGTCTTAATGTATTTTACTGTCTTATATTTTTCTGTTCCTAAAACTGTGTCAACGTAACGATTCGGCGAAAGGCTGGGTTGAGGCTAAGTGCCTCGCCTGAATTGAGTGACGTTATAGTTGAGTTGTGAGGCCTTGCCGTTTAGGTGGCGTTGGTTAGGCTACACTTCCCTCGAAAGTACGCTGTGACGTTACAACTATTTCATAAAATACTCACCAGAGGACCTATTTCGTCGTTCATCGCAGATCGTCATAAAATGCCGAAATTTAGTTTAAAGCTGTTTGCAATGATTGCTATTGTACCTTGATGATGAGGAACAGAGAGAAAAAAACAGTCTGAGTTAGAAAAATGTTAAAAACTCACGACGATGAAGGCGAGTTTCACACTATTTACAAGACATTAATGTGGAATTAGATTCTGAGCTCTTTGAAGGCTGTATTTATGGTACTGCACTTTGGCTTCCATTTGGCGCTTGGAAGAAAGCTTCTGCACCAGGAGAGCTAATTCATATGCTTGTCTGTGGTCCTTTCCAAAAGTTCGAGTCTGGATATCGCTACTTTTTTTTATACATACATCAAAAAAACTTTAGCAACAGCTCGGTTCCGAGAACCTGTACAGAACACTGGAATAGAGATCAACATAAACATCATTTCCACCCTTTTTTTTGCTCATGAAAACCACACATTGCATGTTGTGCCACCATACAGCGAGACCTTCTGAGGTGATGGTCCAGATTGCTGTATACATCGGTACTTCTAACAACCAGCAGTACATCCTCTTGCATTGATACATGCCTGTATGCGTCGTGACATACTATACACAAGTTCATCAAGGCACTGTTGGTCCAGTTTGTCCCACTTCTCAACGGCGATTCGGAGTAAATCCCTCAGAGTGGTTGGTCGGTCACGTCGTCCATAAACAGCCCTTTTCAATCTATCCCAGGTATATTCGATAGGGTTCATTTCTGGAGGATATGCTGGCCACTCTTATCCAGCGATGTAGTTATCATGAAGGAAGTCATTCACAAGATGTGTACGATGGGGACGTGAATTGTCGTCCATGAAGACGATTGCCTCGCCAATATGCTGCCGATATGGTTGCACTGTTGGTTGGAGGATGGCATTCACGTATTGTACGGCCATTACGGCGACTCTATGTCCGTACATCGCTTTGGTTCGCTCTGAGATGCCTGCACACTTTCGTTGTTGAGAGCTCTTCCTAGCTTATGCGATCGAACCCCGGTATTGACCATCTAGGCATGACTGATCTACAGACAAGACGGTCCGTGTACTCCTTCATGATGGAATGACTGTAAATGACCGGCTGTCATACCCCTCCATCTAATAGGTGCTGTTCATGCATGGTTTGGGCGGTTTAGGGACATCTCTGAAGAGGCAAAGGGACTGTGTTTGTGATACAATATTCACAGTCAACGTCTGTCTTCAAGAGTTCTGGGAATTGATGTAAGGCAAAACTTTTTTTTGTGTATGTAAAGAAATTGCTGCGGGACACTTCGTCAAGAAAAAATCAGAAGTTCCTAATAAACTAAGGCAATGTATATTTGAAACAAAGGCTGCTAGGTGTACAATAAAACAATAAACAACAGTAAACAGCAGTAAACAGAAAAGAGAGATTCTTCAGAAGGACGACATAATCCAAAGCGTCACTATTCCATACATTCCACAGCAAATGAATACAATGAAAGAGATAATCGTACTCCTGTTGAAACAGCAGCGCTATGATGCATGCTCATGGAAACATTACTCATTCGTTTTGAGCTGGAGTGACAAATTCTGTGCATACATCCTGAAACGAATTCGACCCTCCAGACGGTAGGGAGATATCCACAAGAAATATGGTATTGAAACAAGCTTGGTTTGAAGCAACTATGTATAATAAGTTGTAAATGTTATATTTACAATCCAAAACAATTAGGGGTGAAATTGTATTGAATAGCAGTAAAAGAGTTTCTGATTGGCTATCACCATTATGATGATTGTTGGATCTGGTGTGAAGAAATTCGTCAGATTGTGTGATTTTTGAAGAGCAAATAATGCGAAAGGAAAGTTCATGAGTTCCTATGGCTGTTGTTCTCCCTCATCGGAAGTCTTAAGAGTCATCAGACGAAATTGAGAGCAAAGTGAAATTTAGCGTTCCATCAGAAAATAATTTCTGTAGATATGGTGAGTTAAAGGATAAAACTGTAGAGAAATTAGAACAAAATGAGTTTATGGTTATGATGATTTACGGGATGGAACTGTTGAGTAATTAAAATTATCTGATGATGAAAGGAAGAGGCCACAAATGCATGAACAAAACATACAAAAAGACCTCAACACTACATAATACAGTTAACGACCTTTAAGGTATCAGAATGTTATTGTGATGTCGTGAATTTTAGTCAGCAAGATAGTTGGAAAGAAGCAATTTATCAGTAAATGGCGACACATCGAGAAAATGGAACTTGGACTTTGGAAGATTTACCTTCTGGAAAAAGAGGAATTCCATGTAGATGGATCTACAAACCGAATACAGATACTGATAGATTGTTTGACAGTTTCAAGGCAAGGTTGGTTACCAAAGGATTTTCTCAAAGAAAAGTAATTATTATGAACAAATACTCCCTGTGGTGAAGATGATGACTACTCAAATATTACTCTGTATTGCCACCAACGTGAAGATATACATTCCACAAATAAACGTGACTACAGTTTTTCTTTAGGGTGACCTGAAGGAAGTGGCATTTCTGACACAGCCTGAAGATTATAATGATGGTTCTAGAAAAATATGTGAATTAATGAAAGGCTCATATGGCCTGAACCAGACACCTGTTGCTGCAACGAGAGATTCACTGATTACATCATGGAATTAGGATTTAAGAGTAGAGAAGCAGTTCCATGCCTTTTTATGAGACAGAAAGGTTCTTACAAGATTTTCTTCATGCTCTATGTTGATGATGGATTATTTGTGGCAAACAATGACAGCAAACTTGAAAAATTTATTAAAGATTTTGACAGAGAATTCGAAATAAAACCAAACCCTGCAATACAAAGAACATGCAAGTGAGCACCCACGCTCTCTACCACAACTATGTTGCAGGAAACAACTACACACTGTTCACAATCAAACTGACCCTTCCGCATGGCCTCATAAATTACCGGTGATGCTGAGCGCAGACATGCCTCCAGAGTGTTTATTTTCCACAACATGTATTGTGTGTACACACGTCAGGAAGAGTTTATTTTTCACAAAATGCGTTAATGCTAAATGGAATACACATGTTAGTTATTTATGAAACTACATATACAAAAATAATCTATGTAAATCTCCATACAGCGCCTTGCACTGCAACTAGGGAAATTGATTGGTAGTCATCCTGTACGACTGTTGTGCCTTTCGTCTGGGAAAGATCAGTCCCCAACCATGAAAACTTCTTGCTCTTCAGTTTGCACACAAAATAATACACTGCACCCACCCCAGAATATACTATCCAGTCCTCTTATGTTAGTAGACAAAATAACTTCATTACGTTCATATTTAAATAATGGAATGAAGTTCAGTGTGTAAAGTGAGTACTCGTTTCACCATAGTTAAGACCGTTTTTATGTAAGATTTATTCCTATAAACAATGACTGAGAAGTGTTTAATTTGAGAGCGATGTCAGTCAACTACACAATGTTGGTGAGAAAGGAATATTGGACTGGCAAATGCCAGTCATTTGAGAAAGAATGGGAAAGCTGTTAGTTTCAGTCATTAAAAAACATTGTGTTGTTCATGCATCTTGTAGAAAAGGCTGCACCAGACCTAAGACAATTAATAGATTTCTAGGAGAGGTTGTTTCAGAGGAACCGCCTTCAATATCAGCTGAAGTCAAACGTTTGTGTTCAGCTGAAACGAAATTTCATTTTAGAACTAGTTGTCTGTTTTGTGTGGAGGCAGTTGATGATAAATTTTCTAATAAACGGAAGAAAAAAAACAGCAGTGAAAGGTCACAGCATTTGATCCTTCTGTTTTGCCAACATACTTGCAATTCGTGCAGAAGATAGGGAGGATGAATGGGGAGACACCATCCATAGACATATCTGCTCTGTTGGGTATCAACACACTGCAGATGCAAGATATCATGAGGACTGCTATAAATAGTTCGTTATAGTCTCAGCACTTAAATATAGAAAACTTGGGTGCTCTGAAAATAATGGAATTAATGGTCAATGGAGAAAATATTCAATTACATAGAAGGTAATAACGACTGCCAGTTCACCTCAAATGAGTTGTTGAAGACAGTCGAGTACAGATTGAGAGAAAAATGTAGGACCATGATGTCTTCAGCACAAAATGTGGATGCTGAAAAGTGGGCATTATATATACCATGGTTTGTGGGACATGCCATGGTACATGTATGAATGGTGCACTGTTACTCGAGCTTCAAGATGGTGAAGATGATGATACAATTATTAATTTATGAAATGTACTTATTAAAGATAAGATGTTATAAAATAACATCTAATGTAAATTTCCTATTACTTATAAGTTCAGTGGGCATTAAACATTAATTTTATTCCATTAAAACACTATGTTTAACAACTTGCTATTTTTCCATCCGCTGCATCATGGTCGCTTTTAGTTCTAGCAAAGAAATAAATATAGGACCTTTTTGTAGGAAATTTAATGTAGTTTCATTTTGTACTGGGGAAAATTTTTGGCAGAAGCGGCAGTTTTCGCGTTACTCAAGAAAAACGTAAGAAAATGACCTTTTAACGTCTCTGCACTCCTGCCACTCTCACATACCACTTGGGACTACATAAATTTTTCCCCTAATTTTCTTTATTGGCTGACTATACAGGCAAGCAGCTCGATTCTTGATGTACCTGATTTGTGGCACAAGACAAACGCAGCATACATTTTTGGATTAGTCTCCAGAAATCTTAAAAATACAATAGAGCGTTATGTAAAGAGGCTGAAAGAATCTTTCGCTATTTGAGTGGTGCATATGACTATTGTCTTATTTATAAAAGCGCTGAAGACATTCTTGAATGCTGTAGTGAATCCGGAGGAGTTTTAGGGACTTGACAGTCTACCTCAAGTTTTCTTCGCCTGTAATTTGGTGCTCTTGTCAGTTGGCTGAGTCAGTGCGAACTTCAGTTCCAATTTCTACTACAGGAGCTGAAGTTTAGCAGCTAGTGAGGCAGGATGAGATATTGTTTGGATCTAGAGACTTTTATCTGAACTTTTCCACCTAAAGGATTTCAATCCTTGCCTATGAGTGCACAATGAAGTTGTGTTTGATTCACACACAATCAAAAATTTCACCAACCGCAAAAACATATTCATCTCAGATACTTCTTTGTTTGAGAGTTGGTTTCAGCTAGAGAAATTCGTATTTAAGTAGCAAACACAGAAACTCTGCTTGTGGATTTATTAACAAAATCACTATTTGTGTCTGACTACAACAGTTGAGCCATAATATGAGAAGTGTGAATTATTAAATAAGTTAGAGTGTTAAAGTTCTTTGTTGTGAACAATTTTATTTAATAACTTGAATGATATTTAAGTATCTCTGTCTTACCAGAAACAGAGTGTTTTACACTCTTTGCTGCAATAGAAGGGCTTATTATCGTTATTAAGCATTAAAGTATACACTTTTATTAAAAATGTTTTTCAACACACTAGAACTTGTGTTATTCCCAAATAACCGAACAAATATAAAGGTAGAGGCATATTGGACAGAAACGAGCAGAACATCAACATATTTTGCTGCATATTCCAAACAGCATAAAATGCCATATTTATTAGGGCTGTAAGACTAAGGACTATAAATATTACTTGCAAACATTGCAAAGAACAATTTAGAAATGTCTATCCTTACTGCGCCAAGTGAATATTTTTATATTGATTTATTTATTCTCTGCCCATAGGTTCTAGCTCTTTTTCAGCTGAGAATATTTTTATGACTCCTTCAGGTTAAGGAAAATCTTGATTCCTTCAGCAAGAGGCATAAAATGTACAACCACAACACCCATAAAAAGAGAACATAAAGAAATGTCCAAAACAAGAGACAGATTTCCAGTAATTACTCTGACAATGTTCAGATCACGAACCATGGAAGTGCAGGTCTAGCCACTGAAGAGCTTCAGGAAAAATATTTTAAGTGACCTAAAACTAAGTCCACTAAATTTCATCTGCGGATTTTTTTACTGTGAATCTTGTGATTTACTGATCTTTCTGCAAAACTAGTAAATCTGCCAGAGAACTAAAATATCAATGGTAGTGACATGGACCTATGGAAACAAATTAATATCTTCAATTTCTTTGTAATTTTACATATTACTTATAGGTAATATATCAAGTTCCTAATTTTTGATGCAGTCTTTCCAGCCATAACTAGATGGACGACACAAGGCTAATTCACACCAGCCATCATGTCACATCACAACATGCATTCGAGATGGCGGCATTCATACTGAAAATCAATGACCTGTCATTTTCACCACACTCAGTCATGTTGTAAGACTGGATTTCGTATTTTTGTTTTTCCTTAATCTTGATTTTATTATTGTGCTTTCCTGCACTGAGTGTTCTTCCACAAGCAGAGTCAGATATTTGACAGAAAAAAATTTAGGTTTCACAGTAACAGAACACACCTTCATGTAAATAAGAATATAACCAGATGAAGCAATTTTCATTAAATTAAAATGTAAGTGAAAAAATTCAGCTACAAAGGAAGAGAAAAATACAGTTGTTTATAATGTCATTAGTTCTGTAAGAAAATAAAAAAGCACAATGGACAAGGTAAACATGCTCTAATAATTCCCTTTTAAATACTGTTTGATATGTTGGTAAGTATATACACTCCTGGAAATTGAAATAAGAACACCAGAACACTATTTTCGCAAGAGCATGTTCGCCGTAAGCTTCGACAAGCATTTGACGCCATTGTGCAGCAGTTTTCTTCAAACGATAACAGAAAACCAATGCAATCCACAAACCGCAATTTATAGTCACAAAACTCGACAAGCTTACTTGTTTGAAACAGATACTGATGTATGGAACTTGGGTTACTGTATGTTGACATTCATCGACAGCCGTTACAGGAAGCAGATGGCGGTGCAGATGCGGTCTCATGGACCCTACACTGACGACTAGCATCATCTATAAGGAAATTCCGATTTCATTCTTCCACACCTGGTAGTATTCCTGTATCCCTCATGTGTTGGTGAAGCGCTTGAAACACCCATCTCCTTGGATGGCACCACTGCAGAAACCTCCCTAAGTATTCCCTTTCAGCTGGGGCTGCATTACCATTACACAAACTGTAAACAAACATGTCCTGGTAATCATCATTAGTAAAAATTGTGGATGTCCATATGTGGACATAACTTTTCAACTGATCGCTACAGTCATTTCACACAGGAGCGTACAAGGCTAAACAAAAGAAAAGCAATACATTGATAAGACGAAACATTGTGAGTATAGCCCACCGTGACATTGGATGCCGCCTGGTGGCGTTGCGGACACATGACATAGTAACAAAACATCTAAGAGGAGTAGACACAGACAGACGATCACCCTTGCGAAGATATGGGCTGCAAATGGGGAAATCCATTGAGATAAACGACTTTCACAAAGGACGGATTATTATTACACAGAGCTTGTGAACGATTATCTTGAAAATGGAGAAGCTGCTCGAATGTTCACATGCTACTATTGTGAGCCTTTAAGGAAAGAGGTAGATGGACAGTGAAACTACCAGTAGATGTTAAATGGTTGGATTTCCACGACACTTTACAGAAAGTGGGGTTGAGAGGCATGTCTGCTCGCATTATGTTCAATGACATCTCTGCCAAAAGACCACAATGCTCGTGCACACACAAAGGAGTTGGAGCATACGATTCATCATACATTGTTGAACATTGAACTCCACCCCTGTGTGTTCATATATTGACCCAATGACATCGTTAATTACGATTCATTGGGCACAGAACTATCAGGATTCCATAATCGATCAATGGTAACATGTCAGCTCTTTGAACGAAACCAAAATACTCCTTTGTTGTGTATGTGGCAAATCAAACAAATAACATGAGAAATATGTTAGTTCAGACCAACAAAAAGGGAAAGAGAAACTCCCTGTTCTGATGTTTCATATGCATCTCCAAAACTGTCATGAACACAGAAAAATTGTATTAACATTTTTTGTTGCGAGTAAGTTCCTCTGCGACCTCATCAAGCATTGAGTATAGAGGTTCAAATGGTTCAAATTGCTATGAGCACTATGGAACTTAACATCTGAGGTCATCAGTCCTGAACTTAGAACTACTTAAACCTAACTAACCTAAGGACAGCACATTCATCCATGCCCGAGGCAGGATTCAAACCTGCGACAGTAGAAGTATGCGATTCCAGACTAAAGCACCTAGAACCATTCGGCCACATCGGCCGGCAAGTATAGAGGAAGTTCCTACCACACCACAATGGAGAAGTGAGGCAACTGTTCACGAACTGAAGGACACCACTTGCAGGGATGGGTATCAATACAGGTCTATGACTTAAAGGACAATGGACAATGAAAGGAAACCAAAGAACAAAATAAATCAATTCATCCAATTCCTACTGAGTAATCAAGTCTATCTTAAATGGATGCAGTTTCCTAGTTTTCTATCTAGTTCCATGAGGCTTGTTTTGTAATTCGCTAAGATTTTCACTTTCAATTCCTGGTTAATAACTACTTGAATCTATTCTGCGTCTGTCTTTTTTGCTTATATTTCAATCTTTACTTTATTTTTGTATAAAATAATTTTATCTACCTTCTTTTTATGGTATTTGATCTTCCACAAGCTTGGACTTCATTAACTCCAATCTCCAATATAACTGGATCTAACCATTTAATTTTCAAACTATTTTCTAAATACAGGAATGCAGAGTTGTTGTCAACATTACTTGCATCTGTTAAACTGTTGCATATTCAACGCTTTATCCTATAGTTGCCATCATTTACTAAGTGCAAACACAGCATTGCACTGCATGTGGCGGCTTCAGTAAGGTACGCTACACTAGCATTAGAGAGTGGTCTAAGTCCAAGACATAAAGCAATTCTGAGGTAAGATTGGGTACTTTCTATGAGATCAGTGGTCTGTGTGACACATTTTGAAGAAGAGGACATACTAAGAATTGATTCCTTTAAAGATCTGCTAAGACATGAACAGTGAAATCCCCCAGCTCAACTGAAATTACCCGAAAATGTGATTCAGAAATTTTTCCAACTTTAGGTGAACTCATACTGACCAGCATGTCATCTCACAGCATCGCCACTTCCGGGTGTATTCACATTTTTTCACATCACATCAATTCTCTTAACTCAGTACTCAACAGTGAAAGTGAGATCATGACTTACGATCAGTGATACAAAAAGTTGGATTGTAGTACTGGAATTGAGGAACTAACAACAATAAAGTTTGTTAATGGCCAAAGCAAATCCATAATGTACATTCTTGATGAGTTTTGTGTTTTAGAGGGCTGGAAGCGAAAAAAGATGTTAAGAAGTGGACATTTACTTGCTAATGGAGATACACTCCTGGAAATGGAAAAAAGAACACATTGACACCGGTGTGTCAGACCCACCATACTTGCTCCGGACACTGCGAGAGGGCTGTACAAGCAATGATCACACGCACGGCACAGCGGACACACCAGGAACCGCGATGTTGGCCGTCGAATGGCGCTAGCTGCGCAGCATTTGTGCACCGCCGCCGTCAGTGTCAGCCAGTTTGCTGTGGCATACGGAGCTCCATCGCAGTCTTTAACACTGGTAGCATGCCGCGACAGCGTGGACGTGAACCGTATGTGCAGTTGACGGGCTTTGAGCGAGGGCGTATAGTGGGCATGCGGGAGGCCGGGTGGACGTACCGCCGAATTGCTCAACACTTTGGGCGTGAGGTCTCCACAGTACATCGATGTTGTCGCCAGTGGTCGGCGGAAGGTGCACGTGCCCGTCGACCTGGGACCGGACCGCAGCGACGCACGGATGCACGCCAAGACCGTAGGATCCTACGCACTGCCGTAGGGGACCGCACCGCCACTTCCCAGCAAATTAGGGACACTGTTGCTCCTGGGGTATCGGCGAGGACCATTCGCAACCGTCTCCATGAAGCTGGGCTACGGTCCCGCACACCGTTAGGCCGTCTTCCGCTCACGCCCCAACATCGTGCAGCCCGCCTCCAGTGGTGTCGCGACAGGCGTGAATGGAGGGACGAATGGAGACGTGTCGTCTTCAGCGATGAGAGTCGCTTCTGCCTTGGTGCCAATGATGGTCGTATGCGTGTTTGGCGCCGTGCAGGTGAGCGCCACAATCAGGACTGCATACGACCGAGGCACACAGGGCCAACACCCGGCATCATGGTGTGGGGAGCGATCTCCTACACTGGCCATACACCACTGGTGATCGTCGAGGGGACACTGAATAGTGCATGGTACATCCAAACCGTCATCGAACCCATCGTTCTACCATTCCTAGACCGGCAAGGGAACTTGCTGTTCCAACAGGACAATGCACGTCCGCATGTATCCTGTGCCACCCAACATGCTCTAGAAGGTGTAAGTCAACTACCCTGGCCAGCAAGATCTCCTGATCTGTCCCCCATTGAGCATGTTTGGGACTGGATGAAGCGTCGTCTCACGCGGTCTGCACGTCCAGCACGAACGCTGGTCCAACTGAGGCGCCAGGTGGAAATGGCATGGCAAGCCGTTCCACAGGACTACATCCAGCATCTCTACGATCGTCTCCATGGGAGAATAGCAGCCTGCATTGCTGCGAAAGGTGGATATACACTGTACTAGTGCCGACATTGTGCATGCTCTGTTGCCTGTGTCTATGTGCCTGTGGTTCTGTCAGTGTGATCATGTGATGTATCTGACCCCAGGAATGTGTCAATAAAGTTTCCCCTTCCTGGGACAATGAATCCAGAAGTGTTGATTTTAATGTAAGAAACGACAAGCGCTGGAAACCACCAATGAAGTTCGAAGATGTCGAATTACAGTCCTTATTAGATGAAGCTGTAAGTCAAATTTAACAAGAACTCAGAACAAATGAATGTGATGCAGAAAAGCGATTCTTTTCGGTTAAAAACTATAGGAAAGGTGCAAAAAGTGGGAAAATGGGCTCAGCATGAATGGAATAAAAGACAGCAAGCATAAAGTCGTTTCTCCATTGAATAGTGACAGGTCATGAAAAATGGTTATGAGAATCCTAAGCGTCGTAAATCATGGGTGAATCTAAGCAATCCATCGACATCCACTGCAAGACCAAATCGCTTTGGGAAGAAGACAAAGCTCTGTGTTTGGTGTTATCAGGAGGGTGTCATTTATTACAAGCCGCTAAAGCCTGGTGAAATCGTTAACACTGTAGCTGCACCACCGTTTAGGATAGGAAAAGTTAGTTTTGTGCAATATTCTGAGCACAAGTTACGACCAAGGGCAGGCCGGATTGAGAGTTAGTTACGCATACCAACAGTTGCGAAGTAGAATAGAGGCCACAAGGCCGTCAAATTGCTTGAAGAGTATACGTAGCAGTATCGCATGTCGCAAATCACTGGCCAACCTAGCATGTTATGAGTATGGCAAAACAGAGGTGCACAGCCATGTACAAATAGGAGCGGGTTTCTAACGAGATTTTTTCAAGTGTGGCAGCTCTCGTGGACGGTGGAGCGTGTCACACCACCAGCTACACGCAGCAGCAGATGGGGCGCCAGCGTTCCAGTCCATGGCAGGTCGCTGGTTTGACGCTCAGGCCGACAAGGGTCCATAGCCAGCCAGTGGTGGGCCATTCCACGGCTTGCTACCACGGGCAGGCATCCTGGCTTACAACACATGCCAGAGGCATTCCGAGGCGAGGGCTTCAGATTCGGACGCTAGATCGCAGGCGCTCGTTGTGGCCGCGATCTCAGCCACGCCAGCGAGGACGCAGCTGGCCGCCTGCAGCTCACACTGAGTGGCTCTGAGTCGGCAATGACGCAGTTCGCTGAGGCAACTGCGGGCGTCCTGACGACGCAGCAACTTTGCTGACATACAAGGCCGACACACACTGGGTCGCTGAGGCAGCCATTCTTCGCCAAGCCGTTTCGTAGACAGCAAAGTGGTGTCCTCAGCATTGCAGGAACCAGTGATGCAGATCGTGGGGCACATGGCACTGTAGTTGGAAACAATAAATCACTTGGAAAGCTCGGACGAGTCTTAATACGGTGCCTTCTACCTCTTACCCCTACATTTGGTCATCCTCATACATTCAGTGGCAGAAGCTCTCACTACAACACTGACCGCTACCAATAGCAAATGATCGATTTAAACACAGCATTAAGTAAAAATCGACTGGAATATGGAAAAAAACACGAAGTCATATTGCTCCATGATAATGCCCCATCACATACAGCAAAACGGGTCAGGGCATCGATCAAGGCGTTCAGTTGGGAAATACTAGCGTATGCGGCTTATTCTCCGACTTGGCTCCGCCCGATATCCTCTATTTGCGTCACTGGGACACGCTGTCGTTGAACAACGCTTCAATTCGTATGAAAATGTACGAAAAATTCTCGCTGACTGGTTCACTTAAAAAGAAAAAAAGTTTTTTTGGTGTGGCATTCATAGCCTGCTGGAGATGTGGGAGAAATGTATAAATAGCTATGGAGATTATTCTGAATAAAATATTGTTTATCAGTTTCAAACAACAGACATGTAATTATTGCAACTAAATTCCAGTTTCGTACTTCTACACCTGGTTTGACCTATGCATTGTGTTTGTCGACCAGAAGAAGAAGAAATTCTTGATACTGTTGAAGCATGTCATCTGTCAGTGTAAGGTGTTTTGGGAGATGTATTGACTGTCTCACTCATCTGCTTAACAGGTACTTCACCGACAAAGTCTTCATCTGTACCATTAAAGCCACAGGATCATAGACATCGTCTTGCATACTGTCAGTGGTTATTACAGATGATTAATGACCAACCACATTTGTAAGTAGGCTGTTTAGGTTTTTTTTATTGGTAACGCCACCTCTGTATGAAAATCACTGGCTGTGCTGTGTGCAGTCTGTGTCTGCTTTGCATCGTTGTAATACTCGCCATTGTAGTGTTAGGCAGCTGGCTGTGAACAGCGCGTAGCGTTGCACAGTTGGAGGTGAGCCACCAGCAGTGGTGGATGTGGGGAGAGAGATGGCGGAGTTTTGAAATTTGTCATGAACTGCTATATTTATATATGATGATATCAAGGTAAATACATTGTTTGTTCTCTATTAATACACTCCTGGAAATGGAAAAAAGAACACATTGACACCGGTGTGTCAGACCCACCATACTTGCTCCGGACACTGCGAGAGGGCTGTACAAGCAATGATCACACGCACGGCACAGCGGACACACCAGGAACCGCGGTGTTGGCCGTCGAATGGCGCTAGCTGCGCAGCATTTGTGCACCGCCGCCGTCAGTGTCAGCCAGTTTGCCGTGGCATACGGAGCTCCATCGCAGTCTTTAACACTGGTAGCATGCCGCGACAGCGTGGACGTGAACCGTATGTGCAGTTGACGGACTTTGAGCGAGGGCGTATAGTGAGCATGCGGGAGGCCGGGTGGACGTACCGCCGAATTGCTCAACACGTGGGGCGTGAGGTCTCCACAGTACATCGATGTTGTCGCCAGTGGTCGGCGGAAGGTGCACGTGCCCGTCGACCTGGGACCGGACCGCAGCGACGCACGGATGCACGCCAAGACCGTAGGATCCTACGCAGTGCTGTAGGGGACCGCACCGCCACTTCACAGCAAATTAGGGACACTGTTGCTCCTGGGGTATCGGCGAGGACCATTCGCAACCGTCTCCATGAAGCTGGGCTACGGTCCCGCACACCGTTAGGCCGTCTTCCGCTCACGCCCCAACATCGTGCAGCCCGCCTCCAGTGGTGTCGCGACAGGTGTGAATGGAGGGACGAATGGAGACGTGTCGTCTTCAGCGATGAGAGTCGCTTCTGCCTTGGTGCCAATGATGATCGTATGCGTGTTTGGCGCCGTGCAGGTGAGCGCCACAATCAGGTCTGCATACGACCGAGGCACACAGGGCCAACACCCGGCATCGTGGTGTGGGGAGCGATCTCCTACACTGGCCGTACACCACTGGTGATCGTCGAGGGGACACTGAATAGTGCACGGTACATCCAAACCGTCATCGAACCCATCGTTCTACCATTCCTAGACCGGCAAGGGAACTTGCTGTTCCAACAGGACAATGCACGTCCGCATGTATCCCGTGCCACCCAACGTGCTCTAGAAGGTTTAAGTCAACTACCCTGGCCAGCAAGATCTCCGGGTCTGTCCCCCATTGAGCATGTTTGGGACTGGATGAAGCGTCGTCTCACGCGGTCTGCACGTCCAGCACGAACGCTGGTTCAACTGAGGCGCCAGGTGGAAATGGCATGGCAAGCCGTTCCACAGGACTACATCCAGGATCTCTACAATCGTCTCCATGGGAGAATAGCAGCCTGCATTGCTGCGAAAGGTGGATATACACTGTACTTGTGCCGACATTGTGCATGCTCTGTTGCCTGTGTCTATGTGCCTGTGGTTCTGTCAGTGTGATCATGTGATGTATCTGACCCCAGGAATGTGTCAATAAAGTTTCCCCTTCCTGGGACAATGAATTCACGGTGTTCTTATTTCAATTTCCAGGAGTGTATCTTTCATTTGCTAACTATCCCTATCAGTAGTTAGTGCCTTCAGTAGTTTGAATCTTTTATTTAGCTGGCAGTAGTGGCGCTCGCTGTATTGCAGTAGCTTGTGTAGCGAAGATTTTTGTGAGGTAAGTGATCTGTGAAAGGTATAGTTTACTGTTAGTCAGGGCCCATTCATTTGTAGAGATTATTGAAAGTCAGATTGCGTTGCACTAACAAAATATTGTGTGTCAGTTTAAGCATAGTCATTTGTAATTGTTCAAAGGGGACGTTTCATATGTCGACCCTTAGCCGAGGATACCTCACTGGAATCTTCTGATTTTTTGTTGTTGTTTGTGTAATTAGTGTAGAGTTTGTTTATTGCTAGCGCGTAAATGTAGAGAAAATCTCCTTTGTAGTTGCAGACTTTCATTGTTGTACAGTAAAACAGTTGTGGCATGCATGTAGATTTGCACCAAGTATTTCGCAGCTGCAATTCACTAGATATTATTTTCAGTGCTATGTTAATGTGTTCTCTTATTTTTGATCTTCAAATTGTGTTTTTCTGTGTTGTCGTGTGAAGTACTGTGACAATAATGGCGTGTGAAAAACGTAATACTAGGCTCCAAAGTAAACTGAGAAATGACAGTGAAAATGAAAGCAGTGTGTTAGCGCCACCGAGTAATGAATTAACTGATATTCCAAGTAGTAATTTGGTAATTGTGATTAGGGAAATGGAGCGGGCGGCAAACAATGGCGTGGACAGTGAAACAATTAGTGAGAGGGAAGCATTACCGATCGATCGGTCGGCAACAGCTCGCCTCAGGAATCCGAAATGACAGGACACAATTTTGCAAATACTGTAGATTCAGGTTTTGCGTCCTCACCGTTTTCTCAAATGAGTCAAGACACATTTTCCGCTTGTCAAAATGTGAATGTTGCCGGTGCAAATTCACTGCCGAAAAGCACTGAGGATCATGTTTCAGACACCAGTGCATTGTTATTACAATTAATGCAACAAATGGGACAAAAGCTTGAAAAGTTAGACACAATGGAAGAAAATCAGAGACAAACACAGCAAAAGTTAGACGCAATGGGACAAAATCTTCAAAAGTTAGACACCACACTTGAACAAACACGTGAAGATTTAACTAGTGAGTTACATAACATTGAATCGAAATGTCAAAAGGTCTGTAATGACATAAAAACACAAATTTGTGAGCATTTTCAACCCATTTTTTCGCGGTATGAAAATGTATTACAGAATCACGAAGCAGCCATAAAAGAACTGCAAACCATTGTTCATGAAAATCACGACACCTTGCAAGCTAAAATTGACTCAGTTGCATCTACCGATTCGGTTACGCAACTTGCAAGAACTCAGGAAAACTTAAAGGACACAGTAGATACTCTGAAACTTGGTTCAGAAAAACATACAGAGGAAATAATTTCACTATCGGATAAAGTAGCCGAACTTTCAGATCAGTTCACTAACTTATCTACAAAGGTAGATGATGATCTGAATGACACAACACCTGTAGCCTTCACTGACACTGAAGAGTATGTAGAAATTAGAAAATTCAAACAAAATCAAAATCAAATCAATACACAGTACAAAAGAGAAATCCGGGAAGTGCAAGATCAGTTGGCACAAGTAGTACAAGAATTACGTATTTCAGAGGACACTCGCGCCCCAATACGGGAAGAGGGACATAGAAATACGGAACAGCCACAAAATAATAACACAGCGCATTTCGGAAATTATGAAAGAAATTGGCAATGTGCACCGAATTTTGAGATTGAACAGCCGACACGACGTAACAATGACCGACATGCGACTCGCCGACATGATGATTTTGACTATAAGCTGTTCATTACTACACGTAAATTCAAAACATTTAAGAATTCCGGCAACGACATTCATCCACAAGCGTGGCTCCATCAATTCTCTCATTGTTTTCCTCCCAACTGGTCATTGGAGCACAGGTTAGAATTTATGTGTGGCTATTTAGAGAATGAACCAGCTGTAAGAATGCGATCGGTCATTCACGATTGTCACAGTGAAGGAGAATTTTACCATGCCTTCCTCTCAGCATATTGGTCTCAAGCTACACAAGACCGAATAAAACATACCATCATGATGATGAAACACTTTGAACAATCTGAATTTTCCAGTCTTGTGAAATATTTTGAAGACATGTTGCACAAGAATCATTATCTTTCAACCCATACAGCCCTTCAGAACTCATCCGCATTTGCTTAATCAAATTACCTGAACATTTACGACATATTATTTTGGCAGGACGTTGCAAAGACGACATTGAAGCTTTTCAGGGACTGTTACAAGAATTAGAAATTGACACAGACAGTCGCGGGATGCGAAAACAGGAAAACAATCACTACAGGTCACATCCGTCACAATTCCGTGACGACAGAAACAATAACTGGACACAACAAGTCTATTCTTACAACGCAATACGTGACCAAAACAGACACCATCCATAAGACAACCACTTGCAGAGTAATACTAGTTACAGAGAAAGATCGCATTTCCGTAGTAATGAAGACGACAGAGATTACCATAGAAACAGGCAGTATGGGAACAAAAACAATTATTATCAAGGGAGACAGAATAACTTCAGACGCAACAGTTCAGCGCGCAGTTACGATTCAGGGAGAAATTCTCCACCACGTGACCGACAAGAAAGAAACTACAGAAACTACCGACATAACGACAGACCTGAATTTCATCAGAACTGGCGGGATTCTAACACGGCTGGGCCCTCTCGGTAAGGCGAATTTGTAGAAGTTAGGTCTCCTAATCCCAATAACAACGCGCGTCAACAAAGAGACAGACAATGACTCGCACAGCAGGCAGCCGCGTGCGCCCGCTGGCTCCGAGAAAAATAACGTAAGACGCTAGCCTTGAGAAAAATTTTAGCATTCTTTACCGATGTACACAACATGATAATTGCTTTGAAGTTGAAACTCTGTGCACTAGGAAGAGTAAAGGATTGCACATTTCACATGTAAAACTGTTTATTGAAAGATAATCTGCTTTTTAACTTTGTCTTTGCCATATAACTTTTCACTTTACATTGCTAGTAGGCTTTGTCAGACTTAGAATATGTTAACATACAACAATGTTTGAAGTTAAATATCCAATCAAGAACCAAGAGAACTTATTTAAACAGAAATTACGAATGCATTGTTATAGTGAACAGACGACACAGTGTTGTATTTGTACATTCTTGCTTGTTAGTTGCACGATTACGTAACGACTATCAGGCTTACATACTTAGGACACATACTGGTACTGCTAATGAGATCTTAATGCAACATTTTGGTTTACTTGAAAATACATTCTGGGTTTAAAGTACTTTCTGTGAGATACTAGACGACATAGAGGTTAGTTTATGTGACAACTACACGGTTTTATCACGACGCTACCAATGAGCGACAATTTACAATGTTGCTTTTGCGGTGTATCTGTTTTATATCTGCACAGTTTTTCTGAATTCTTCTGGAAAGTAAAACAGGTTTTAGTAGTAACTTTTGTAGTATAGCTACAATGAGACAGGGTTTTCCGTAGCACAACAATACGTTACAGTACAGTACTTTCTTCATCACAACAATAAGCGTAATAACTACGATATCTATACACAAAGCATTTCACTTTTGTTTATCATGAGGTAAGTACATTGACTTCTGCAGAACTTAGCTTTCGGAGGACGATAACTACGACACTTCCACAGAGATTATGTTGCAACAAGACGCACATTTAGCGCTACAGGAAACGTATTTGAGTGATTGATTTTGTACTTAAAAGTATTTATTTTTAAAGATATTTGGAGTACAATGATACAAAGGTTTTCCGTGATACATTTCATTCCATTGCTGTAATCTGTAACACCTGAGGGTATAATTACATTAATCCTCAGGGGGGTACACACTTACTTTGTGTACCATGTGTTTGGCAAGCACAAGGAGCCCTAGCTAATATGGTATTTGCTTATACAACTTTACACTTCGGTACCATATTTCTCTAACACAGAATTACACAGCTATCTGATTATTTGACAGAGAAACAAACATTCTTTTTACTACGTCAGTGACAGATGTTTACGCAATTACAGAGTTGGATTACTTTACACTTATGAAATTGTATTTTGTCTGTACTGTGTGAACTGTTCATATTTTTTCGGACCCATTGTGATACTATGAGAGCTTTGAATGATGTATTTGGTATGAGATCATGATTTTTAAAGTACGTTTGAGGTAGGTGACACTATTTAAATGAGCAGAGAATTCTTTTTAGGTTTTGAAATTATTGGAGGAAGCTACGACGATTTTGAGATTTGACTGAGGTGTTATGATGTTATTATTACGACGACGATGTGTATTATGCTGCTGAGGTATGTTTGTGATTAATAGGCTGATGCTATATGAGTTATTTGATTAAGCCACGTAGCTGTCATGATGAAATATTGAAGAAGTGTCGACGAATAAGGTAAGGAATAATGAGTAGTGTTTAGGGACTCTGGTTTGTGAAAAACGTTGTTGGAAACCAAGATTCGTACTTTAAGAGTTATTAAATGTGTGTAAATGCGTGAATATATCACAATTCCGGCGAAAATTTTTTGGACACTGTTATATTTATAGGGTTTTGTTTCTACACATTTGCAACGCAAATTCTCGACCCGTGAAATTTTGTATATGAGACTGTCACAGTAGCGGAAACTGCTGTCGTAAATCTTGCCGTAAGAAAGTTAAGTGACCACCTGCACGTAATGCGTCGTGGGCACGCAGCTGTGTCAGACGCCGGGAGAACAAGTCATTAGTGAGTGCCTCATCAGAAGCACAGGTAGAAAAAAAGAAAGGGGAGGCCATTGTCCTCGCTATTGACATTTCCTTGTTGAAAGCATGCTGTGGAGCTCGTAATTTATGATATTTACTAAAATGCCTAATGAAATGATTAGAAACATTTTACATCTATTGTCTTTGTAGTTAAGAGATTGCTCATTTTGTTTAATATCTGGTTTCCAGCTGTGTTGCAGCATTGGTTTTATAAAATAAACTTAAATGCATCTGCTAATGTGAACACTTTCTGTCAACAGATTTATTAAATAATTATTTTCTGATCCACATTCTTCGAGAAAGGAGCTCTTGGAATGGAGAGAACAATAATAAGGGACTAATAACAGTAACTGCATCTATAATTTTCTTTTCAAGTACTTGGTAATTTCTTTTGTAGAATAATTTGTGGTGCACCACTTTAATTACATAGACATTATGATGTGAATATACATTTCCCTTATCTGCATTGTCGTTTTTACTGTAATATTTTTTCTGCTTGAGCTATGTCATGTTTAGGTATAAGTTACTGCTGTTTGCCAGGCATAGTGTTACTGAATTTGACTTTGTGTTACTCTGCTAAGCCAGTTTTACTACTCATTTATTTTTCTTGTTGCTGCACATTGGCTCATATTAGTTGTAATGTTGCATTGCTTGCTAATTTAGATTTACTGTAGCTTGCTTTGCAAATTTCCATTTTTTTGGTCATTGCTGTTTGTGTTACTTATTTTGTGCTGCTGCATTGCCTCGTCCCTTAGTTTAGCATCTGAGCTCAGTAGATTTAAGTTAGCTTAAGAGGGGGTAGCCTCTAAGAGAATGAGTTGCGATGAATTGGAAGAAATGCATTGAGAAGTTATACGAAAAAAAGTACAGAAAACAGGTTTAGGTAGGATTTTCTTGGAAATAAATGTTGAGGTAAGAAATGTGTGAACATATAAACACAGAAAGCATGCTTAGATAGAATTTTTTTGGTGGAAACAAAGGATGAAATAAGAGGAAAGATATATGAAGTTTTGGGTTGGACTGCAGTACCAAATGTTACACTGAAAACGAACCCTGTCCTTTCCTATTGGTGTTATCCCACTATGTGTTTGTGTACCCTTGTGTATTTGTTTTCTTCCTGTCTCTGTGTAGTTTCATAGAACTTTTACTTCTTTTAATATTAAGCTACATTCGCTACGATGAGGAATACTGATATCCTCGAATATAATTGGCATTAATAATATGTTATTTACTTTGTAAAGATGTTAGACATTATTAATTTTGTTCTCTTTAATGCTCATGTGTGAAGTTGATGTTTCAAAAGTTATTGTGATCTTTTATGCATGTACTCATGTCATAATTCCACTGATGTATATGTTAGTTCGATTCTTTTGTAAAGCCTGTACTACAAATGTTATCTGTATTGTTATGTTTTTAATGATGTATTTTGTACCTTTGTTATTGTATTCTTATGTTATAAAATTGTAATTGTCACCAGTTCATGATATTATTAACTTGTTAGTTACATTTCACTGCACACGTTTCTGTTGGTCATAGTATATGGACAACATGTGAGAAGTTGGGACTGTTAGTGTTTGCACGTGTGTTACTAATTCAGCAAGGGACTGGATAACAGCATTGCTGGTTCTAAGGACAATTCCAAAAACTTTGTGAGTGCACACGTGGTGGTTTATGGACTTGCTATATTCTCCGCAAGACTCTTCGATGGTGAATGTGCACCTGCACAATCGCAACAGATGGCTGCTGCCCATCTCTACAAGGACTACAGTGGGTCTGCACCTCTGGTGGCCCAGCAATACCATTATCTCTACAAGGACTACAGTGGGTCTGCATCTATGATGACCCACCAACGCCATTATTTCTACAAGGACTGCAATGGGTCTGCACCTCTGGTGGCCCACCAATACCACAATCTCTACCAGGACTCCAGTGGGTCTGCTCTGTGATGACCTACCTACCAATATTCTTCAAAACTTCGAATGACTCTGCTGTGGGTTTGCTCCATTGTGGCCCATTACCTGTCTGCATGTTGAGAGTCAGCGCTGTCTTTCAGTTGGAAGGACATCACTACTTCTTCAAGACTGCATGGAAATCCACTACTTCTGTGTGCAATTTCTTTTACTAATGAGACTTTGCGAAAAAAAACTGTAATTACTATTATGATGAATGATCAGGACTGTCTTTATGGACTGTGACAAAATTTTAGCTTTTGACCAACATTGTATCAATATGTGTGTGCATTTGATTTCTTTGTTATTGTAATTACGATTATGAAAAATTTTAACAAATATGTATTGCCCAGTGCCCAAACCAATTTGTAAAATTTTTTGTGGGGAGCATGGGGGCTATGTAAGTAGGCTGTTTAGGTTTTTTTATTGGTAACGCCACCTCTGTATGAAAATCACTGGCTGTGCTGTGTGCAGTCTGTGTCTGCTTTGCATCGTTGTAATACTCGCCATTGTAGTGTTAGGCAGCTGGCTGTGAACAGCGCGTAGCGTTGCACAGTTGGAGGTGAGCCACCAGCAGTGGTGGATGTGGGGAGAGAGATGGCGGAGTTTTGAAATTTGTCATGAACTGCTATATTTATATATGATGATATCAAGGTAAATACATTGTTTGTTCTCTA
The DNA here is from genome assembly GCF_021461395.2 of Schistocerca americana. Lineage (NCBI taxonomy): Eukaryota > Metazoa > Arthropoda > Insecta > Orthoptera > Acrididae > Schistocerca > Schistocerca americana. Next base: position 528,084,668 of record NC_060119.1, read on the forward strand.
CTAATATCTTTCATTTGCTAACCATCCCTATCAGTAGTTAGTGCCTTCAGTAGTTTGAATCTTTTATTTAGCTGGCAGTTGTGGCGCTCGCTGTATTGCAGTAGCTTGTGTAGCGAAGATTTTTGTCAGGTAAGTGATCTGTGAAAGGTATAGTTTACTGTTAGTCAGGGCCCATTCTTTTGTAGGGATTATTGAAAGTCAGATTGCGTTGTGCTAACAAAATATTGTGTGTCAGTTTAAGCATAGTCATTTGTAATTGTTCAAAGGGGACGTTTCATACATTTCGTGAACCATGTAATATGGACTGACGAGTCAGTGTTTACAAGATGTAGTGTTATGGGTAAACACAACTTACTTCCCCATGCTAACGAAAATCCTCATGTAACTCATTTCACCGCATTCCAAACAAGATTCAGTGTAGTGGTAGACTATTTAGTCCACTCGTACTGGAGGACAGAATGGAGGGTGCTGATTGTCTGCATTTCTTAGAAGGTATGGTTATGCAAGGAATGGAAGATATGCCCATACAGACAAGGCAACACCAACGGTATCAACTACATAGTGCCCTAGTATATATCCGACACTGAGTACGACAATGGTTGGACGACCATTTTCCAGCAAGATGGATTGGTAGGGGTAGTCCCATTTATTGGCCAGCATGGTTCCCTGATCTGACACCTCCGCATTTCTTTCTATGGGGTTTCCTCAAAAAGAAGTGTACAATTCGGAGATAAGAAGCAAAGAAGAGTTCATTTCAAAGATTCACATTGTGGCAGTGGCAATACATCAGCAGGGATTTAGTAACTTTGCGATGAGAGATCAGACAGTGTGTTGAAGCTTGTATTCGTCGAAGAAGGCGACATTAGGGCGTTCCTTCCGATAGGACTAAGACAAACCAAGAACAATGACACAAGTAAAGTGATTAGTAAAGGAATTATATGAATAAAATAAAATGATTAACATGAGAAATATGTCAACTGAGATTGGCATTCAAACGAAAGAGAAATTCCCCATTAATATTTTTTGTTGTAAATAAGGTCCTCTATCATCTCATTGAGGACTGACCTTACCTTTTGTTACATCCTATATAAATAAGATCATAAGGCAGTGAAGCAGTTGTCAGTAAATAACATTTCAAGTGTAAACTTCAGTTCTAATGAAGAGAAAAATTCAATTGCTTATGACATTATTCGTTAGGTAACAATAAAACCGTAATGGGTAAGGTAAACAGGCGCTATTTAATCCATTTAAATATTGTTTCACGTGTTCGAATGTATATATTTTGTGGAGCAAATATGTGTCGATTTTCTGAAATGTGTGTAGGTACATGGTGAAAGAGCCCCCAGATATGGTAAAGTTAAAATTGATTTAATAAAATGAAACAGCCATAATGATAGAAGCGAGAACCGTCTGTAAGTGTTGTCAAAGACATTAATGTGCAGTAAGGCACAGGCAAATGAACAAAAAACATCATTCACTTTTCTTTGTCATGATTTTGCTTTACTTTCTCGTATGTACAAGGATGGTTAAGTAATATTGCTCGAAGTATGACATGTGTTTTGTATTATTTGGAACTCTGATTAAGAGAAGACTTAACAACAGTGTTAAGTATTTTTATTGAGGTGAATTGTTGCCAAGATGGGACAATTTACTTCATCTTGAAAGGCACTGGTGTCCTTGCAGTCGGCTGCCTGCATCTACAATTGAAATGCCGGCTGGGGTGGCCAAGCGGTTCTAGGTGCCTTAGTCTGGAAGCGCGTGACAGCTATGGTCGCAGGTTCGAATCCTGCCTCGGGCATGGAGGTGTGTGATGTCCTCAGGTTGGTTAGGTTTAAGTAGTTCTAAGTTCTAGGGGACTGATGACCTCAGACGTAACTCCCATAGTGCTCAGAGCCATTTGAACCATTTGAGCCTCAACCTTCGTTATTTTAATTATATAATCACATTTTTTAATATTATAATACAACTGGCCACCTAAGTACCATGATTTCAGGGCATTGGTAGTAAGTAGCTTTTGTTAACTATTGTTATAGTAAGAAACTTGTATGACATTGTTATTAGTCATAAAAACAAATTGTCTGTATTTTCTGTTTACATGCATCTCAACAAGGAGCAAGTAAAGCAAAAAGGAAAAAACTGAGAAAATTTTCGAAAGAAACAAGAAGGTTACATAAAATTTTCCATAGTAAGCTGTTTTGTTCAGTGCAGCAAAGGTAGGACGGCTACACAAGTTGCTTGCATGGATATGCTTAGTAGCGCGTACTTTGATGTAGATAAAAACGTTATCGTCATTATTCCCTTCCTTGAATAGTGGAAAATTTACAGGAATTTTTCAGTGTGGTACATGTTGTCAGAAAAACTTAAAGAATTGGGACATAATATTTTGTGCATCATTATAGATATAAAACAGACTTCGACATCACGTAATTTAAAATTATGAGGTGTAATAATTAGCATACAAAATGCTACCATTTTTTGTGAATTTTTTTCATATTCATATAACATAGCAGAAAAATGTGTGTCCATTGTTGATAGAAATAACGAAAAAGCAATTGGGCCAGATGACATAGAAATACACAATCGAACAATTGAAGTTCAGGCGACATGCATGCCTACCATAGAAGGTTTAAGTAGGTCTGACACGAGTGCCACAGGTGTGACAAATGATAGCGATGCTCCACAGCGCAACACAATGTTTACAATTTACGAGACAACGTCATGCATCTCCCAGAATGACATGCGCTAATGAATGAAACATTGGAGAGAGATACAAACATGAATCTTTACAGCATGTTACAAACACCACTTGTTCACAACAGAAACATTAACTTGAAAAGAACAGCTGACAGCAACCACAGTAGTACAACTGAAAAACTGCTATGGCAGTTATTATCTAACATAAAAACGATATTAGATAATATGAACACCAATTTCAGTGATATGAAACAAGATACGAATACCAAAATGGATAATCTGACATAAGATAGAAGCACAGCAAAGCAGCAACAAAACACTGCTACGCAAGATCTAAATGCGATGAAACAAGAACAAAACAAGTGTTCAAGTATTTGCAAGACGTAGTCTCACAGAAGTTCAATGACTTAGCCAAAATTTTTCGCACTGAAATCGACGAAAAATTGAAAGATATGAAAAAACAAGTAAAGAATGGAGTACTTTCTGAAGTTAACAGAAACGTTACAGAGTTAAAACAGAAGGTAGATTCTTTTAATGACCATCATGATCTAGTAGAGCAACAGATAAAGAAAAACACAGATACATACTCAAACATTGAAGCCACACAAAACCATTTATGCTTGACAGTAAAAAAGGTAACCACTGTCGTTAACATACTAAACTAAGACTATGAAGGTGTAACTCTAGCTGTAGAAGAACTTACTTTAAGGGTAGCAACATTAGAAGTTGACTCAGCATGTGCTAAGAAGGAGAGACTGTAGATCAATGAAAATCTATTTGATACCATTAGTCAGGCTGAAGCAGATACGTTAGTTAACAGTAATACCATAGCAGAGAAGTTAGTAACCAATTGTAAGTTATACACAGATGGAATAGAAAAAGCTATTTAAAAAAAGAAAGGGAAATAGCGAACAAGGTAAACATAACCTACAAGTTACGGAAATAAGGATCCGCAATCTTTTAAAAGAGAATATTATCGAATCTCGAAATATGCATGTAAGTGATACACCGGCTACAGTGAACAAACCACAACCTGTTGGGTTTTGTCCACAAATTGTTACGAATCCTGCAGCAGGTACCAGTGACAGCTGCAGAGTGCAAAATATAAACTGACCCACAATTCCTGAGCAATTACCAACTGTAATTACAGGTAATTACAATAACAACATAAATATGACAGAACCCAATAGTATTTATTAGTCATGTAATAGCTTTCAGCTGCACAGAATAACAGAAAATGAGATGTGTCGTGGGATATACGCAAGGCAACATTCTTTTATGGGCAACTGAAGTGTCAAAACGTTGCAGCACTTATATACAATTTGAACGAGCTTCCCTCGACAATTACTGGTCTGAGGCGGTACAAAGAAGACTCAGATGTGAGGTTTTCAACCCGCACCATTCAATGGCAAATATGGAGGGCTACGTGGATACTTTGAAAAATACCTAAACAAGGCACACTACTGGACGAACCCAATGTCACAAGTAGACATATTAATAATTTTGAGGAGTTGTTTACCATCGCAAATTAGTTACAGCCCCAGAGCACGACATGGAATATTTTCTGTCAGTGCTTGATTCTATCGACTTAGTCTATGTGGAAAGACCAGTACCGATTAGAGCAACTGAAAATCAGGTACAACAACAATATAGTTATGTAAATCAGCCAGTAAAACGTGATCTAAACACACAGGAAAGATGGTACACACAACAACAAAGTTACACACCCAATGGTAACGAGTACGGTAACGGGAACGAAAAAAACAAACGATTTAAAAGAAATTCTCAAAACAAATGCAGTAATATCAATGTACAATCGAATTACAATCCACCATCACAAGGCCATATGCCGAATATAAACATAATCAGCCACAGCAGTGGCTGATGCATGGCAACAGTGACATGCCTTACACTGTACACATGCCAACTTTTGGGCAGCAAAGTAACAGCAGAGCAGTTTTTACTAATAACACCACGAGCACTCGTGAAGGAATGTCGTGAGCAGCCAGCAATACATATTGACGAAGTATCCACTGTGTGCAACTAACTGATATTATTCCAGATAGTGAATTAAGTCACACTACACCATTGGAAAACCCCAACCGGTCGTAGTTAAGCTATAGACCTCTCTGGGAGGGGGGGGGGGGGGGGGGGCAAAACTACAAACATGTTTCATAAGATTCGATAACCAAGGAGACATCTAGGACGATCTGTATCAGCATGAGTTAGACACAACGAATTATACCCAGGAAGAATAAGTACAAGCAATCACTAATGAGAAAATATTTAGTATTGACACACAGTTAATTTTAGATACAGGTTCAACTACAAGCCTAATATTGAGTTGAAGAAGAGGGACAAATTTCCAACATTCCCTGTCGAAAAGTGCAAGGTGCAAACTACTACAGGCAGTAAGAATAAATTGGTGAGACATCAGACACTTATTCCATTACAAACTGAATATCTTACAGTGAAGTGCAATTTTCTTATAATTGACCAACTTATAGTTAATTGTCTTATTGACATGGACATGTTCAGAACATACAAAAAACAGATGGACGTAGGTAATGGTAGATGCCACTTTTATCTAAATGATCAGATTTTTTTCTATTGACTTAGTCAAAACACTTGATAAAAGTAACAAAAACAAATCAGAGTAAAATGTAATAACACAATATTCCTTTGCAACTGAATATTTCACAAACAAAAATTTGATCCTGAACAAGAAGAAAACTTTGATGCTTACGATTAGTTACGAAATGGTAGAGCAGAAACTAAATGAATCACAGATACTGAATGATATGCAACGACAAGTACTTTCTAACTTGTTATTTAAGTATGCAAATTTTTTCAGTCTTGGAGTAATCAAAGACTATGAATATAAATTTGAAGTTTATCCACATGAAACATTTTGTGTAATATCATATCCTATTCCATGCACAAAATGAGAGGCGGGAAGTGAAGATATCAATCATATGATCAAATGGGGAATTTTACAACCTTCATTTTCACCCTATTGTAGTCCTATATTTCCAGTAAGTAACCCAGACGCATCTGTAAGATTAGTTCTGGTGCTAGAGGTATCAGTACGACTTTAGTATGAGTATGCATAAGACCAGACAACTTGGACAAACAACTTTTAAAATTTTACAATACAAAGTACTTCAGTATACTCGATCTCAAGATGTCCTACTGGCAAATTAAGCTCCACTAGGAAAGTCGAAAATATACAGCAATTGTTTGTGGTGGCAGAGGTAATGAATTCCGTGTTCTACCTTTTGGACTGAGCATTAGTGCAGGTGTGTTTATATCCGCACTGGGCAAGGTCTTAGGACCAGAATTGCTTAGCAAAGTCATGGTCTATGTAGGTGACTTGCTAATAGCCAGACCCACTTGGTTCGAACATATCAGGCTGACTGAACAGGTATTTCAACGATTTGCAGATTACAAAGTAACAGTCAATTTCAAATATCCTAGTTACGGTAAGGAGCAAGTCAAATATTTAGGACATGTTGTGTCAGTACAAGGTATATTATGTGATCTAAAAAACTTGATGTCATACTCAGTTGTCTAGCTCCAAGGAATAAAAAGCAACTAAAAGCCTATTTAGGACTAGCATCCTTTTTTTTTTGGTAAATTCGTACCACAGCAACTAATGAACGGTGATGCATAAGTCAACTCATTATGAAAAATTGGCATTCGTTATGGGACGATAAGGGTCAGGAGGATTTTAATAACATTAAGTAGGCATTAGTCAATGCAAACATTCTTAGCCACCCACACATGTCCAAGGAATTTTGTCTATGCACAGATGCCTCATCTCAGGGGCTGGGGGTGTGCTTGTTCCAGATGCGAAAAGAAGATGGTAAAAAAGTATCCAAGGTCATCAGTTTTGTTAGTCGAACATTATTAGAAGCAGAAACATCTTACTCTGTGTCAGAATTGGAAAGCTTAGCTGTAATATGGGCACTTAAAAAGTCTGAATATCTTTTGTGTGGTAAGAATACCAAAGTTTGCTGTCATCATCAGTCATTGTTATCTCTTTTAACAAGTAAACTATTGCACCAAGGATTAGCTAGATGGTGTCTATATTTACAATAATTCAACTTCGTGATTGTTTATATTAAAGGAAGTCATAATGTTATTGCAGATGCCTTGTCTAGGTTACCACAAAGTGTAGCGGAATTTAGTGAATTAACAGAGCAAGTTGCAGAAATAAAAACGCTATTAATGCCAGGTACAAGACAATAGTCTGATTGCCATAAGTTTTGTATGCAAATGAATACTGTACAACAGCAAGATCGCCAATGGAGAAAAGTCATGCAAAAACTTACGCAAGATGAAGATCGAGAGGTAAGTAAATGGTATCAGGAGTAGAAGGGCGTTTTGTTTCCTAGGAAACATGAAAAATCTGATCAATGGTGTGTGTGTTTTCCTGAAGATTATATCGAGGAATTTATAAGACAAACACATGAAGTACAAGGACATTATGGATTAGGCAAATGTACTGAAAAACTTGCAACACTTCGTTATTTTCAAAATTTGAGAAGGCGAGTTCTATGGGTATTAAGAAAGTGTGCAATATGTCAAAAATCAAAGCAACCCACTGTGTCAGAATATACTGAGCTACACCCAACACTCACAAAAAAACTCTAGATATAGTATTCCTGGACATAGCTGGTCCATATCCAAGAACTAAATGAGGAGTAAGAAACGTAGTAGCACCATACGACATTTTCTCGAAACTTATCAAAATGTGTGCCATTAAAAATGCAACAGCCACAGATATCAGAAATAGAATTGAGGAAGACTATTTGAGAAGAATAGGTAAACTAAAGGTACTACTAACTGATAATGGTTCATATTTAGTTGGGCCAAAGTGGAGACAATTTATGACCTCACAGGGCATAAAATATGTATTAGTAAGCTTCTTTCACCCAGAAGCATGACCAGTAGTACGGGTCTTTAAGGAATTTAAATGGTTTATTAGGACATACACTCCTCACAAACACATCCGATGGGTAGAATATAAATAGCATCTTTCATTCAAGTTGTCAATAACCTTCCACATTCTTCATCAGCTTTCACACTTAACAAACTGATGTTCTGCACAAAACAAACGAATGAGCGGTAGTCGCCCATGCCAAAAGTACCCATTACAGAAATGATACTACAAGCAATATCAAACAAGCCATTATTACATTCGAAAACAGAGCAGAGTATAGAAAGAAAATTTATAATAAGAAACTGAAACGTGTTACACAAACTTTTGAAGGGTAACGAGTGCTGATATGTACGTATCCTAAATCAACAAAAATTGGCAAGCTGAATTAGAAGTGGCAACTACTCTATTCAGGACCATATGTAATTTCCAAAATACCTTACCATGGAAAGTTCCGATTAGTCTATGAGGAGACAGGGAGTGACAAGTGTCTCCACCCTCACAAAGATGTAAAAGCTTTTATAGAATGGTAAAGCTAGGTAGCATTTTTCTTTGTATCACAAGATAATTGTACGTAATGTACATAACTCTAAGTGAAATTTTTATCTTCTGAAGTGTATTTTAGGATAAAGTGATGTGTATAGGTATAAGTAATTCATTTGATTTGTACACATAAGCATAAAATCAACAGGAATGAGAAGTAATACACCGTTTCACGTGAAGCGAAAGTATAAACAAAATTAGCTTATGGCGCACCTGTGCACACTCAACCATACTCTCTGACGTCAGTAGTAGGAGGGGAGGCACTGAACTGTACACAACCATGACAGACTGTCAGAAGGCGCAAACAAATAGGAATGCAATGTGTACAAGTACCTAACTTAAATACAAAGTAAGTGGAAAAATTAAGCGATTAAATCTACTGTCTAGCAATTAAGGAATCTGTTGATATATATGCACAGAGATTTAATTACATACTAAGATATATTCAACATAGTTTTAAAGTAAAAGAAAGCATTATGAAGAAATGTACAACATGTGTAAGCTAAGAAGAAACGATAAAATGCTGCAGGAAATGTCAAATAATTCTCTTTGCAGGGTAAATGATCATTAAGGGTAACAGAATAAACGAATGTCTATGAATTTAAACAAAACAAAGCATGGAAATATCTATGGACAGATGCAATGATCAAATGTATCAGTGGCCACCGAGCTACATAATGAACTTAGTTTTAAGTTTTTTTTTCTTTCAGCGAGCAGTGCATCGTCATGGCGCAGAAGAAGAGAATTACATCGAGAGTAGCACGTAGCAAATGAAGAAATGGACCGCACCTCAAGCAAAGAATTAGAGTTATAAGGATATTTATACAAGTCATAAGGCAATGAAAAATAAAAATACAGATCTTTGCGGTATAGCTCCGTGACATTTACCAGTACCTATTCACTCCAGAGTACACATAAAAATTTAAGCATGTAATTTTACAAAAACCAATTAATCTTTATAATGTCACATATAAAAGCATAAATAATGACATATCCATGTATTCCAGAAAGATAAGCCTACGATGGTTGAAACTCTTTCATAATGAACACTAAGCTGCACATGAACTGAAGTAAGCACCACTAGTGCATGAAGAAACAACGTGGTAGTACATGAATGATTAGTCAGTACACATCATTTCCATGAAATAAGAGTTTCTTGGCAACTAGTCCACGATTGTACGAGTAACATTTCCTCATAAAACCTTGAACCAGTAGATGAGTATTTCCTTTCTTCCTTCTCTACGGAAGGAGGTGGCGCCAAGCGTAGTTAGGCAGCAATACATATGTTTTAGTCATATTTTGGATGTTTTTCTCCGTCCTCTACCTAAGGAAGAAATGAGCTCCCGTAAGTGATAATATCCTATCTATAAAATGAAGTACAAATGTATCATATGCTTGTATTGTACAATAATAATGTGTTATGTAATGAATTTGTGTATGTGATGTGAACGAACATAAGCAGTAACAGAACCTAGTTAATGAAAAATTTATAATGTTTTAAAACGTAAGAAATTTATGTTCATAGTATAAGCGATGGATGGAATGTCAGCCATAGGAGTAAGCTATCATTTTATATATTGTTGTAACTCAATACTTGTATGAATTTTCATTGGAAACGAAACTTCATGTAAAGGAGAGAACTTTAAAGACAAGCAATTTATAGAATATTTTGGACAGCTATGTCTGTCTTTTAACAAAGTGCACAGTGAAATCTGGTGACATAAGCATATGTGATCCACGAAGTAATCTTTGAGTATTGTGTCTCACAATGTCTGATACATTCATAAGTGAACTATAGTTGTTCTGAGCCAGTACTTACCTCGTTGACAGATGATGTTGGTCAGGGTTCTCTCTGCTGAAAATGTGAGTACGATGGTTAATAAAGACGCACAGGCCATAAGAATGGAGATCTTCTGGTACAGCCTCGGATTTTGAACAATAAGCATACACACAGTGCATGCAGAATGAAGGCAAACGCGACAGCAATTCTTTAATATGTGATATTCAGGTGAAAGTGTGACACTCAATGTGACGTTAACAATAAGGAAGCGAGTGCACACACATACTATGGTAGCCACCAAACCTACTAGTGCACCAGCGTGAACCCAGGCAGTGAGGTTGTAGAAAACTGAACATTATTGTCAGTGCGCTAAATTCAAATATGTAATGAACTATCGTATCAGGTGCATAATCTTTCAATTTTTTGTAGAACTTTATCGTACATAGGATAAGCTGAAATATCGATTCCCTTAAATAAAGGAGAAGCCGACAAATCGAGGGCATTGACCCCTATTGAAATAAGTAAATATAAATATGTACATACGAAAACTCTATATGTCTTCCTACCATGTCAACATACAGTGTGGATGCAATTGTATAGGTGCACGGTGAAAGATACCCACAATATGGTAAAGTTAAAATTTATTTAATAAAATGAAACGGCGATAATGACAGAAGAAAGGACCAACCACAAGTGTTGGCAAAGACATTAATTATGAATGTGCAGTAACAAACGTATCATTCGCTTTTCTTTGTATGTGATTTTGTTTCACTCTCTCGTTTGTAGAAGGACAGTTAAGATGTTGTGCTCAAAGTATGACATGCTACAAGTGTTTTGTATTAGATGTAATTCTGAATTAGAGAAGGCTTAATAAAAGTATTAAGTATTTTTATTGAAGTGAAGTGGTGCCTAGTTGGGAGAATTTCCTTCAGCTAGAAAGGCACTGGTGTACTAAGAGTCGGCTGCCTGCATCTACAATTGAAATGTAGGAGAGGAAGTCCAAGGTCCTATTTCATAAGATTAACAGAAGTATAAGAGCTTTCAGAAGACGACAAACATAATTAAAATGTATATAGTAATGGACACATACACAGAAAAAAGGAAGCTACACAAGTTAAAGTGAATGAAGAATAGCACAATTTCAAACATACAGAACATTTACTAATAATGCAATTGTGCTATCCATCATTTTTCCATTTTAATTATATCATTTTATTATTATTATTATCATTATCATTATTATTATTATTATTATTATTATTATTATTCCTACTATACAAATGTGGTCTCAGGTCTCAACACTTGCCATTGTTAATCGCTCACAAGCAATCATTATGAAATATTTCTTAGGACACGAAGGAATGTTTTGTTGTTAGTTCCTCAATTACGATACTTTAGGTTAAGAAAATTGATGTGATGTGATGGACAGCGTGAAAACATTCTGAAGTTATGATGCTGTGCTGTGATGTAATGTGACAGTCTATATTGATTGGCCTGAATATGGTAATTTAGATTTTACCACCATGGAACGATAACTGCTTGTACATTCTGGGACACAGTACATATCTACCAACTAAAAATATTATTTAATTAATACTAATACACATTCCTATAGTTAACAAACTACTCTCTGATAACATGTCACTTCTGTGCTATTTATTTTGTCACTTCACATTCTCATTTACCGTTTATTTATATAATAAGAAATCAGCACGAAAACTCCTGTTTCGAAGTCTACAGAATGAGTTTTGATTCACTATTTTTGTTTTCCTGAACACATAATTGGCAGGTATCAGGCCATTTTCATAGTGTCGTCGTTCTTTCGATGTTAACATAAAGTGTAGTGCGAATGCTTAGGAATTACTCTGACCGTCGACGATAAAAAACGTGACGGTGATGTTCTGGCATGTGTGAATCCACCTATGTGTACAACCTCTGGTTAACAACCTGTTAACCTCTATTCTCGGAATAGCGCAAGAAACGCGTTGTGAAAATCCGGAAAAATGCCTAACCAGAGAAAAACTCGAGATAACTTAACCGGATATTCCTGGCTGGTTAGCGAGCTTAACTGCTAAAGAACTGCAGGGATAGTGACAGAAGCAGCCAGTAGTGACGAGATTTTGACTGAACTGTTCATGAGAATGAGGAAGGAAAAGGAAGAGTAACAATCCCGATTCCGAATTTTTATCAAGATTTTGCTTATCAAAGGACGCTGCACTTCGCCTTGTCAGTCTTTTATATTAGGAACCTTAGCATATGACGGACAGGTGAGATTTTTTCTCTGTTTCCTTAAATAATATTGTTTATTTGTAGTAATACGCGTTCAGTTTCAGTACCTCGTGAATTATGTCATTTGATTGATGTAAATCAGGCACAAATAAATGACGATTCATAGAAAAATAGTATTGATTTTTTATTATTTCTGTTCTCTGACGTAATTAAAATAAAATAAACAAGTGTATATGGATTAATACATTTTTATTCTGAAATCATCTGAATTAATTTTTCTTTTCTGATACTAATTTTGAGCTTTATATTGCTTTCTCAACTAATACAGTTCTTTTTCCCTTCTCTGGTTCTTGTCATGGTACTTTTGAAGTAGCAACATCTGCAACTCGGCTAATTCTTTCACATTTGAGAACAGGTATTTTTACTCTGCAAATAAACTGACAGTTCTAATCTGAATGGCGAGAAAAGAAAGAAGAACACAGTGAAGGTGCCAGGACTCTGGTTACTTTCCCTCCCTCACCCAGATTACATACAGGTGCTAGAGATAATTGCACAACCCAAAATTATATATGAAACAGTTTCTAACCATTTATGGTGAGATACAATAACAACAGCCTCCAGTTTGGTATCTGCCATGGGTACATTTCCACCCCAAGACTATAGAAAAGATGATGGATGCTTATTGTAAATGTTGCATCATATTCTTAAAATAAACCACCAATATAATTAATAATCATCATATCACAGACACATGATTTATATAGGCTCAAGAATTGCAAAAGTGGATGCACAAAAAGTGTTCAATAATTTACAAGGGTATTTTCTGTATAACACTCATCGCTGCTGTAATGAGTGAATCGTTCTAAGACGTAAATACAACAACAAGCTAGCCAGTAATACCTTTCAGAGTTTTGAGTCAAATCATTCTCAATGATTTCTATGTTATCACAGTTTGTTGGAGAGACTATAAAGACCAGCTATTTCACAAAGCAGACCGCATTCCACAGTTACTTCTATTTATGTGCCCACTTACAATCCACCATCTACCCTACAGCTACATCTGATGGGATACTATAGTACAGAAATGTTCCATCTGAATTGAACTGACCGTGGCGTCATTCTGTGACGATAATCGTATATTCTTGGAACTTGCATTACATATATGGGAGCCATCAATCTACAGCCCCTGCTACCTTTTCTGTCTCAATATTTACATGTTTCTTTCTTTAAATGATAATAATCGTACATCTATTGTACCCGCCCTGTCGATCTATGTGAAATTGTTTGTGAATGGAAAATGTGGCATATTTTTTCGTATACTTTACTCGGAAATCTAGAAAGATATCTTACTGGTCAAATAACAAATAATAGCTCATTTACATAAATTCAAGATAGGAATTTATACATATATGTACGCTACCTATTTAGTTAAATGTTTAGCACTAATATTTTAACTGAATGAGACTGCAACAGTTTTCATGTTTTCTACTATACTCTTGAACTCATTCACAGTATCTACCAGCTTCAAGGTACCCACAAATGAAAAGTTTTGTGACCTGGAACGTTTATCACTCATGTTTGACACACTATTTCTGCAGACGACGACTACGTAAATCTAAATATGAAATGACATACACGAAAATACCCAGAGTGCTCTTCAGTTGTTGCCAACTTAACTTGACATGAACGCTATTCTAGGACTAACTAACTGAGAAATAAAATGGCGATGTACAACGCTTACTCCAAGGAACCAGAGGTTAGTCGATTAAATAGGCCATGCCTGTTCCGCTAGCCCTGGACTTATCCCGAGATTCTACAACTGGCCCTGTCTAGACTAGAACTTAGATAACATAGACTGCGCATGACGTTATTACACTGAAACCATGTGGCAGTATGCCACATAACGTGAAAAAATAATGTAATATTAAAGATTTGCGGAAACGTCGTAACGAAATAAATACTATCGCAAAAAAATCGAAAAGGCTATGTTATCAACTAATATGATCTGTGATTGTTATTGTAATATCTGTTCCTTTTGATAAAGGATCTCGGACTTCCCTTTTGTTTCTTGGTGACGTAAGAAGCCATTTTGCGATGAGGCAGAAAAACATGTAAGTTTCATGTAATATTTAGACTAAATGTAATCAAATATTCCTTAAAAGTGTCACTAATGTCTTAGTGTAACATATACTATGCTCATAAAGTGAGTGACTTAAATAATTTATGCAAATTTTGTAGGGGAACTTTGGTGCAGAAGTCAATACCATTGTTCTAAATGATAACGAACTAGAGTCGCAATAATTGTTTTAATATTTGCTAATTTTGACAAATATTGACACAAAAGAAAATTTTGGAGATTTCTCTTGATTAGAGGTTCTTCTTATGAAATGGTAACTGTAGTCAGTTTTTCTAATATTGAACCATACTCATATAACATGACTTCAGTAATTTTTTATGATCCCTGTTTAACGGAAATTGCCAGAATCTCCTCAGCATTGCAGTTTCACAAAAGTAAAACAAATTATTAATTATACAGCTGTATATCTGGAAGACTGTTTGTTGGTGTTGTCTTTTACTATAAAAACAGCATGTCAGGCAAACACGAGAAGTACCATTACAGAGTCAATGACATGAATAATTTTTCAGTTGTGAAGCAGGCAGAATAACACAAACTCATTCTAACTTCACGTAACAAACAAATACCAACAATACATACATAAAAAGAACCACCACAATAGTGCCCAATGTATGAGCACGAACCACCGATTTATATAAATATTTCAATTGTGGAGGTACTTAAAGCAACAACACAACTGGAGTCCAAAGCGTGCAACTCGAACCACTTACATAAATATATCTTGACAGATGTGCAAACAGATATATACCTGTATTTAGTTTTTGATTGAACTCATAATCTCAAATTAAAACTTAGATGTAAATGTATATTACGCGTCTGTAGACATTCCTGGTGGAACATATTTTAAAGTTGTAAAAATAAACTGTTTCACATACCACTTCCATCAAAATCGTACAAGCAACCTATTCATGTGTCAGAAGTGGCCGCAGTAACCGATCCTTGGGCTGCAGCTTTGAGGAAAATAAGCAGAACAATAAACCAAAAACTACAAAAGGTAAGAGTGCAGATGCAAGTGCTGCTGGCTGGTGGACGAAAAGACATAAAGAAGCAGGAGGAGAGGCACTCTGCACAGTGATACATTTTAAAATGTCTACATATTTTAATGAATTTACATTTGCGTATTTTTACAGTCACGTCAAAATGAATCATTTACTAAAATCAGTAATGGGTGTGTTCAATTTGAATGTCTGACATAGATGGTTCAGTGCAGTGCATATTTCATACGAATTTGTTTGCCACATTAGTGTAAAGTAATTTAAAGTCAAGACTGCACAAAGTTAACTTCAGAGCATAGATCACAAGACAATTTTGCAGTATTTTTGATAATTAATGATTCAGTATAAGTAAAACTTGCACTGCAGTTGCAGAAACTTCTGTATAGCTGTACTAGCTCAATTCATTTACAGAGTTAAGTTTTGAGTCAATTTGAAGAATTTTAGCTAAGGATAGTATTACATAACTAAAAGATAGTGAATTTAGGAAAAAGTTTCTAATTTTTGTGTGTTTCTCTTTCGGTATATTGTGACACAATTTCACTTAAAGTGTCTGTTATATTTCTTGTGTTTTTGTGCATGTCTTGTGAACATTGTCATTGAATAAGCATGAGTAGGCCACGTAGAGAGAAAAGTACTGAGAGTGAGGCTTTACCTGATGCAGAAGTGGACGATAATGTCCACAAGCTCCAAATAACACACCCATCGTCGAATATCCAATCGCAAATTCCTCAAAAGCAACCAGAACAGGAACCAACATTTCACGATTTTACTGCAAATACTGAACAAGCTCAAGTGAGGACACATGTTCATGAAATTAGGCCAGAAACGATGACTGATGTCGCAGCATCAGCTGATGGTGTATCAGTAACAGCAGGTCCTAGGCCTAATTTTCTTGCAATGTTGGTAGCACTATTAGATATTCGGGATAGACAGCGCGAACAAGCACTTTTACGTAAGGTAAAAGACGTGTTACAATCAGAACGTAGCAAACGTGAGGAAAGGGAAAGTGTACTAGCCAAAGCCCTTGAGCAAAGAGAGAAAGCTGAAACCCTGGCTAGGGAGTAAAGAGAGAAAGAGCGTGATGCCCTTCTTGTTCAAATATTTAACGACCTTTTAGAAGAACGAGATAAGGCTATCTTCTCACATCTATCACAGGAGATGAATGTGATATAACAACAAGTTTCGGAACTTATAGAACAAAACAAAAACGTTAAAGAAAAATCAATGGCCTTGACGACAGAGTAAATAATCTTGACCGTGCCCATGACGTGCTCGAAAGGCAAGTAAAGGTTATCAGCTGGACGGTCGATGACCTCACACAAGACTTGGACCAAAGCATCGACGAGCGTATCTCTGAAGCCGTGGGCCGGTTGCAGGTCGACCTGCCCATCACACCACGTGTTGCTGTAGAGCAACACCTGTAACTCAATTCACTGCAGAAAAGAGAGTAATAAGGCAACTTTCCAGTTAATATACGCCGTGATGAGAAATTTGTCTGGAGAGTTACCAAAGCCAGACTCCACCGACTTTTACGGGCATTGTTGGTACCGCGGATTCAGGTGTACCAACCCTTGCCCAAGTAAAACTTGAGGAATTGTTGATAAAACGTAGACAGTTTCAGTCATACAATGATGAGAAAAAGGCTGTGCATCCTGTCGTCATTACAAAAAGTTTAAAAACGTTTTGCTTCTCGCTTGGACACAGAGGCAAAAGATTTAGTTTGTCACATCCTTTATAACAGAAGATGCAGCGCTGTGGGCACTAGAAACGTCTGAACAGTGCGCATCTTTTTCTGATTTTGAAAACAAATTTCTTGCAAGGTTCCCGAGCTGTACATGAAAGTTGAAGACAACAGGTCTACTACACTGAACTGTTCAACCCCCACTAGGGGAATTTAAGAAAGTATTTTCAGAAATATCTTAATAAGACGCTCTATTGGGATGAAACGATGTTGGCAAGAGATGCATTGACAATTCTTAAAGGGAAAACTACCCACTGACATCGAGAAAAACTCGTGCATGTCCCAGACATGGACATAGAACAATTTATGTCGAAACTAGATTCTTTGGATTTAATCCAAGAAGATGCACCTAAAAACGAATATGGCAATGTGGGGAGTAATCAAAACAACGATAAATCACTACAGTCGAATAGTAGCAACCCCAGAAAGAACGGGTTTGCGAAGGATAATGATTCTCCGAATGATGGAGCGTACAATAAAAGGCAGGCGGAGTGTAACCAGCAACCGAGTAACAGTAATTGGCATCCTAGCCATGCGGAAGGAAACCAATATTAACCTCGTACTTACTCACCGACTAAAAACGGCAATAAACACTACGGCCGTAAAAGGAGAGATTAAGGAGGGGGTAATACCAACTTCTCACAGAAAAACATGCGCACTTCCAATGACCACTGGCAACACCGAGGGCCAACAAACTGGCAGGCATAAAGTCAAATGAACTTGATGTGCTGAAGCAATATTGATAAACTGACAAAGACTTTTCCCTTATATGAAGGGCTTATTTCAATAGTGGTACAAGTCCATTTTTGTTCATTCTGAGATACAGGATCCTAAAGTTAAATGAGCGCTGAAAAATCTGCAGTTGACATACCAGAAATATTCAAGCATATGGTTTCTTGTTAGGTAGTGGTGGTTAGTGTTTAACGTCCCGTCGACAACGAGGTCATTAGAGACGGAGCGCAAGCTTGGGTTAGGGAAGGATTGGGAAGGAAATCGGCCGTGCCCTTTCAAAGGAACCATCCCGGCATTCGCCTGAAACGATTTAGGGAAATCACGGAAAACCTAAATCTGGATGGCTGGAGACGGGATTGAACCGTCGTCCTCCTGAATGCAAGTCCAGTGTGCTAACCACTGCGCCACCTCGCTCGGTGTTTCTTGTTAGAGATGAACCTTTCTTTCAGTTTGTTTTGACCATTAATTTCAGAAGCATAGACAGAAAAGTGGAGGTAATGGACTTGTACCACTATTGATGTAAGCCCTTCATATGTGAAACTAGGATAACTTGTTATGGAATTAAACCTTAAGTTACAAAACATGTCATGGACATCCTTAAACAGCGAATATGAAAAAACGTTCTACAATAATTTGTACTATAACCAACTTGTACATAAACTTCTACCTTTTGTGTTGATGTAAATACTGTTTTATCATAATTGTTGTATATATGGATGTTTAAATGTCTGTCATTCGAAATAATCATTAAATACCACAGGAAAGTAAACAAGCCGAGGACTCTGAGTGGGGTTGTTTCCGATGCGTTTTTTCCCATGCGCCTGTAACCCGAATGGGGGAGTATAAGCCTTTTGTTATTAGGTCATAGGTTATTCCAAGCTGTTCGCCTTCATGTGATGACACAGGTCAAAGAGTATGTTAAACACAAGCCCAGACAAAATAAATGTAAAGCTGAAAATACATTGTAAAGAAATACTGTTGGTGTGAGTTACAGTGCAGTAACAAGTGTGACTAATGACTTTAAAAATCATGTGAAGTGATTGGGTCCGGTAGTGAGTGAGACATAACGCTGGAAATATTTGGGTACATCCTAACTAGGGGGCTCATGTGACAGTACGCCACATAATGTGAAAAAATAATACTGAAGAACTTCGCAAATTTAACAAAACTGACATTGTAACAAAATAAATATTATTTTAGAAGATCGAAAGACTATGTAATCAACTGATATGTGATTGTTATTGTAATCTGTGTTCCTTTTGATAAAGAATTTCGGACTTCCCTTTTGTTTCTTGGTTATGTAAGAAGCCATATGTTTCATGTAATATTTAGTCTAAATATAATCAAATATTACTTAAAAGTGTCGATAATGTTTTATTATAACTGATCCTATACTCATGAAGTGAGTGACTTAAATAATTTACTCAAATTATATAGGGAAAAGTTGGTGCAGAGGTCAACACCATTGTTATAAATGATAATGGCCATGCGACGTAATAAATATTTTTAATATTTGCTAATTTTGAGAAACAATAACAATAAATGTAAATGTAGGAGATTTCTCTTGATTAGAGGTTCTTCTTTTGAAGCAGTAATAGTAGTCAGCCTTTTTAAAATTGAACTATACTTAAAAACGTGATTTCAGTAAATTTTTTTTATCGCCACTTAACGGAAATTGCGAGAATCTCCTCAGCATTGCAAGATCACAAAAGTAAAACAAATTATTATTTACACAGCTGTATATCTGGAAGATTGTTTGTTGGTGGTGCCTTTTACTATAAAAACAGCTTCTCTAGAAAACTAACTGCGAGAACAACCATAACAGAGTCAATGACATAAATAATTTTTCAGTTGTGAAGCAGGCAGAATATCACATACTAACTTTAACTTTACATAACAAACAAATACCAACAATGCATATGTATAAAGAACCTCCACAACCAACATCTAAGTCACGTGAGTCGGGGCAGGTAGTTTGCCGAAGTCGAGTTGCTGCTATTGCAGTTGCTCGGTATATGTGTTAGCACACGACTTCTGGAATACGTTCAATTTATCGCGAGTGTAGTATTTTCATTTACAGTTCTGTATTGCAAGGTGAGATCTTGTACAGCATTTGGTTGCACCAAAAGGTGTGTGAAAGGAACCAATATTTCGCTCCATAGGTAAATTTCTTTTAACAATACAAAAAGCTTGTGAACACTTTTGTAAGTCTGACTTAGTATATTTCCAGGGTGGAGTATTTATTTGTGTCTACATATAAGATAAGAATCATTATACTATAAATTTTTCTTGTGAAGATAAATGTTTTACATAGTCTCAAAATTGATCACAGTTTTCCCAGAGATAAAGTACAGAGAAATATTTGGACCCTGGTCTGGAAAGAAAAAAATTTTAAGCAACCAACCACACAGTGCTGTAAAGAAAACTTTCACCAGAAAGTTTTGATGCTGAGACCAGTATAGGAAGGAAGCTCAAGCCAGATGCTGTACCATCAATTTTTTATTTTCCTCCATGCTTAGCACCTAAAGGAAGAAAGAGGAAACCACCAACTCAGAGAAATGCGCAAGAGGCATCGTCTAGTTCGCGAAATGATGTGTAAGATGCATTTTATTTGTACTATTATCAAAATGATTAAAGAAAGTTGTTGTGCACAAGTTTGGTTGACTTAAATCTATAATTTCATTCCAACTGAAATTACATTTAGCTCAATATTGGTTTAGTTTGTATAAAAACACTGACTAGTGTTGCTGAGGAAGATTTGTTGTTAGTAGAGCATTGATAGGCTACTAAGATCAAAGCATTTGATTTATTTATTTTTCTTTGTTTCCATGTCATTACATTATGTACAGTGTGTGTACTTGTGATATAAGACATATCAACTTGATCCAGTATCTTAAAATGCATAGAGTACATGTTACAATATAAAGCTTAAATTTATTGATAATGGTAATATATAGCATGGATTTTTCTCTTGATTGATGTGTAGGTCTTAAAGCTATTTGTACATTACTTAATTTCAGATCAGGCAGCCAAACACATATCCTGAATAATTTTTTCCGTGAAATAATCATTTGGCTCTTTCTAGAATACCTTTTCACTCATATTGCCCTGTAGACTCTTAAAAATTGTACAACCAGGTGCCAAGGACTTTTCTCAGCAGCTCTCAGTTTCTGTGGCATACTTTCCAGTTGGCCTTTATTTCATTTCGTATGAATTAACACATTTTTTTCTGGTATTACACTGGCTTTGATTCGCAAAATTGTTCTCTTTATGTACATTGATGGTAATTTCAATATTTTTAGATTATGGTAGGCAGTTCTGCATGAGTCAGTTTTTTTATTGAAGATGGTCTTAATGGTCTTTTTTGGCGATTCATAAACTCTTTTAGTATTATTGCTGCTGGGATTTTCCCAAGCAGTAATATACTACTGTAAGTATGGTTCAAAAAGAACATGGTATACTATACACAGAAATGGTTTGTTAGCATAATTTGCAAGCTGTTTCATGACAGTGTAAGTAGCTGACTGTGGAGTAAGGTTTAAAACTGTAGTTGATAGCAGTAAATTGTTAAATTTGTGTTCAAAATCAGTGTAGAAAATTTTGTCATTGTGTTGCTTTTTTTTAGTCCTGTCACTGATGGCCATCAACTAAAATGGCCAGGAACATTCAGGAAATCCTATATATGGGATTATGCGAAGTAAGCAGTAATTGTGTCTCCCAATAAAGTAACTAATCTTGTGGAAGTTGCTAAGAGTAGACGTGAAGTGGCAAGGAAAACGATACATTTAGAGAGACAGAAATGCCATTCTTTAACAAAGTCAGTACTGGTGCAGCACTGCTGTCAGAATTAAAACAGAAGCAGATGATCACTGGAAGTATAGCTCACATGTTGGAGGTAAACTAATATTTCTAAATTCTGAGTCTTATTACTCATACAGCGCTGCAAAGTTAAGAAATCTACAAAGTAAAATAGTAGTGTCAACAGTGATAACTGTTTTGTGTGTTGTACAAACGCAAGTGTTGGATCTTAAGGGAAGTAATATGCACCTACCATACTCTTGATTTTACTACAAATAAGTTGTCCATTTTTCTACTTTTGTGCAAATATATTATTCAATCGTTAGTAAAAGTTGTTCCTTTTGTTTTTGTCGAAGCTTCTCCCATCAGTTGTTGTTCATCTTTTGAGAAGCTTTAATGGAGAACATGGAAAGGAGTATCTGGAAGAGCTACATAAATTTGAACCTACTCTCAACTTTTTTTCAGTATTGGTTAAAAACAGTCTTGGTTGTAATTTTTGGTTTTTATTTTTCAAATACGCATTTCACCTTATTTAGGCATCTTCAGGTTATCTTAATTTGGTATTTCTTGGAAGGATCCTTTAGTCAGCGTAGCCAAAGGGCATTGTCGAATATATCAGGCAACATCGCCTTCGTTAAACTCAGTAAAAACTTTTCTAGATGGACGCGAGTGACATCAAAAACTGCATAACGCATTCCCGTTCACAGGAGCGAGTAACAGTTTATTCCGTTGCTCGTTCCTGTGAACAGGAACGCGTTATGCAGGTCTTGATGTCACTTTCGTCCATATAGAAAAGTTTCATCATGTCTTGCCACAAAAGGGGCTATTTTCAGTAAAAATGGCCCAATTAAATGGAGTTCCAGAGGGACTGCATTTGGGGACAAAACTGGCGAAACGCCATATTAAGTGGCACAAAGTACCTATGAAGGTTAAATCTGCTGCTCACACATTCAGGTGTTTCCAGTGCCCTTACATACTGTGACAAACATTTGGGTCTCTCCCAGTTGCAGGGTTGTGAAGCAATGGAGAAATCTGTCAGGTTGATGAATAATTTACTTGACATGTTAAACAGTAGGAATCTATTTTGCAAGGGATTCAAAGGACGTATGGTCCCAATTACATACAGTGATGTACGCAAATACGTAAAAGAAGCGAAAGATGGGGTGTTTACATTTTAAAAAATCTGTTGAGGGTACATTACCGGTGCATTGCACAAGAAGAATTGAGTTTCTAGGCATGATCATTAGTCTGTACTCGTCCTTAGCTGTGTATGAGGATATTACAGATAGATTTGCGCCAGGAATTACATTGTTATTGACTCACAAACTTAGTGAAAACCACTTGGAAGTATTTTTCAGTGCTGTGAGGAGTCGTGGGGGGCGAATAATACACCCAGAGCTCGGAAATTTGAAGCTGCGTTCAAGAGACTTCTGGTTCATGTCCATATTCGCACACCTGCAAGTTCAAATTGTTCTGCCATTGATGCTACCACAATTCTCAGTGTAACGTCAAGTACTATCAAAATGAGGAAGTTGAATGCAGTGTGTTGCCTTCTGTTCCAGGAGTGACATGAATAAATTATGACCATGGTTATATATTCCATCCAGCTTCCCTCACGTTATATGTGAATGATGTTGTTGAATATATTGTTGGATTTGTGTCCAGGAAACCTGTCAAAAAAGTGCAATATTAGCCAGTTGGCACCATGTTCCAATGTTTCAGGTTAAGGGCTGTTGAACATAAAGAACAGAGGTGGCTTGTCTATTGCATCGGATGATGATTCTTCTGTTTATAAAATGGGCGAGGGAGCAAGAGGCAAACATCAATTTTAAATGTGAAGAGCGCCTTGAACAAACTGATCACAGCAGGAGTTAAAGAATGATAGTTTTCCTCAGTTGAACGAACATCTCAATTTGTCCCCCATTCACCAGATAAAAAAATTTGTACTCACTTAAAATAAGGCTGCATCATGAAGCGAGACTCTGCAGCGAGAGACTTCATGATGCTCGGATTAGGATTTTCTACACCAAAATAGTATTGTATAAGAATCAGTGATTGTGTGTTTTCTGAATGGATGTCTGTGCTGATAGTGACAGAAGTCTGACCCCTACAGACAAACTATAGTTTTTGTTTTTGTGTGAAATAAATCAATTTTAAAACTGACTTAAAGTATTTGTCCTTCTTCACTGAAGTTGTTTCTTACTAACTTACTTTGTTACAATGTTTATTTCTATTGTCTTTGTTGCAATTATTTCTTGTCACTTTCCTTGTTGCAGTTATTTCTTATCACTTTCTTTGTTGCAGTTATTTCATTTCACTTTCATTGTTGCAGATATTTCTTACACTTTGTTGTAATTTCGTGTCAGTTCTTTGTCATGGTTCTTCATTGCAGGTTTCTGTATTGTAGTTATTGAGTGCTAATTTGTTTACTAAAGAGGTTTCTAAGAAATTCGAGACCGTCCAGTGGGTTCTGTATTTTCGTGAGGAATTTTCCAGCTGACACAGTTGCAGCGTGTTTTGGGAAAAGGACGAGAGTGAAGTGTGCTGACTATTTGCATATCCACATACAAGACAAACAAGAAAACAGATTTTGTTCAGATTTGGAATAAGTGTTCTCATTTGAAGACTGTTTCAAAGGGAAGATGTTTCCAGATACGACTTTTTGTGTTCTAAATGTTTTGACAGAATAACAACACTGGTAGCATCTGAAAAAGGTGAAGCCTCCCATGGTGCAGATGATGCAGATTTTGCATCAATAGAGGAAGAATTAAATACTCTGAATCTGTTAGCTACAGAGGTAGGTGTTAGTCCTGTCATGGTCAGTGAAGTTGAGCCACAAACTCTATGTGTCAAGAAAGTGCAGAGAAATTACTAAAGCTATGGATGAATACACTACAGCAAAACTGACCACACTCTTCAAAGTAGAAATTCCATCTACAAAAGAAAATGAACCAAAGCACTTTTCACAAATATCAGTATAGCTGTTGAATATTGTGTATCCTACGGTGAAAAGAGGCAAGTTTTAACTATTATTCCACAGACATTTTCAAAGACAATGTTTTGAACCACGTTTCATCAGTATCAATGTACATGGTAGACAAATCAAGAAATGTGAGATCTGTGAAAGGAGTCTTTAGATGACCAGATCTGTACTATGGTCACCCTGCAGAAGTAGCTCAAGTTCAGATAGTGCAGTCATTTTATCTGGAAGATAAATTGGACTGTTCTCACCAGAGTGCCAACATAGAAGGCAATACAACTGTAACAGTTGAAGGTCAAAAAGTTGAGAAAGTGAAGAGGTAGATGACTTGCAGTATTAAAGAAACTTTTGCAATTTATAAAAGCAACTACGCAACTTCACATATTGGAAGATCAAAATTTTATGCACTACGACCTAAGTGGGTAGTTCCACACCCACCTAGAGATGTCTGTTTATTTGTGTACTGTGTGAATTTTGAATTTTGTGTGGTAACTTTGAAGAACTTACTGGAGTACATGACATACAACACATTGGTTGGGTGCGTGAAGTTATTAGTTGTCTGTGACGTAAAGCGAGAAACTTGTTTGTTTCAAAAGTGTGGTGACTGTCCTGGAAAGGGAGGACTGCCTTTAGACACTTGGCCTGGAAGACATAGCAGATAACTCTGCAGAAATTACATATGAGACATGGGAGGTAAAAAAACTATTTAAGAAAACTGTTGCCTTTGACAGTTTCATTGAAGAACTTGGAAAATGGTCAGTGAAATCAGTAACACACCAGCATCTGAAGAAATTGCAACAACACATTGCAGAAGTGAAAGGGCGTGTACATGCTGATGAAATATGTTTAGTGCTTAGCTGTAATTTTGCTGAGAATTTGTCTATGGTTCTCCTACAAGAAGTACAAGGGTATCATTGGAGTAATGACCAGGTTTCAATTTTTACAGGAGTGACATATTTTCAAAACGAGACAACAAGTGTTGCAGTTATAACTGATGGCACAGGACATGACTCAGCACATGGTTTGCTAGCGATTCGCGATATTCTTCAACTGCAAAGGTGCTCCTAGTCATTTTAAAAATCGTTACCAGCTGTTTGAACTGGGTAAGCCGCTTCTGCCAACTGACTGGGTATACGGTGCTACTGGTCGTTGCAAGAGGCCTTGTGATGGTGTAGGAGGCCTGCTGAAGCACTATGCTACAAAACATAATATTTCCAGACCAAATACAGCTGCGATTCTTTTCTCGAAAGAGGAAATCGAAGCATTCCATGAGCAGAAAAAATAAGAAAGGTCCAAACAGATTACTCCTGTGAAAAGAATTCAGAAGACACATTTTTGGACTCAAAGTGATGGGCGAACACACATTTCACACAGGAGCAAGAAAGAAGAAATTTCGTTCGTTCGGCCAACACTTCAGAAAGAGCAGGATAATTTTCAGATTCACAACCTGAGAAGGAGGTTGTTTGTGGTGTGCTTGTGTGTGTGTGTGTGTGTGTGTGTGTGTGTGTGTGTGTGTGTGTGTGTGTAACTGTGACTGGTGGCTTGCAGAGATTATAGACACCAGTTATGAGTTACATGAAATTGTAGTGAACTTTATGCTACCACATGGACCAGCTGATGGATATAGGTTTCCAGCTGAAGCACAGCAACAGCGCCATCAGTGCTCATTTCCTGTTGACAATGTTTTGAATATTGTAAGTGCTCCAGTTCCTGTTGGTTCAACAGGAAGGCTTCAACAGGAAGGCATAGCTCTATAGCAAAGGAAGATATTGAAGCAGTGGAACATGTTTTTAGTTCATTGAGTGGCTTATTTCAGTACAAAACAGAGTGCACAGAAGTTGTATAAATTGAAACCTTTAAGTCTTTGGACCTTTCGCATACATATTGGACCCATTTGAAATCCTAGAATAATGAGTCTCTTACTCATCTTTCAAAACTACAATTGTGTTAAATAAGGCTAGTTTTTTATTTTAATGAGCCCCTTATGAGATAATGTGGTAATAGAACAGGTTTTATGTATGGAAAAAATTTCAGTTGTCTATAAAACCTAATGAACCTGAAAGTGGAAGCTCTCCTTTTCAAGGAATGTAAAACTAATGGCACTAATGAACAGAAAAAAGTCAAAATTTTATGGTCTGGAATTTTCGAAAAAGGCATTTTTTTTCCATAAATTAGGAAAATTTCAGAACGCTATAGTAAAAGAAGTTTGACACAGGGTAACTGTGTTGCAGAATGTCTCCATTCAACAATTTCCTTTCAAACAAATACTTGGAAAGAAATCTCTGTTTATCCGAATATGCACGCTCTGGCATCACAAAATCAGATATTCTATCACAGTCTAACGACACTCACTGCTGTCAAAGCTGTTACGGTTTGACAGATGGAGCGACACTAGTGCTCCAAGCGGCGAGTAAGGTGAACGTCAGACGCATCCATGTCCGCATTTTGCATCCATGTCCGACGTAATTTACGAAAAATTTGAGTTATTTTGTTGCCTCCAAGGGTTTGTGTAGTATCACAAGGAATATATGTTTCTAAAAATGATTCTAAAATAAGCGCAAGTATGGACAAAAACCATGACTTGAGTGGCAAGCTACAACACATTCGTGAAGAAAAACTTGTGACGTTGGACAGAATTACAGCTTACCATGTTGATACCAAAAGAATATAAACACACAGATTCACATGTAAGAAGCACAGACATGTACCTCTACATGCAAAAGCGATCGACAGCTCATTTATTGTTCTGCAGGCCTGCAATATTTGTCATTGCCGAATGTTGCCACAAGTACGACCTTCATCTTTACATTATTCTAAGTGGGACAAACAACTCTGAAATAGTGGGAGAAATATGTTAAAAACATTGCAATGAGCTGATTACATTACATTTCACGCAAAACCAAATATTTGAAGAATTTTCAAACAGTCTGTTTGTGAACAAGGTGCTGACAAAATAATGTCATCACAGGAAAGAAGCAAGAAAATTTAAGTGACTAACAACAGAAGTGAATGAAATGCTTATCAAGGAAATCAGCAGCCCAAGTAAGCCAACTTCTATAGTTTATTATTTGCTTTCTTGTTGTTCGAAAATATGTCTTGATTCCAATAAATATCGGGATCCTACTGTCTTCAACATTCGTTTGTCCTTGTTCTCTTGATCCTTCTGATAAAGTTTCTGTCGCTGTCTGTAGGCACTTTCCTTGTCCCGTAATAGTTATTCTCGAAGTCTAGCGATCTGCACATTCTGACACTTCACACGCTTTGGTAAGACACGAATAACTGCACTCAATCTAACCACTTCATCGTCAAAGCAGGTCTGTGCTGACGATTCACACGAATCTAGCACTGATACAAGGAGAGTTGAACTGGCTGCTTCTGTATCACACGATTGTTTTACAATTTTAGATGGAATGTCGAATCTTTGTGGCAGTTTCCTTTTCGTCGTCAGTTGAGATGGCTTATTAGGGATGTCAAACAGTGTGGATACTGCATTCCACACGGGTTTATTATTTTCTGCGTTCATGAACTGATTTTGCTCCAAATGTAGCGAACAAATCCTAATATTATTATACAGGTAAATTGGGTCTTTTTTCGTAAGGTCTTCTTGTCTGCTATTAACTAGCCATTTTCCGCTCCTAAAACGAAACACTAATCATTAATACACATGTAGTTTACAAGTGAATCCTGACGATACAGTTTAGTAACATGATGGTATGTACCTTTCAGGATCCTTAGGAAACCTTTAAAGACAGCTGTGGTGTCTTCTTCCTGTTGTTGCTGCAATTTATTGCGCTACAAACGCTCCCGCTTGCAAAAACCATTGTAGAAATGAAAATAAACAACCACTATTCGCTGTCACGATCGCGCCGAACTCACAATTTAACTTACTGGTCGCTTGGTGCGCTGCTGGAGCGGTAGGCAACAAAATCGAGGCGAAGTGTCGCGACTGCTACGTTAGACTGTGGTTTCTATTCTGATTAAATCTGTATCGTACTACTTGATCTTGTGTTTTATCACTGATCTCCCAAAAAAAGAATCTTTATCAACAGTAGTGTCTGATGCTACGACCATAGATATTTATAGACTGGTCATGACGTATATTTCGTGGCACCAACATCTCTACTGCTATACCACGTGACTATTGGCAAAAAAATGGTGGTATCCTGTTGTGCTTGTGGTTGTACCGAGCGTTTTGTGAAGGGAAGTAACATTGAATTTCACGTGCAAGTATTATTAGTATAATTTAGCGGCATTTCTTGAATACTGATAAACTATTGTGTGTATCACATCCTTACCCAGAACGCCACAGTTACGTAAATTGGCGGTTTGAAGTGCTGTGTGTGTTTCCAGGGGCACATTGCAATCGTATATATTTCATGAAATGGTAAGCTATACAGCTGCTTTTTCTCTTTCGTATAGGCTTCCAAAGGATGAAGGGCGCAGGCAGATGTGGATACAGGCAGTGAAACGAAAAGATTTCAAGCCTACTGCGCACACACGCATCTGTTCGAAGCACTTTGAAGAATATATATATATATATATATATATATATATATATATATTGTGTGTGTGTGTGTGCGTGCGTGTGTGTGTGTGTGTGTGTGTGTGTGTGTGAGAGAGAGAGAGAGAGAGATATTTATTACCAATAACGCTTCCCACTCCAAAAGCAATGGCAATGTGCATTGCTACTACATAAGAAGAAAGGATGATTTTTACTATCCTGGATTAACTCTGACTTTGGTACAAAAAGGGGTGAATTATGCTGGTATTATTTTAAAGAACAATTTGCAAAAACAAGTCAGGAGTTTGATTTCTCACCAGGGTTTAGTTTTATTTTGTACTTCCCAGTTACAAAACATACGAATATCAGAAACAAATACTGAGTACCATTTGCAGAAAGGTAGTTGTATGGCCTATGTTAGTTTCCAGATAATAAGCTGTAATGTATGGGATAAATAATATGCTGCTACAAAAATCTTTGGTCATTTACCAAAAAGCATTAAAAGCCTGACAGATAGCCAACCAGCATTTAAAATCAAACTAAAAGAATCTATGAATGACAGCTCCTACTCAGTAGACGATTTTTTAGGTATAAATAAGTTATTGGAAGAATTGTCGTGTAATGATAGGTCTACCTTTCATTAAACTGACACATCATTGTGAAGTATCGTATTCATGATCTGTGTAACAAGTATTCATGTAAGTAGGTACTGATTTTGTAGATATCTTATTTCATACATCTACGAAACAAACTGTTTAAACCAAAAAAGAGTTTTCTAATGAAACTGCTTTACGTTTTGTGGGTGAACGACACAATTCAGTTCGTTACATTCGATGTGAACACGTGTGTTTACGTTACAGGTTTCGTTGTATATGCCGATTTATGAAGTCTATAACACTTTCTACAACCAAGGCACTAATGCACCCACACACGCAATATTTACATTTTATGCAGTGCATAACGCGTATTGTGAGTAGAGAATGCATCTCATAATTGGTAACACTGAAATATTGGCGGCGAATATATTGCCGAACATCGAAAGTGTTTCAGCAGTTCACAAAGTTCATTGTGAAGTAATGGCTGTAAAACTAAATTTGTACAGTGATTACGCAATAATTTATCACTTCTAGCTGTGTTTATATAAGCTACATTTAATGTGGTGAAGTTAGCAGGAAATCCACTGAGAAATACTGGAAGTGAAATCAGGAATCAGAATGCTGCCTTGAACTCCCGCCGACGTTCTGTCAACAGTCACGTGATTCTATGTTGCAGCCACGCCAGATGTATAGCCGCTGCACTGCTTGACCAGTCTATTAGTATCTATGGTCGAAGGTCTGATGAAACTTCCCCTTGCCCCAACTGTGGTTCACTTGCTGTGTAGTTATTCGTTTGTTTGTTATCAATTTCAGAGTCACTATCGTCGAGCCTTCTATCGGATAATAGACCAGTGATGTCTAGCAGCGCTTTCTAGAAGGCGTTGTCTCTGGACTACACATTAACGCTGAGCAACGATAATAAACTCTTCCATTACGGCAAAGAGCGTAAAACAATCTCTGTCTGATAAGACTGAGCTATTTCAATTCCATTCATGTTATTAAATATAACTGTTCATAACAGTAAAATTAAGAGTACTATATCCCTATTTATGTACCGTGGGTAGGTTTGATATGGTTACACTGTTTTCTGCTAGGCAGAGCGAAACGACGACGCGTTGACATTTCATCGTGCGTAAACACACCTCCATTTGTCGTTGACTCCACCATACGTTCCATTAACATCCACTGTATATCGAAACTATAGTTCTAATTAAGTTCACTCAAATTTTTCACTGTCGAAAAACCGTATCAACTCTTGAAGCAGGCGCATGCGCAATGTGTTCATCATTCTAGCAAGTGCGAAACATGGGTGTGTGACACATAGTATCGATTTTATTGTCTATTAGTAAAATCGTTGAAGCTGCATTTACTGTAATTTATTGCCCTGTTTAGTAAAATCTTTGATATTGTTCATGTACTGTTTACCTTGAGCGAAGTCGTATCAAAATGTAAAAATTTAAACTCATGTTTAAAAATGTTGTACGTTTGAAGAATCTGGTGCCACTCGTTTCTAGAATAACCGGAATGTCTAAGAGAGTGGCCAATGAAGGGAATGGACATAACCTCCCAGGTCCCAAAATGTCAAGACGCGATGACATTGTTGCCAAAAATGAATCATCTACTAATGAGATTTGCAATACCAACGGAAGTGTCAGTCAGAAGTTCATTGTTCTCCCTACACCAACGAAATCGGAAAATGATAGTCGGGAATACAGGTAACGTTTTAAGGATTCTGTAAGTGACATATGTGTATTCGGAAGCCACTGTTGCTACGGTTTAAATGGCAGGTTAGAAAGCGTCCTCGCACACGAATGAAATTGTGATTTCGGGTTTTATATCCATTGACTAACCATGAATTGACTGTTTTTGAGTACGCTTTCCAATTGTAACA
The DNA here is from genome assembly GCF_021461395.2 of Schistocerca americana. Lineage (NCBI taxonomy): Eukaryota > Metazoa > Arthropoda > Insecta > Orthoptera > Acrididae > Schistocerca > Schistocerca americana. The sequence continues at coordinate 528,116,227 of NC_060119.1, forward strand.
TTCAGTTAATGTAGAGTAACTGCCAGATCATCAAGTTTCATGATTATTCGAGCAGATTCGTGAATTTTAACACACACACACACAGCAGTATTTATAATATTCATCTCTCCCTTGTCACAATCCACGATATTTATTGTTGATCTTATGTGCCCCGTATTAACTTAACCGTATATAAGTGTACGTGTGTTACAATGTGTCCTTATTTGACCATGTGAAGAATTTATGAAATGTCATAGTTCACCATTTAGGAAACGGTTTGGCTGTTGTATATTCATTAACTTAGAAGTTTCTTTCATTCCTGATGTGGTAGCACTTCCACATATTAGGAGCATGCGTACTAATGGCTGTACAATGTTATACGGTGCTACAGGAAGCCTTGTATGTCTGGTAGTTGATACTGCGCGGGTAATAGAATATACTCATAACGTATTTTCATTGTAAACATCATTTGTGTCGCATGCAGGACACAAACTTTAATAGAGAGAAATACTTGTGACAGCACCGGTAGAATTTGATCATAAATGAACAATGCCTTGGTGACAACTATTGGGTGATCCCACGTGAAACAGACTGAATTTTTTTAAATTTTATTCATCGTTTAAAGTATGTCATAGTTTCCTGAATTTGCAGAAGTTAAATTTTTCTGCCATGGAAAAATAATAAAAGTCACAACATTTGTTGAGGAAATGCATACAGTGTTGACACTGCTATAGGTGAAGATGGAGTAAAAGAAGATTAGATTTTATTTTGAAACTATTTAAATTTAGTTTACAGCCATTATTGTTTAGTGGTAAAGTTTAAAAAACAGAAGCTTATCTTTCATCATTAGGTAAGTGTCCCATTCCACCCATATGCTTCGACCCTTGATTTATTTTATTTTTCATTTATATGTATGTCCAGTTCTGTAGGACCAAATTGAGGAACAAATTTCTATGTCATGGAATGTGTCAGTACATGAAATTACAACATAAAAGTATAAGAGATAAATAAAATGTTTATGAACCCCAAAACGTCAAGCCATAAGTTTAAGTAAATCCAATCAGCACTCTAATGTAAGAATCAGCTTGATTTTTCAAGGAACTCCTCAGCAGAATAGGAAAAGTAACCCATGAGACAACTCTTCAGTTTCGATTTGAAAGCACATGGGTTACTGCTAAGATTTTTGAATTCTTTGGTAGCTTATTGAAAATGGACGCAGCAGTATGCTGCACACCTTTCTGCACAAGACTTAAGGAAGTGTGATCCAGATGCAGGTTGGATTTCTTCCAAGTATTAACTGAGTGAAAGCTGCTAATGGTTGGAAATAAGCTGATATTGTTAACAAGAAAGGACAGTAAAGAATATGTATATTGAGAGGCCAATGTCAAAATACCTAGACTAGTGAACAGGGGTAAACAAGAGGTTTGCGAACTTGTACCACTTATTGCCTGAACTGCCAGTTTTTGAGTCAATTATATCCTTTTAGAATGGGTAGAGTTACCCCAAAATATAATAGCATATGACGTAAGTGAACGAAAATAAGCAAAGTAGACTAATTTTTGTGTCGGGTGATCTCTTATTTCAGATACTGTTTGAATAGCGAAAATGGCAGCATTAAGTTTGTGAACAAGATTCTGAATGTGGGCTTCCCATGATAATTTACTATCTCTCTGAACACCTAGAAAATTGAGCTGCTCCATTTCACTGATCAAATGCCCGTTCTGTGTAATTAAAATGTCGGGTTTTGTTGAATTGTTTGTTACAAACTGTAAAAACTGAATCTTACTGTGATTTAGCACTAGTTTATTTTCTACAAGCTATGAACTTATGTCATGAGCTGCACTATTTGAAACAGAGCCAGTGTTGGCCACAATATTCTTTACTACCAAGCTAGTGTTATCAGCAGACAAAAATATTTTAGAATTACCTGTAATGCTATAGGGCATATCATTAACATAAATAAGGAGCAGGAGTGGTCCCATCACTGATTCCTTGGCATCCCCCACCCCCCTGCCCAGTTAACTGTACCTCACTCAGACCCCACATCACAGCCATTCTGAACACTGTGGATAATGACCTTTTGGTGTATGTTGTTGAAGTAAGAGGTGAACCAGTTGTGAGCTACTCCTCATATTCCTTAATGGTCCAACTTCTGGAGCAATATTTTTTGATCAACACAATCAAAAGCCTCAGTTAAACCAAAAAATATTGTTAGTTTTCAAAACCTTTTGTTTAATCTATCCAGTACGTCACAGGGAAATGAGAATATAGCATTTTCAGTTGTTAAACCACTTCTAAATCCATACTGTACCTATGATAGCAAATTATGGGATATTAAATGATCCATTATCCTTACATCCTAGCCTTGTCAATAACTTTAGAAAACACTGGTGGTATAGAAATAGGGTTAAAATTGTCTACATTATCCCTTTCTCCGTTTTTATAAAATGGCTTTTCTACTGATTACTTTAATCGTTCAGTAAACTGACCATCCTCAAAGGAAAAATTATAAATACAGCTAAGTACAGGGCTAACATGTGCAACACAGTACTTTCAATATTCTGCTAGGCACTCCATCATATCCATGACAGTCCTTAATTTTCAGTGATTTAATTATTGACTCAATCTCCCCCTTGTCAGAATCACAGAGGAGTGTTTCAGACATCAGTATTGGAAAGGCGTTTTCTAGGAGAGTTACACGATTCCCTTTAGAAACTAAGTTTTTATTTAATTCAAGAGCAATGCTCAGAACCTTGTTGTTAAATACAGTACTATATCTTACTTATCATAACAGAAATATTTTTACTACGAATTGACTTTATATCATCGACCTTGTGTTGCTGACCGACACTGTCTTCACAACTGACCATATGGTTTTAAATTTATCCTGTGAATTAGGTATTCTATTTGCACACCACATACTCTTTGCCTTGGTAATAACATTTTTCAGCACCTTACAATACTGTTTGTAATGGGCTACTGTAGCTTGATTGTAACTACTTCTAACATTTTGATATAATTCTCACTTTGTTCTACATGATATCCTTAGCCAACTAGTCAGCCATCCAGGCTCTCTTTTACTGCTAGTACCCTGTTTAGAATGTTCTAATGGAAACCAGTTCTCAAAGGGCATGGGAAATGTTTTAAGAAAAGCATTATATTTGTCATCTATTTTATCGGCACTATAAACATCCTGCCACTCTTGTTTCTTAATGAGGTTTAAAAAACTCTCTGTTGCCATTGCATTAGCTTTCCTGTATAGCTTGAAATATATGTGACATTTGTTTGAGTACATTAGCCTTTTAGTGTTAAAATTTGTGCATCATGGTCTGAAAGGCCATTCATGCTTTTACTAACAGAATGCCCTTCTAGTGATTAAGAATGAATAAGAATATTGTCTGTGCCTGTGCTACTGTTCCCAGCACCTCAGTTGGAAAAAACACAGTCTGCATCAGATCATATGACTTTACGAGACCTTCCAACATCCTCTTTCTTGCACAGTCATATATAAAATTAATATTGAAGTCAGCACATGTAACTGATTTTTGGTATTTCCTATAAAGTGAACTAAGAACCCTCTCTAGCTTTAGCAGAAATGCTATGAAGTCTTAGTTAGTGGACCTATGAACAACAACAACTATAAGATTAGTTTCACTAAATTCAACTGCTTCTGCACAATATTCAAATATCTGTTCAGTGCAGTGCCATGGTATATCTATGTACTCAAACATTTTATGTATGAGGGGCGTTTGAAAAGTCGGTGCAAAGTCTGAGAGATGGCACCACCGGAATGTATTGAGGTCATGTTTAGTTAGTAGCATCTTTGGAAAGAACACACACCAAGTTTCAGCCATATTGGTCTATTTCTTTGTGTTTGGCATTTGTGTGAATCAAAGAAGTTGAGTGATTGTCAAAAAATGGACGAAGAAGAATTTTGTGTGGTGGTTAAACATTACTTTATGAAAGGCAAAACACGTCAGGAGACTAAAGAGAAGCTTGATAAACATTACGGTGACTCTGCACCTTCGATTAGAACAGTTTATAAGTGGCTTCAAATTTTTCGGAGTGGCCTTATGGGCACAAGTGATGCTGAACGTTCTCGACTCCCTGTGGAGGTTTTGACTCCAGAAATCATTGATAAAATCAATGATATGGTGATGGATGACAGAAGAGTTAAGGTGCATGAGATTGCTAGTATTGTGGGCATCTCAAATGAACGGGTACATAATATTTTGCATAAACATTTGGACATGAGAAAGCTATCCGCGAGATGGGTTCCGTGTTTGCTCACACTTGACCAAAAATGGAATCGTGTGAAGCGTTGCAAGGTTGCTTTGCAGCTGTTTAGGAAGAATCCGCAGGGCTTTAAGTGTCGTTTCGTCACTGTGGATGAAACATGGATACATTATTATACTCCTGAGACGAAACAGCAATCTAAACAATGGGTTGCCAAGGGAGAATATACACCAAAAAAGGCGAGGACCAGTCCTTCGATCAGAAAGGTTATGGCAACTGTCTTTTGGGATTCGCAAGGGATAATCCTCATCGACTATCTGGAAAAGGGTAAAACTATTACAGGTGAATATTATTCATCATTATTGGACTGTGTGAAAACCGAGCTGCAAGAAAAACGCTGGCGATTGGATCGCAAAAAAGTCCTTTTCCATCATGACAGTGCACCAGCACACACTTCAGCAGTTGTGGTCGCAAAATTAATGGAAATAGGATTCCAACTAATTTCACGTCCCCCCCCCCCCCCCCCTCCCCTATTCTCCAGACTTGGCTCCCTTGGACTCCTATTTGTTCCCCAATTTGAAGAAATGGCTGGCGGGACAAAGATTTTATTCAAACGAGGAGATGATTGCAGTAACTAATAGCTATTTTGCAGACTTGGAGAGTTCCTATTATTTGGAAGGGATCAACAAATTAGAACAGGATTGGACAAATTGCATAAGTCTAAAAGGAGACTATGTCAAAAAATAAAAAGTTTACCCCAAACAGGTAAGTAGTTTTTATTTTTGCAAGGACTTTTCAAATGCCCCTCGTACATGGCCGCTCCACCACTTCGCAAGGAACCCCTTGGCGTCATCAGTATGCGGCAACGCCTACTTCAAGTGTATACAAAATGGCGATGTCACCACTACACACTCATGCCAACAAATGAGAACAAAAATAAAAGTCTCACAAAAATGTCTCACTCCAACAATAAAATTAAAGTAATGGACAACTGCAGCGGGAAATAGGGGGTTTGGGCTGGGGAAATGTAAAATATATAACAACACAAAATACTGCACCATCCACACCGTCCCCCTCCTCCCCCGCCCCACACCCCAAAAGAAAAGGAAAATCGCAACTTATGACATAATGCTACAGTCACAAAACCAACAGGAATCGTACACTTCACCCGACCTTTATAGCACAAATGAAGCCCATGATACAAAAAAACCAACATCTGCAGTTTCAAAAACCGGAATCTGATGTATCCTTTGACCAATGTAGCTCAAACAAAGCCCTCAATACCAAAAGACCAACACCTACAACTCTGAAAAGTGGAATCACACATTTTTCTTGAATTATATTGCTCAAACGCAACTCTTGATACCAAAAAAATAGTACCTATAACTCTGAAAAGTGGAATCGAACATTTCCTTTGACCTACACAGCTTGAACACAGCTCTTGAAATGTATAGGCTAACAAGTAATTGAAAACCACGATGACAAACCTTACACACCTGCCATACATAACTCACAAAACACAACCGAAAACACAACAATTCGAAAACCCAAAAACCCCATATTCACTATATCAATTAAAATGCAGCTGAAATTCTATAAATATGAAACAGACGCAACATTACATTTACTATAGAATGAAACGAAAACAAAAATTACTTACCAACAAAAGCCACCGAAGCCTCCAACAAACAAAATCACTTAGGTCCCTCCCCCTCACTGAACACAAAGCAAATACTTCCAGATCCACATTACAGCACTCTTCCCTGCAAGTCTGGGGGTTAGAATAGGCTCGAGGTATCCCTGCCTTTCGTAAGAGGCGACTAAATGGAGTGTCTCACTTTTTGGCCCTGTAAGTTCAGATTCCATTTTATACTTTGACCTGCCACTTTCCAAATTCTACAAAAGTGCAGGCCATACGGGGAATGCCGCCCTAGGTGGTGCATGAGTTATCTATAGTGCCCTTAGATTTGATCTCCTGAACCTCTTGTCATGGCTTTGCATCTCTACCTACAATTCAACTATTTGCGCGAGGACACTTTCCGGGGTATCTCGTTTTCCATTGTCTCCTGTCCTCTTTCGCCCCCATGGCAATGTTATTTCTCTGTGCTCAGTATCTAGCATGGTAGTCAGTGCGTTGTGGTGGGGCTGTCGTGTACCCATTTGGTGGTAGCCCCCTGACAACACAGGGATCACACTGCTGAGCACTGAGCTGTAAACTCCCCACGAATGCCAAGGAGTAGATACCTGTCTTCCTGGGGCATCAGGACTCCCGGAAACAGCCATCATGCCCTGATCAGAGTGGGTGGCACCAGGACGGATGACGATGACCCGCAATGAAGTGGACTAAGTCATCTCTTGCTGGGACTGTACGGTGCCAGCAGTCTCTAAGAAGGGTAAGATCGAGTACAATGCTGACAGATATGACCCTAAATCGTTTCCATCCCTCACAACACCATGGGAGGAATGTAGGGTTACGGATAGAAGAGAGCCATAGTATTTAGTCTGTAGCAGAATGGACGGGGTCTCCTTTCTACCAATGAAGCCTCAATTTTTTGTTGAACATCTTGAGGATAAGCTTTGGGGAAGTGACAGCACTGTCCAAAATGAGAAGCAGTGGTCTTCATTCAGACAGGATCCTCAGCCCAAATCCTGGGCGTTACTTGCTTATGACTGGCTGGGTGATATTCCTGTTTCCATCACTCCCCATAAAAGCCTCAACATGGTCCAGGGGATTATTTTACATCGTGACCTCCTCTTGCAGTCTGAAGACGAGTTCTGCACCAATCTAGAACAGCGGGGTGTTCATTTCATCTGGCGCGTTTACAGGGGACCCAAAGACACCAGGGTTGCTACCAATGCCTTCATCTTGGCCTTTGAGGGTGATTCATTGCCTGAAAAAGTCAAGGTGATGGTTTACCACTGTGATGTTAAACCTTATGTCCCACCCCCTATGTGGTGCTTTAAGTGCTGGAAATTCGGGCATGTCTTCCCGCTGCACATCCAGCACCACATGTCGAGACTGTGGACGTCCACTGCATCCAAATACTCCATGTGCACCTGCTCCCAGTTCTGTCAACTGTGGAGAGCAGCAATTATCGTGCTCGCCAGAGTGCACAGTACTCCAAAAGGAGCGGAAAATCTTGGAGTACAAGACACTGGACTGGTTGACTTACCAAGAGGCTAAACATAAATTTGAACGATTACACCCCATTCAGTTGATGTCCACATATGCTGCAGCTACATTACCATTGCCGTCACAAGTACCAGTTGTACCACACAATGTGCCACAAACAGTGGGCCCTCTGGGCCTCCAGAATGCATCCACCCCCTTGGTGGTTGGGGGGAAATTCTCCTTCCATTGCTCCCAAAGTACCTACTTTGGGAACAAGGCCCCCCCCCCCCCAAATGCAGGGGACATCGGTCCCCTTCCCCCAGCTCTTCCGGCTCCCCTAATGCGGAAGGGGTCCCTTGGGACCCTCTCTCCCAAGGTTTCCACTAATGCCACAGTGTACACTCGCCAGTGGCTAAAGGAACCAAAAGCTGCTGTACAAAGAGCTTCATGGTCTTCCTCTGTGCCTGAAGCTACTTTGGAGAAGCCCTTCCAGCAAGCCCCTAAAGAGAAGTGAGAGGTCAAGCAAACAAAGAAGTTTGCTAAGAAAAAGGACACTCCGGTGGTCCCAACACCACCACTCCCAACCAATTCTGCACCTGCAGATGAGGTGGAGGTCTCAGCTTCCCCTGAGGACCTGGATCTCACTGATGCATCATCCAGAATAGGAATGGATACAAATACTCAGTCAGTGGCAGCAGATGACCCTGGGTGTAACCTGACTCCTTGCGTGCTTCATGCCTTCCCAGCCTCACAATAACCTCATCCTCCAGTGGAATTGCTGCAGTTTTTTCCACCACTTGGCTGAGCTAGTGCAACTGCTTTCTGCATTGCCCTCCAGGAAACCTGTTTCCTGGCAACAAGATCTGTAGTGACTATAAGAGTGTCAGGTGGAGTTTGTGTCTATGTTCCGAACTCAGTGTACAGTGAACCTGTGCCCCTTCAAACCCATCTTGAAGCTCTGGCTGTCAGGATAAGGACAACACAGGAAATAGGTGTGTGGAACGTATATCTTCCTCCAGATGGTGCAGTACCCCTGAATGCATTGGCTGCACTGATTTATCAACTCCCTAAACTTTTCCTACTTTTGGGAGATTTTAATGCCCATAACCCCTTGTGGGGTGGCCAGGGCTTACTGGCTGGGGTAGAGGTGTCGAAACTTTCCTGTCTCAAATCAACCTCTGCCTCTTAAATAGTGGTCCCCCCCCCCACACATTTCAGTGTGGTTCACAGCACATACTCAGCCATTGATTTATCCCTCTGCAGCCCAGGACTCTTCCCATCTATCCGCTGGAGAGCCCACAATGACTTGTGTGGTATTGACCACTTTTCCCTTCATGTCACTCCCCAGTGCCATTCCCCTGGACGTCTACCACAGTGGGCTTTAAACAAGGCAGACTGGGAAGCTTTCACCTCTACTGTCTCCATTGAATCTCCCCCACATGGTACTATCGATGTTGTAGGGTGCTCCTGACAAAAGTCAGTACCTTGGTAGTGGAAATCGCTGAGGCCATTGAAGAGCGTTCGCGAGCTCTACAGTGACATAAGCAGCACTCTTCCCTAGAGCACCTAATAGCTTTTAAATGGCTCCATGCCTGCGTTCGCCAGCTTATAAAAAGGCGGAAACAGGAATGTTGGGAGAGGTACGACTTGACCATCGGGTGCCATACGTCACCTTCCCAAGTCTGGACAAAGATCAGACGTGTTTGTGGGTACCAGGCCTCGACAGGTGACACTGGCATGAACATCAATGGCGTGTTATGTACCGATGCAAACACAATTGCTGAGCACTTATCTGAGCAATATGCTCGAGCCTCTGTGTCTGAGAATTATCCCCCAGCATTTTGCACCCTCAAAACGGTGGATGGAAAGGAAAGCCCTCTCGTTCACTGAACGTCACAGTGAACCCTATAATGCTCCATTTACAGTTCCTCATCATCCTTCCACATTGCCCCGACGCAGCTCTTGGGCCGGATGAGATCCACAGTCAGATGATCAAACATCTCTCATCCAACTACAAGCGTCATCTCCTTGTCATCTTCAACTGGATCTGGTGCAATGGCATCTTCCTATCGCAATGGCAGGAGAGCACCGTCATTGTGGTGCTTAATCCCAGTAAAAACCCACTTGATGTGGATAGCTATCGGCCCATCAGCCTCACCAACTTTCTTTGTAAGCTGTTAGAATGTTCGGTAAGTTGGCAGTTGCATTGGGTCCTGGAGTCACATGGCCTTCTGGCTCCATACCAGGGTGGTTTCCCCCAAGGTTACTCTACCACTGATAATCTAGTTTCCCTCGAGTCTGCCATCCGAACAGCCTTTTCCAGACGTCAACACCAGGTTGCCTTTTTTTTTTTTAATTTAGGAAAAGCTCACGACACGACCTGGTGATATCATATCCTTTTCACATTATATGAGTGGGGTCACTGGGGCCCGCTTCCGATTTTTTTCCAAAATTTCCTCTCGCTCCATACTTTCCAAGTTGGTGCATCCCGTAGTTCCCCCCATATCCAGGAGAATGGGGTCCCGCAGGGCTCTGTATTGAGTCTCTCTATTTTTAATGACCATTAACGGGGTAGCAGCAGCTGTCGGGCCGTCCATCTCACCTTCTCTGTATGCAGATGACTTCTGCATTTCGTACTACTCCTCCAGTACTGGTGTTGCTGAGTGGTGCCTACAGGAAGCCATCCCCAAGGCACAGTCATGGGCTCTAGCCCACGACTTCCAGTTTTCAGCCGGAAAGTCATGTGTCATGGACTTCTGTCGGTGTCGTACCATCCATCCAGAACCAGAACATTACCTTAATGACTATCCACTCACTGTAGTGGAGACATACCTATTCTTAGGACTGGATTTCGACACCCAATTGAATTGGCTTCCTCACCTTTGTCAGCTGAAGCAGAAGTGCTGGCAGCACCTCAATGCCCTCCGCTGCCTGAGCAACACCAACTGGGGTGCAGATCGCTCTACGCTGCTGCAGCTCTACAGAGGCCTTGTTCAATCCCGCCTTGACTATGGGACTCTGGCTAACAGTTTTGCGGCGCCGTCAGCATTGCATTTACTTGACCCAGTACACCACTGTGGCATTGGACTGGCAGCGGGAGCTTTTAGGACGAGACCAGTGACCAGCGTCCTGGTGGAGGTCGGAGTCCCTCCATTGAAGGTTAGGGGTGCATAACTGAATGGCAGTTATGTTGCACACATTCATAGTTCTCCTGAGCATTCTAATTCCCATCTCCTTTTCCCACCCACGGCAGTTTATCTCCTACATCGGAGGCCAAGGTCAGCGCTTACGATTGCGGGTCGCGTCAGATCTCTTCTGTCTGAAGTGGAGTCCTTGCCATTACCACCTATACTTGAGGTCCATCCACATACACCTCGTCCTAAGGACTCAGTTGACCCCGCAACTCTCTGCTGTCATTTCCTCTTGATTCTTGACGTGTACCAGGACCATGAAGTGGTTTGCACCGCCACCTCGTCGGCTGATGGACATGTTGGCTTCGTGTATGTTCATGGAGGACATATTGAACAGCACTTCTTGCCACATGACTGCAGAGCTAACGTCCATTTCTAGTGCTCTTGAGCGCATCCACTCATGCCCTGGCAAGTCATTTCTTCTCTGTACTGACTCCTTGAGCAGCCTACAAGCTATCAATGAGTGCTACCCCCTCCATCCTTTGGTAGCGATCATCCAGGAGTCCATCTATGCCCTGGAATGGTCCACTCATTCTGTGTTGTTTGTATGGCCCCAAGGTCATGTCGGAATCCCAGGAAATGAACTTGCCGACAGGCTGGCCAAACAGGGTACACAGAAATTGCTTCTGGAGATCAGCATCCCCTTAACTGACCTGCGATCATTATTATGCTGCAAGGTTTTTCAGCTTTGGGAGACTGAATAGCATAATCTCAATATGCACAACAAACTTTATGCCATTAAGGAGACTCCGAATGTGTGGAAGTCCTCCATGTGGGCCTCTCACAGGAACTCTGTGGTTCTCTGCTGGCTCTGCATTGGGCATACTTTGCTAACACATGGCTACCTTCTCCGTCACGACTACCCACGTCGGTGTCACTGTTGACTCACATATGACTGTCATCCACATTTTGCTGGACTGCCCACTTTTAGCCCATCTGCGGCGGACTTTTAACTTTCACAGACTTTTAAATTTCTGCCTCAACAGCAGATTTAGTTTTACATTTTATTTGGGGGGGGGTTTATCGTACCATCTAAGCGTGGGCATTTAGCCATCTCTCCAAGGCTGCCACCCTCCCTCCATTTTAACTCTGTTACACTTTCTTTGCATTTGTTTGTCTTGGTGGTCGTCTTTTCCCTACAAGTGTTCATCTCGCCTTGTCTTTTTGGGGTGGGCATTTTAATGTGTTGCAGAGTGGCTGGCTCATCCTCTTTTTATTATTGTGATCAGCCAGCCCAGACCATCTGCTCTATGGTTTTAATACCTTCTTCTGCATTTCCTTGTGGTATGTTTTCCCCATTTTTTGTTTGTTCTATTCATTTTCTTTTTAGTTGTGGTTACCCATTCCTTTTCCCCCTTTTACTTTCTCAAACGTACTTTGGCTGTTTTTGTACCTTGAGCCTTGCTTGTGTCTGGAAAAAGGGACTGATGACCATGTGGTTTGGTCCTTTTATACCCCAACCAACTAACCAACAAACCAACCAACCAAACAAACAAACATTACAGCACTGACTAATCAGATTCGAATAATCCAATGTTACCATAGTGATACATATCAACATCCACCACCATCAAACACAACAAGACATCTACAAACATGAATCAACTCAAAAACACCGCGCCATAGTGACGTCACACGCTACAGCACTATTACGTCATGGGTTAAAGTAGACAAGAAGAATAAGGTGCTTCCAGTGACCCCATCTTTTCAGAAGAACTTGAGTTTTCAAGGAAAGAAGAAATATTTAGTATGCAGCTATACTGTCAAAACAGTTATGTATTTCGTGTCCCACCTATGACAAAAAAAAGTTACCCTCTATTTGTTTTAGAATTAAGGAAAACTGATAAAATCATATAGCGACACATAAAGAAGTGCTTAATATGTAAACGACCTTATATAAAAACAAAAACAATCTTTTTTTTTATTCTGGAAATAAATTGTGTCTCACCAAAGAAATTTTTTTTTGATGTTACTGAAATCTAGTCTTGTCAGTTTTTAAGTTATGTTGGTTAGTATAATTAGCATCTTAGTGGTTTACATTAATATTGGCTTATTGTTTATTCAAAGATTGAGAAAAACAATGTCAGCAGAGTGAATGTGAAAACTTCGAGAAAAGTTGCAGAAAGATATCAGCAAATGCAACACGCATAAAGAAAAGAAAGAGAATGAGATTAAAGAAGATTGGAAAACATGAAGATAAAGACATCCTTGTATGAAAAATATTTACTTTGGGATTATAAGAAGAAAGCTGAAAGAAAAGGAAAATAGAGGCTTAAGCTAAAATCCGTACCAAATCAAAATAAGTGAGAGTCTTGTGCTTCCCAGATCATATAAATGTGTTCAATGCTTCAGCAGATCTGTTTCTCGGGTAAAGATAGTAGTAGTAGTAATAGTAATAATAATAATATAACTTCTAGTTGTTTTTTTTGTCTTCAGGTGAAGACTGGTTTGATGCAGCTCTCCATGCTATTCCATCCTATGTGAGCCTCTTCATCTATTGCAACATATATCTTTTTGAATCTGCCTAGTGTATTCATCTCTATTCATCTCTTGATCTTCCTTTATCTTTATGATTCCCCCCCCCCCCCCTCCACACACACCCTTCCCACAATAACTAAATTGGTGATCCCTTGATGCCTCAGAATGTATGCTATCTGCCAATCCCTTCTTTTGGTCCAGTTTTGCCCCAAATTTCTTCTCTCCCCAATTATATTCAGTACTTCCTCATTACTTATGTGATCAACCCGTCTAATCTTCACTATGCTCCAGTAGCACCACATTTTGTAAGCTTCCAATTCTTTATTTTATCTAAACTGTTTATTGTCCATGTTTCACTTCCATACAGTTCTACACTCCAGACAAATACCTACTGAAGACTTCATTATACTTTAAATCTATATTAGATGTTAACAGATTTCTCTTCTTCAGAAATTCTATCTTTGCCATTGCCAGTCTACATTTTATATCTTCTCTACTTTGGCCATTATCAGTTATTTTGCTGCCAAAATATCAAAACTCATCTACTACTTAAGGTGCCTCATTCCCTAATCTGATTCACTTAGCATCACCTGATATAATTTGATTACATCCATTAACCTTGTTTTGCTCTTGTTGATGTTCATATTATATTCTCCTTTCAAGAAAATATCTATTGCATTCAGCTGCTCTTCTAAGTCCTTTACTCTCTCTCTCTCTCTCAGAATTACAATGTCCCACCTCAAAGGTTTTATTTATTCTCCCTGAAATTTAATACCCACTCCACATTTTTCTTTGATTTCCTGTACTGAATGTTCAGTGTGCAGATTGAACATCATCAGGGTAGGCTGTGACCTTGTCTCACTCCCTTCTCAGTCACTGCTTCCTTTTCATGCCCCTTGACTCTTATCACGGCTGTCTGGTTTCTGTACAAGTTGTAAATAGCCATTCACTCACTGTATTTTATCCCTGCTACCTTCAAAATTTCAAAGAGCATATTCCAGTCAACATTGTCAAAAGCCTTCCATGAGCTTGCCTCACCTTAACCTATCTTCTAAGATCAATCGTAGGGTCAGTATTGCCTCGTGTGTTCCTATACTTCTTCAGAATATTCTCTGAGGCCTGCTTCTACTAGTTTTTCCATTCTTTGTGTTAGTATCTTGCAACCATGACTTATTAAACTGATAGTTTGGTAATTTTCATACCTGTCAGCAACTGCTTTCTTTGGAATTGGAATTACCACATCCTTCGTGAAGTCTGAGGGCATTTTGCCTCTCTCATACATCTTGCGCGCCAGATGGAACAGTTTTGTCATGGATGGCTCTCCGACGGATATCGGCAGTTTTGATAGAAGTTATCTGCTTCCGAGATCTTCTTTTGACTTAGGTCCTTCAGTGTCTGTCAAATTATTCTCGTAATATCATATCTCCCACCTCATCTTCATTTACATCCACTTCCCTTTCTGTAATATTGTTTTCAAGGTGATCCCCCTTGTATAGACCCTCTATATACTTTTCCATCTTTCAGCTTTCCCTTCTTTGCTTAGAACTGGTTTACTACCTGAGCTCTTGATATTGATACAGGTGCTTCGCTTTTCCCCAAAGGCCTCATTAATTTTCCTGTAGGCAGTATCTATCTTTCCCGTACTGAAATTTGCTTCTAAATCCTTGAATTTGTCCTCTAGCTATCCTGCATAGCAATTTTGCATTTCTTGCCAATCTCATGTTTTGGACATCTTTATTCCCTTTCACCTGCTTCATTTGCTGCATTTTTAAATTTTCTCCTTTCATCAGTTTAATTCAGTATTCGTTGTGTTATCCAAGGATTCCTACTAGGCATTGTTTCTTTTTATCTATTTTATACTCTGCTGCCTTCACTATTTCATCTCTTAAAGCTACCCATTCATCTTCTACTGTTTTCCTTTCCCCTGTTCTAGTCAACCGTTGCCTGATGCTCCCTCTGAAGCTCTTAACCTCTACTTCTTTCAACTTACCCAAGTCCCATCTCCTTAATTTCCTAACTTTTGTAATTTTTTTAGTTTTAATCTAAAGTTCATAACCAAGGAATATTGGTCAGAGTCCAATCTACTCCTGGAAATGTATTACAATTTAAAATCTGGTACCTAACTCTATTTAACCATTATTCTGAATCCTTCCAATGTCTCCAGGTCTCTGCCACATATTCAACCTTCTTTTATGATTCTTAAACCAAGTGTTAGCAGTGATTAAATTATGCTCTGTGCTAAACTTTATCAGGTGGCTGCCTCTTTCATTCCCTTCCCCCAGTCCATAGTCACCTACTATTTTTTCCTTTTCCTACTATCGAATTCCAGTTCCCTGTCATAATGAAATTTTCATCTCTTTTTAACTATCTGAATAATTTCTTTTACTTCTTCATACATTTCTTCAATCTCTTCATCATCTGTGGAGGTAGTGTAAACTTGTTTTGCTGTGGTAGGCATGGGCTTTGTGTCTCTCTTGGCTATGATAATGCATTCACTATGCTGTTCATAGTAGCGTACCTGCATTCCTGTTTTCTTATTCATTAGTAAACCCACTCCTGCATCACCTTTTGTCTTTGTATTGCATTGTGCTGTATTGTATTGTCCTGTATTCACCTTACAGGAAGTGCTGTTCTTCCTGCCACCGAGCTTCACTAGTTCCCACTATATCTGACTTCAACCTATCCCTTTTCCTTTTTAAATTTTCTAACCTGCCTGCCCAGTTAAGGGCTGTAACATTCCATGCAATAATCTGTAGAATGCGAGTTTTGTTTCCCCTGATGATATCATCCTGAGCAGTCCACGCCTAGAGATATGAATGGGGGACTATTTTACCTCCGGAATATTTTACCCAACCATCATCATTTAACCATATAGTAGAGCTGTGTGTCTTTGGGAAAAATTACGGCTATAGTTACCCCTTGCTTTCAGCCATTCACAGTATCGGTACAGCGAGGCCATTTTGGTTGAAGTTAAAAGGACAGATCAGTCAATCATGCAGACTATTTTCCTGCAACTACTGAAAAAGCTGCTGCCCGTCTTCAGGAACCACACATTTGTCTGGACTCTCAACAGATATCCTCTGTTGTGGTTGTACCTATGGTTTGGCTATCTGTACCTTATAATAATACTTATAGCAGTAATTAAAAATAGTGTTTGGGAAAACTTTCCTAAAGAAACAAAGCAAATTTTCTATGTAAACAAGAAAACTTCATCTTGTGGACTTATATATGATAATCCGCCCGAAAATACAAAATTTTTTCACAAATGATAAAATCTGCAATTACCTTTGAGAGTAAAGGAAATATTCCAGATATGGGAATAAAGTTTTTGAACTTAGACCCAGTTTATATTTTCTCATCTGTACAGATTCTAAAATGAGTAGTTAACAATCATATCTTGATAATGTGCAGACAAAATTTCAAACAAATTACAGGGTCAGAACTAGCTGTGGAAAAGATCAGGGTTGAAATTCTGGAAAACCTGGAATCCTCAGGGAATTACGTTTTATCTGAAAAAACCAGGGAATTTCATAAAATCTCAGGGAATAATGCATTTTAACATGATACTGAAATTGAATTTTATTGAGTTTTCTAAATCACAAATTGTAAAATACATAAATCTAAAAGTGTGTTAATTAAATGAATATAATTCCATATAAATTAGTGATGATTAAAAACTGTGGTTAAACTACTGCATATGGCTGGTATATAGCCCAGTTGAGAGGAAAGAAAAGTTGTTATTGTTGTATTGCACCCTCTCCCGTACCGACTCACCATAAATATATCATAAGCTTCTTGAAACCATCTTGATCCTCACATCTGGAGTTCTCAGGGATTTTTTTTCCAAGTTTGAATAGCCATCATGAAGATCATGCCAGGAAATTTTTCTGGTGAAGTTTCAAGTTGCAAGAAAGTAAATGAGAAGGATGTGTCATATATTAAGTGTGAATAAGTTCTTTCTGTTCTTCTGAATCCATACATCAGAAATGTTATGAACACCTTAAAGTATGAGTTTTCAGGAATTCAAGTATTTTTGAAAGTGGATGAGTAATCAGCTGCGTAGCCTATTTTAGTGGTTGATTTTTTAAAAGTGGAATACTATAACTTAAAGTAACATTGTATTGAAACTTATGTTACTTTACAATAACAAAACTTTCCTACAAGATTATTTAAATAGAATTGATATAATAAAATTGCTTTTAACTGATAAAAACAGATTGTAATTTGTGAGGCTCCCACCTGTGACAATTCCTAGTCTGACTGGTGAAGATCTTAATTGCAATTTTTATAAATAAGTATTAATAATGTAACATTTATTGATATTTCATCATGTAGAGAATTCTTGTAACAGTGTGAACTCAATGTTTTCAAAACACGATATTTGCAAAATGTTGGTGAACTTTCAATACTATGTCCCGTGACTCACTTTTTGAACTTGTGATATTTAGATTTAAAGGGAGGGTAAAACAATTATTCATGCTATCACCAATCAATTTTTAATGTATTTCTATGTATAATTTTTGTTACATTAACTTTTGACTTTTGAAAAATGTAGTGCAACTATCCCACCTGTGACAGTGGCTTCCCCCTTTGTTTTATGTTGTCAATTGAGCCAACATGTTCACATACAAAAAGTAAAAATATGAAGCAAATTGTGGGCTGTAGAGACTTTGAGTGTAGACAAAGAACATTAAATTATCCCTGCCCACCACTTCCCAATGCCCATCCCCCAAAGCATTTTATTTAAACCATTCCTGTACTTGTGCAGCATAGTAATATGGTGTATCAGTCTTTATTGGGGGAAAGAAAAAAATCCTACTAGAGGACACTTGAGAATTCAATCCATTAATCCGTGAATGACTTTTTTGTTGATTTTTTCCATTTCTTACTATTACATTGTTTGTTACATTGGAAAAGAAACATTTACAGGGAAAAAACACAATTTTACTTTTCTAATTATTATACAGGATGGTCCATTGATAGTGACCAGGCCAACTATCTCACGAAATAAGCATCAAATGAAAAAACTACAAAGAACAAAACTTGTGTAGCTTGAAGGGGGAAACCAGATGGCGCTATGGTTGGCCCACTAGATGACACTGCCATAGGTCAAACGGATATCAACTGCATTTTTTAAAAATAGGAACCCCCATTTTTTATTACATATTCGTGTAGTACGTAAAGAAATATGAATGTTTTAGTTTAAGTTTTTCGCTTTGTGGTAGATGGCACTGTAATAGTCACAAACATATAAGTACGTGGTATCACGTAACATTCCGCCAGTGCGGACGGTATTTGCTTTGTGGTACATCACCTGTGTTAAAAAGGACCGTTTACCAATTGCAGAAACGGTCGATATTGTGTTGATGTATGGCTATTGTGATCAAAATGCCCAACGGGCATGTGCTATGTATGCTGCTCAGTATCCTGGATGACATCATCCAAGTGTCCGAACCATTCGCCGGATATTTACGTTATTTAAGGAAACATGAAGTGTTCAGCCACATGTGAAACGTCAACCATGACCTGCAACAAATGATGATGCCCAAGTAGGTGTTTTGGCTGCTGTCGCAGCTAATTCGCACATCAGTAGCAGACAAATTGCACGAGAATCGGGAATCTCAAAAACGTCAGTTTTGCGAATGCTACATCAACATCGATTGCACCCGTACCATATTTCTATGCACCAGGAATCATGTACAGTTCTGCCACTGGGCACAAGAGAAATTACGGCACGATGACAGATTGTTTTGCACGCATTCTATTTAGCGACGAAGCATCATTCACCATCAATGGTAACGTAAACCAGCATAAAATGCACTATTGGGCAATGGAAAATCCACGATGGCTGCGACAAATGGAACATCAGCGACCTTGGCGGGTTAATGTATGGTGCGGCATTATGGGATGAAGGATAATTGGCCCCCATTTTATCGATGGCAATCTAAATGGTGCAATGTATGCTTTTTCTACGTAATGTTCTACCGATGTTACAACAAGATGTTTCACTGCATGACAGAATGGCGATGTACTTCCAACATGATGGATGTCCGGCACATAGCTCGCGTGCGGTTGAAGCGGTATTGAATAGCATATTTCATGACAGGTGGATTGGTCGCTGCGAACATTATGGAAGGCGAACTACTCACTGTTGAGAGGAATGTCATTACACGTATTGCCAAATGCATTGAGGTTGATGGACATCATTTTGAGCATTTATTGCATTAATGTGGTATTTACAGGTAATCACACTGTAACAGCATGCATTCTCAGAAATGATAAGTTCACAAAGGTACATGTATCACATTGGGACAACCGAAATAAAATGTTCAAACGTACCTACGTTCTGTATTTTAATTTAAAAAACCTATTTGTTACCAACTGTTCATCTAAAATTGTGAGCCATATGTTTGTGACTATTACAGTGCCATCTATCACAAAGCGGAAAAAGTGGTTCAACTAAAACATTCATATTTCTTTTTGTACTACATAAATATGTAATAAAAATGGGGGTTCCTGTTTAAAAAAACGCAGTTGATATCTGTTTGACCTATGGCAGCGCCATCTAGTAGGCCAACCATAGCGCCATTTGGTTTCCCCCTTCAAGCTAGACAAGTTTCGTTCTTTGTAGTTTTTTTCGTTTGACGCTTATTTCGTGAGATATTTGGCCCGGTCACGAACAATGGACCACCCTGTATATGGTATGTAATGGTAAGCACTACTGAGAGCAAAACATACATTTATATGAAATGGGTATACATTTATGTGCTGAAAGAAATGAACTAAACATTAGTACAAATTAAAAATCAGAAACAAAAATAACAAATTATTTGGCATGATAAGCAGCAAAATATCTGTCACACAGCCTCACCACATTTGTTACACTGGCTAAGTGCTGATGTCTTACAGCTTATTCCAACATGTCTTGTTTTGAGTTCCTGTATTTCCACACACAGGTGCTTCATTCCATCCAACAGGAGCTCATCTGCTACAGTACTTGAGCAAGGGGTTCGTCCAGGCCCTTTTGGTGGTGTCGTGTACCTCTTCATGTATACTGTCACAATTTCTTTCCGAAAATTTAAATGAGAGACTGTTTCTCCATATGTGCAGTAGAGTACCTACGCATTGTGTACAGTGACATCCAGTAACCAACTGAAAAGAACCCAGTACCATTTCCTGTTATCATTATTTATCTTGTACTGATTAAAATTTTGATCCATTCAGTTGTTTCCACCCCTTTGTTTGCTGTATTCTGTCAGAATGGAGGTTTGTGGAACTGCAACATGTTTCCTCACAAACAATGGAGGTATGATGCCATTTACACAGAAATGGGCCATTGCCCATTTATGTTGCAGAATGAATAGTCCCCATTTCACCTTTGTGTTGCCCTCCTGTGGGAGAGGGCTATTTTAGGGGATACAATTTTCTGTCAGAGTCCCAGTGCCTTCAGAATATTACAGAATTACAACAGCAGTGGGCATAATGGAATAACACATTAAAGTGCAATCAGTAGTGCTTAGTGTCACCTTTATGTAACTCCGAACTTGTAGCCTATGTCCCTATGATACAAATAATAGTGATAAATTTAAATAAATGGTATGTGGTTGTTGGGGTATTAGGGAACTGTCCATAGCTTTTGAACTTGAAAGATAAAATGTTTTATACTTACTCTAAATGCAGGGTGTATTAGATTCAAGCTAAAATAAAAAATTTAAATTCAGTTGACAGTTGGTCCCGTTAATGAACCAGTTCTCTCAACTGCTAACACAGAAATGGAGGAACAGATGTTCAGTTGTTAAATAAGCATAACAAGATTACAGAAGTTCATCATTGTCCAGAAATTGCTAAAAGTCAAAGGTGAAATTAAATTGAAACAGTGTGTGTCTCCCCATCTTTCTCTATTCCTGTTTTTAGACCTCCTGCGTCCGTTCATGAACAGAAAAAAAGAAAAAAAATTAGTGTGAACAAAGACAGGCAAGCAGAAATGAAAGCAGGCAACAGAATACCAGAAGAGTGACTTTTTAAACCCTATAGGAATAATATTGTAATGACTCTGAATATTCATATGGAGTTGAAACAGAAAGGTGTGCCAATGTGTCACTAACCTATTAGAAGGTTACTCTGTGTTACTGTAATGATTGATGGAGGTTAGTGAACTGCTGATCCAAAGAGCAGTTCAGCAGGATGCATATACCACATTCACAGTGGATGATGAGCTGCTAAACTAGTTATTTGTGTAACAATTATACTTTTTAAAAATATATAAATGTCTCTTTTAACAGGAGTATAATTGACTACTTATTTACATTCTAACCTATTTTTGTGATTGTCAAAGTATATATGTGTAAGCTTCCGTTTAAAAAAAAATTCTGAAACCAGTCATAAATTTGTAATTAAAAAATATCACTTTTTCAAACCAACAGTGCAGTACATGGAATCAGTACTAAAAATAAGAATAATCTTTACAAGGATTTAAAGTCACGTACTCTTGTACAAAAAGGTGTGCATTATTCAGGAACACACATTCTCAATATCTTTCCAGCAGCCATAAAAAGCATAACATCCAACGAAATTCAGTTTAAGAGAAGCCTAAAGGATTTATTGGTGGCCAACTCCTACTCCATTGATGAATTTCTCAGTAGAGCCAAGTGATTTTTTGTTTGTTTGTGTACATATATAAACAAAGATGATGTAACTTACCAAACTAAAGTGTTGGTATGTTGATAGAGACACAAACACACACACAAAATTCAAGCTTTCGCAACCCACAGTTTCTTTATCAGGAAAGAGGGAAGGAGAGGGAAAGACGAAAGGATGTGAGTTTTAAGGGAGAGGGTAAGGAGTCATTCCAATCCCGGGAGCGGAAAGACTTACCTTAGGGGGGAAAAAGGACAGGTATACACTTGCACACAAACACATATCCATCCGCGCATATACAGACACAAGCAGACATATGTAAAGGCAAAGATTTTGGACAGAGATGTTAGTCGAGGCGGAAGTACAGAGGCAGAGATGTTGTTGAATGACAGATAAGGTATGAGCGGCGGCAACTTGAAATTAGCGGAGGTTGAGGCCTGGTGGGTAACGGGAAGAGAGGATATATTGAAGGGCAAGTTCCCATCTCCGGAGTCCTGATAGGTTGGTGTTGGTGGGAAGTATCCAGATAACCCGAACGGTGTAACACTGTGCCAAGATGTGCTGGCCGTGCACCGAGGCATGTTAAGCCACAGGGTGATCCTCATTACCAACAAACACTGTCTGCCTGTGTCCATTCAGGCGGATGGACAGTTTGTTGCTGGTAATTCCCACACAGAAAGCTTCACAGTGTAGGCAGGTCATTCGGTAAATCACGTGGGTGCTTTCACATGTGGCTCTGCCTTTGATCGTGTACACCTTCCGGGTTACAGGACTGGAGTAGGTGGTGGTGGGAGGGTGCATGGGACAGGTTTTACACCAGGAGGTAGGGTAGGAGCCAGAGGGTAGGGAAGGTGGTTTGGGGATTTCATAGGGATGAACCAAGAGGTTACGAAGGTTAGGTGGATGGCAGAAAGACACTCTTGGTGGAGTGGGGAGGATTTCATGAAGGATGGATCTCATTTCAGGGCAGGATTTGAGGAAGTCGTATCCCTGCTGGAGAGCCACATTCAGAGTCTGATCCAGGCCCGGGAAGTATCCTGTCACAAGTGGGGCACTTTTGGGGTTCTTCTGTGGGAGGTTCTGGGTTTGAGGGGATGAGGAAGTGGCTCTGGTAATTTGCTTCTGTACCAGGTCGGGAGGGTAGTTGCGGGATGTGAAAGCTGTTTTCAGGTTGTTGGTGTAATGATTCAGGGATTCAGGGCTGGAGCAGATTCGGTGGAGAGGTTGCATCAGTTACGTTTGGCGCGAAATAGCATTTAGTCATAATGGCGTGCTGACCCCACAGCATTGTGTGTACACTGTCAAAGCATTTTGTCAAAATGGTACTTCATACCAGCTAGCATGTCATACATTCCGAAACCACGTCAACATCAATCAGGATTGGCCGATGCCATCTGCCTGTGTGTTGAAAAAGTGGGTTAAGAACATTGAGGAGATGACGTTATCGAAAGGGATGTAACTGGGAGCAAAAAGTTGTGCACACACTTGAAAACATCAAACGTGTAAGAGGTGCCATTGAGTGAAGCCCTCATCGCTCAACTCGCTGGCACAGCACTACACTTGGGATTTCAAACAGAACGGTAAGAATAATTTTATACGAATATTTGCACTTTCACCCCTACAAAATCTAAATGGTTAGGCCCTTAAGGAAACAGATTATGTGAGCTGAAGCCAGTTCTGCTTAGAATTTTTGTACATGATTAATCAACGCGAGGATGTTGTAAACTGTTTGTAGATGAGTGAGGAAGCTCACTTCCATCTCTCCAGTATTGTGAACAAACAGAACTTTTGATTTTGGACTCACATTAATTCTAGAGAACTTCATCACCAACCATTCCACTCCACAAAAGTTACTGTATGGTGCGTCGTGTCTTTATTAGGGATCTTAGGGCCATACTTTTCCAAGATGGCCTTGGCAATGCTGTAACAGTGACTTCGGGGAGATACACAGACATGCTGGAAGACTTTTTTACTCCACAACTGGCACACTACATAGTGAATGATGAGGCATTTTTTCAGCAAGACGGAGGAACCTCCCACATTGCTTGAGTAAGCATAAATATTGTCAATTGTTTCTTTCCAAATCATGTGATCTCCTGAAATGGGGATACTGCTTGGGCCTCTCATTCACCAGACCTCACATGTGATTTTTTTCTTGTTGGGTTATCTGAAAAGCAAAGTTTACCAGGATAACCCTCTTTGAACAATTGAAGTGCTGAAAGAGCGGATCAGGCAAGAAGTTGTTCAAATCCCATTGGCAGTGCTGCACAATGTGATGAGTCACTTCAAGGTATGGCTGGAGGAATGTGTGCGTCTAAATGGACACCATCTTATCAGAGTTATCTTCAAAATATAAATGATGTTTTACTGTTGCAGAAAATGCTTTTTCTAGTATTTTAAGATTACGAAATTTAAAAAAATTAAAGAATTTTTTAAAATCGCTCTTTATTATGCCTCACCCTGTAGTTGGAGGAGTCAAGACTATTAGCAGAGACCTTCTGCCAGGTATTCACTGTTATTCGTAATGACAGTGGTGATAAGGTCAGGATCATTTTTGAGACTGTGTATGACTGTTCTTTCTTCTGCTGAATGGGTGGTGTTTTTAGGAAGGAACCTGAGGAAGGACGGTGAGGTTAAGTTGGAGGCCAGAAAGTCCTGGAAGGTGACCAGGGGGTGGTTAGGTGGGAGGAGGGAGGATCACTGAGATCAACTGAGAGAGGCAGGGTTCAATGTTGGGATTAGGTTGACTTTGGTTGGAAGGATTGGTTACTAAGAAGTATTTCCATTGTAGGGATTGGGAGAAGGGGAGTAGGTTTTTCACAAGTCCGATAGGGTTAAACTTGGGTGTAGAACTAAAGGAGAGGCCTTTGGATAGTGCTGAAAATACTGTGGGCCTGAAGATTTTGGTGGTAAGGCTAACAATGGTGTTCTGGGATTGTTTTGGCTCAGGATTTAGTGATGTGCTGGAAAGGTGGTTTGGGGGATATGGCAAGTTGAGGTGGTCAGCTAGGCAAGGTTTATGTGCTGCGAGGGGTTGATGAGGTGGAACACTATGGGTAGGGTAGGGGTTAGATAGAGGTGCCCCAAGGTGGCATTGGGAAGCTAGCTCACTGGATAACTTATGCTCTTCCAGGTGTTGGAGTGCAAGGGTTTCAGTTTCGGAGATGTGGTATATTTAGTTAAGTTTTGGACAGAACAATATCTTGAGAAGGGAGTGGAAGTGTTTCTGGAATGCCTGTGGCATGGAGTGGTGGTTCTGCAGTACCAGGTTTGTAAGGGATAGAGACTTGTGAGGTCCATTGTGGCAGGATGATGTTGGGGAAACGGGCACTGATGTAGGAAAGGGCAAATAAAATCATTGGGTGATTGTGAAGTGAGCTGAACAACAAGAAGAGATGCATAAAATATGTACAGATATGCACAAATATGTAAAAATGCACACAAATACAGACAAAAAGTGGGAAAGAGGAATGGAACAAATGGATATGGAAGAATGTGTGTGTTGGGCTAAGGGAAGAGGGGAGGGAGATTGTTTAGTTTCAGATGTTCACATGACACAGGTAGGTGTGGACAATAACACACAAAAATACAAGACGATGAGGGAATAATTGTGATCATAGGAATAATTATAATATAATATATGGTAATGACGCCCAGTGACCTACCCATAAAAAATCCTTTCCCTGGATCCAACCCCTCCTTTCACAATGACCTTCACCTTTTCATATTCCGCCAGCCCCTCTCCCTCACAAACCTGGTACTACAAAAACACATCTTCATGGTACAGGCATCCTAGAAACATGTCTGCCCTCTCCACAAGATATTGGTACTGTGCAGTCCCTACGACATACGTCACATACATGAAACTGAGTCCCTTCTTCTCTAGTACCTGGAAGAGCATTCCAAACACCATCTCCATAAGTTATCCAGCCAGCTGAAGTCCCATTGCCGCCTTGGGGCACCAATACCCAACCCCTATACTACCCACAATGTTCCTCCTCATCAGCCTGTCATAGCATCCAGAACTGCCTAGCTGACCTAATCAACTTGCCACAGCCCCTAAACTTCCTTTCCAGCACATCACTAAATCCCAAATAAAAAAAATTCAAGAACACTGTTAATACTACCTCTCTCAACATCTTTCAGTCTCCAAACCGTCTACCTCATTCCTCATACACCTTACTAACTATATCATTTAGTGGTGCCAGAACGCACACATGAAAGACTGTTGTGATTGGCAAGCTTTTGGAGCCAGTGGCTCCTTCTTCAGGCAGAAGGGTTGAAGGGGAAGGAAGAATGGTGAAGTAAAAGGAATGGAGAGGTGTAGAAAAAGGGATAGGTTTTGGGAAATTCACCCAGAATCATGGGTCAGGGGAGACTTACCATATGACATGAGAAGGAAAGACTGATTCCTTTTATGAATAATTGATTGTTTACTAACTATATCATAACACGCAACTACTACTCCTTTGAAGGGAAGGAAGGTGGCAATTTGTGGCACAGCCATTGGCACCCACGTAACACCCTCCTATGGCAACATGTTTATGGGCCTTCTAGAGGAAACCTTTCAAGCTTCCCAAAGCCCCGTACCCCCGGTCTGGGTCAAGCACATTGATGATACTTTCATGATATGGACTCAGGTCCAGGACACCCTACCCTCGTTCCTTCACAATATGAGCACCTCTCCCATCCACTTCATTTGGTCCTCCTCAGTCCTGGGTGTCACATTCCTGGATATTGATCTCTGATGGATCCATCAAATAAGCTGTCCACATTAAACCCATCAATACCCGCTTTTCGATAGCCATCATCCTGTCCTCACAAAAAAAGTTCTCCTGTACAGTGTGACCACATGGGGACGGGGTATCTGCAGTGACAGGTGCTCCCTTTCCCAGTATCTTTAAGATCTCACAAAGTCCTTCAGAGACTGACTCTGTCCCCCAGATGTAGTCTGCAAACACATTTCCTGTGCCGTATCCCTCACATCCCAATCTTCTCAGTATCCAGGAGAACAATTACAAAGGAGCAACTCCTTTTGTTACCCAATACCACCCAGGACTGGAACAGCTGAAACACATCCTCTGTCATGGCTTTGATTGTCTATAACGATGTCCTGAAATTAGGGACATCTTACCCAGCATCCTTCCCACTCCCCCTAAGAGGTGTTCCTTTTGCCACACTACCTCCACAAAATGCTAATCTGCCCCATGTCACTCGCAATATCAAACTTGCCATAGGGCTCATGTCCCTGTGAAAGATTCAAATGCAAGGCCACACTACCTCCATTGGCCGCACTACCTCCACAACATCCTAATCTGCCCCATGTCACTCCCAATATCAAACTTGCCATAGGGCTCATGTCCCTGTGAAAGATTCAGATGCAAGACCTGTCCAATCCACCTACCCAACACATATTAAATCAGTCCTGTCACAATCTTATCCTAGCTCATCAGACATCGGGCCATCTGTGAGAGCAGTTATGTCATATACCAGCTCTTCAGCAACCATTGCTCAGCTTTTGCTATTGGTATGAGTACCGACCAGCTGTCCACCAATATGAATGGCCAAACTGTGGCCAGAAACAAAGTGGACCAACCTGTGGTTCTATGTGTAGCTGTACATAACATGCTTGATTTCAATGGCTACTTGACAATCTGGATCCTCCCTAC
This sequence comes from Schistocerca americana, assembly GCF_021461395.2. Classification (NCBI taxonomy): domain Eukaryota; kingdom Metazoa; phylum Arthropoda; class Insecta; order Orthoptera; family Acrididae; genus Schistocerca; species Schistocerca americana. The sequence goes on from NC_060119.1 coordinate 528,143,529, forward strand.
ACCACCAGCTTTTCTGAACTGTGCAGATGGGAGTTGTCCTCATGACACATTCTCCGTTCCTGAAATCATCCTGGCTTCAACTTAATGGTAACCTGCTGACCTCGCACCTTCAATGCATTTCCGCCCCCCCTATGTTCTATCACCTCCTCACAATTTGCCACCCCTCATCCCCGTTGTGCGCTGTTCTCTGCTGTCCACCCACCAGTTTTTCCCCTTCTCTCATCCTCTCCTTCCTGCTCCCCATTTCTCCCCACCCCCTCTCCACCCCGTAAAGCCTCCTTTTGCTGTATCCGGCAGCCCTGTCCTGCCACCTGTAGTCGCTGCACGTTCCGCCAGACAGTGCTGATTCCTCTTCCTCCACCCGTACTCTGCTGTCCTTCCATTTCCCCACCCCACTCTGGAGTGTGCTTCCATTCTATTTGTTTCAGTTGCATCTGGCTGGGGATAGCGGTTAAGTGTGTGTGTGTGTGTGTGTGTGTGTGTGTGTGTGTGTGTTTTTTTCTGAAGAAAGTTTCGGTTGAAAGCTTATTTGTAACAGTCTTTTCATCGTGTCTGTCTGCTACTGAAATTGTAATCTTTACAGTGAGTAGCAATCTATTCTTTTCATAAACCTTTATGAAACTCTTTTCTTGCGGACACTCCTCAGAGATTGATGAAACGAAAAATTTTATCGCTTTTCTTGCAGTAAACCTTCAGCATCCGAAATTATGCTTTAGTTTATTACTTTTCTACTACCAACTCTATTCGCAACACAGTTTGCAGACAATATCCGCATTACCACTAAATGTGCCCGCAAAATTGCTTCTTTGTGCAGCACATTTTCAGAATATATGAAATCATAAATGTTTGTATGTGTGAAAAACTGCCTTCTCCAAAACTTTATCAGGCATGACTTTTAATTATTTCTTTACTAGTTACTCTATTCCCAACACACTTTGTAGACTGTATCTGGATATACCACTGAATGTACGTGCAAAATTATATCATCGTAGGACACACAGTTCAAGAGCTACGACATCACGAGCATTGAGATATATGAAAAACTTGCTCTTGCTTAAAATGGAGCACAAATTTTTCAGATGGACTACATCTAGTGTTTCACAAAGAGAGTACTTATTGACTTCCAACAAACTTTAAGCATAATTCCAACCCCATTTCTAAACTTTTTCTCACTTACATGCTTAATATAAAGTAATCAGACCCTTGGAGCTGTTTTATATGTGGGAATCAGTTTCTATAAAGAATCAGGGGTTTACTGGTAAAATACTAAACCATTAATTACATAAAAATGCAGCTTCGTTAGCAGAAAGTTTTGAGTGACAGTCAGATGACTTGGAATATTTGCAAGCTGTAGCAAACAGTGATACTTCATCATGCTCTAAAGATCAGTGTTTATTAACATATGTGGGATCATTTATATTTACCTACAACATATCCTGCAGACAAGCGTGAAACGCATGACATAGGGTATGTAGCATAGTACCACATGTTCGGGTTTCTTTTCAATCTAGCCACCTACAGATTGTGTGGAAAATAACTTCTAAAATGCCACTTTGCATACTGTAACTAATGTAATTTTGTTTTCATGGTCATTACAGGAGTAATACATATGGAGCTGAACAATGTCTAAAGTTTTTTCACTTAGTACAGGTTCCTGAAATTTTATAATAGGGT